>NC_085050.1:59704553-60019053 GCF_963662255.1 Cinclus cinclus | reverse complement strand
ATCCTGATGTATCATTTTGCACCAGTTCAGTGCTGTAAATCAATTTAAGATCTCCAGCAGGTTGAAAAGGCTGGTAATGATGCTTTCTCTGCAGTCTCTGGGGACTCCACATTATACACAACTTACATTATTTATAAAGCTGAGATGATGCCTCCATTAGGCCTGTAAGACTACTCAAATGATATTTTACACACACCACTTGGGCTGTGCAGAGCAGAACACTGGCAATATGTAATGTCCAGTGCATTCATGCTTTAATAAAAAAAATATAAAAACAACAAAATAGTCATAACACCTTCATTTTTAAAATTTAAATCTTTATAGCAAGCAAAGAAGTTAATTGTTTAATCTGAATAATTTCCCAGTACTCAGAAACACAAGTAGCTCTTTTATTAACCTTTGTATTGTTTTTCTTCACGTTCAACTCTTCTGTTTTCCAACTACAGAGGAAAAGCAAACACCAAACCCATCAGTTTTTAAATATTTGATTTGATAGTTAATATTTATACCAAAACAGAAAGATCTCCATCTGTTTACTCAGTCACTTCTCTCAAATGTATCAGATCATCACATCTTCAAGGGTACACAAAAAAGCAAGTTGAACAGAACAGAGTAGGAAAAAAAATGTATTTGATTACATACTGAATGGTAATGGGGTCAAAACAAATGCAAGGACAAATCCCTATCCTTAGGGTAACCTGATCATGCCTTGAACTGATCATTTCTCATAGCTGTGGAAGCCTTCTGGCTTCTAAATCACCCAAATCAAGGGAAATTTCTCTCAAGCACCTACTTACAGTCTGAAGTAAATTGCAAGACTTCATCCCTAAAACCACAGCAAGAACTCCAAAAAGGGCCAGATCTCTCTCATTCTCATACTGATGTTCTTCCAGTTACAACAGAGAAGTAAGCACTCAAAACCTGCACTAAAATCCAATGAGAATCTTGAAAAAGCTTCATATCATTGCTCTCTTCTTCAAGGGGAAAATTAGTTATTAATCAGCTGCAACTAAAAAACTCAAGTCCCGTAATTCAGCCAAGTCATTACTCACAAGTAGAAGAAAAAAATAAACTAAACGTAGGTTCCCTCACATTATTTGCTCCTATTGTTCGAAACAACAAGGTGCATACAGTCAGCCACATGAAGAATTACAGACACACACCTGCAAAGAACAGTGTTCTCCGTGGGCAGGGTAAGCTATAGTTTTTATTCTTGCTCCTGAGTGCTGCTTAAAAACACATGTAACTATTGGGAGAAAAAAAATTAAACAAGTTTTCTTTTTCTAACTTTCCCTCTGTGTGCAAAAGATTCAAACTATCAGCTATGACATCTCTTTCCTAAGAAGCATGTTAGTTTTAAGGCGCAGTATCTTTGAACACTGACATCCATTAAATACTGACATGTTTCAGGCAACGATCTTTCCCATTTGTCTGTATCTGAAATACACATCTACTCCTCCCCATCTGGCTCTAACAACACTGTTTTTATTAACCTCTGTTTAAAACACTTCCCCAAATAAAACTGTAGACATGCAGTGAGCATAGTTTTATCCTAAAATACACCAAAATAACGATTAGTTTTCAGAATAAAGGTATTTTTTTCAGAATAAGCTGTTGTTACCCAAATACTGTAAAAGCAAACTGTAAGGTCGGACCACGTACCTTCTTCAGATTGATCTACTAACAAAAGAGCAATCACAGCAACCCTACCTCGGTCAGAATTCCCTCTGACTTCAGTTTATATTTAAAAAAAAAAAAAAAAAGTCAGTATTTGGCCCAGATCCTTTTGAACGCATGACTAAATATTTCCACGCCAGTAAATTTTAATAAGCTTTAAAGATCTATATTCGGGATAAGAGTATTTGGCTGTATGAGTATATGAAGCGACTATGCTGAGGGGGAAAATCTCAAGCATCCAAACCCTCCAACAGGGAAAAGAAAAAAAAAAGTGAACTTTCCTTGACCTCTAAGCACAGATTTGTCATTAAAGAAAAAAAAAAAAAAGGGGGAGGGAAGGAAAAAAAAAAAGGAGGGGAAGGGGCTGCGGAAAGAAAAGAAAGAAAGGAAGGGGGGAAAAAAGAAGAAAGAAGATAAATTAGAGGGAGAGGGACGCGGCTGGGCCGAGGCGGGAGGCGAAGGGCTGTTCCCGCACACACAAAGGCGGCCCCTGCCCCGGCCGGCCGGGGCTCCGCCGCGTCCCCGCGGGCCACGATGGGGCCGGGGCCGGGGAGGAGCCGCAGGCCGGCGGCTTCCCGGCGGGGAAGGGCTCTCCCGGCGGGGAAGGGCTCTGCCGCCCGCCGGGCCCGGCGCGGCACCTACCCACCAAGTTGGAGCCGGGAGCGGTCCCCGCCGGGCCGCCGCAGGGACGCCATCATGCCGGGAAGGAGAGCGGGAGCGCAGCGCTGCCCGGAGCCGCTCCCGCCCGCCCCGCGGCCGGAGAGCACCGCGGCAGCGCCGGGCAAGGACCGAGGAGGAGGAGGAGGAGGAAGAGAAGGGGGAGGAGGAGGAGGATGTGCGGGCACAGCCGCCCGGCCCCGGGGGCAGTGAGCGGGGAGAGGCGCGGGGGGACGCGAAGTTGTTACCGGCTGGCGGGCGGTGACGGGCGGCCAGCAGGCAGCCCCTCCGCGCCGGGAATCGGGATCGGGATGGATGTGGCCCGGCTGGCGTCAGGCGGCCGGAGCCGCCCCGCGCCGCTCACCGGCACACTCACACACACACTCACACACACACTCACATACACACACGCACCGGCCCGGCCAGGGATCCTCCCCAAATTCCCGCCCCCGCCGCCGCGCCGCCGGGTCCCGCTGGGAGCGCTGCGCCCGCCGCCGGAGAGCGACCCCGGCACGGCCCGGCCGCTGTTTGCCCTAACCCACAGCCCGACACCCGCCCCGGGTGTGAGCCCCCTCCCACACCCTCACTGGGGCTTAAAAGGCGGTTCTGCCCCGCCGGAGCGGCTGGGGAGCTCCGGCAGCGGAGCTTCGGGGACAGCGGCGGATGCTGTCGGACTTGGAATTAAAGTCAATTCCTGATCGAATTTGGTTATGTCCTCCCGATTGCCACGGGTGATTCAGCCTTGACTTGGTCTAGTCTTAGTACTGAAATAATTGCTGTAATACGTCCCAATGACAGAGCACTCTCTATCCCCAGGTGTTTTACACGCGGACATCCTCCTGCCCATAGATATTGCCGCACTTACTCCTCATTCGTGTGAGTAAAGCCATTACAGTGCGTGAGGCTTCTTGTGCACTCAGACTCACAGTAAAGAAGCCTCACGCCGCTGTCCCTCTGAAATGAACTTGAACTCCATTTGGATGTGCGAATGTCAGCTCTAAAGTGGAACTGGCTGAAAGTTTGGAGCCCACATGTGGAACAGTGAGCCTCTCCTGCCTGCTGTGTTTTAGTCAGATAAGTGTTGCACAAGCAAGATTGAACTGAAACTGATTCTTTAACAAATACTTTGGCTTTTACCCAGTCATCGTTCCTGGAAAGAGATATGAAGCAACAAGTGCAAGATGTTTCTACGTGGCAAAATATTCTCACACTCGTATACTGGCATAATTATATCCCTGTACTTAGGCCAGTAAATTTTCACATGTATAGGCAATTCTGGCTATGACTTTAACCTCATTTTAAAATCCAGCAACACCGAGGCCCAGAGGACTTAAGGCTCTGAGAGTTTTACCAGATGAACAGTGGTCCTGCCCACCCAGGTGCATTGTGAGTCTGAAGACACAGAACTGGAATGGCTTGCCCAAGGTCACAGAAGGAGCACGACAGCAGCAGTAAGAAGTATCCAAGTTTATGCCTGTGAGGGTATCAGTGCTTCTTTCTAACTTCATTATCTCAAATTCATCCATTTCTTTGCCACATAAAATAACACATAAATTGCAAACAGGTGAATTGTACAATGTTATTAGGTATTATGCTACAATAATAGTAGAACTCCCACACAGGATGGTGCCGTAATATTGATAGGGTAAGCCTGGAATAAAATTACTCTTTTACTGGTTAAATGTTGAATCTTAAATGATTCAACTTGAGTGAACTTTTGTAATCAGCTTGAATGTGTATTTTGTGCTTGCACTGTACACAACTACAGTTAGCAAGTAAACTTTTCTTTTTATGTGCAATCACAGATACAGTGTAGCACTGGACTGCAGATACAACTGGTTAAGTTTATCTCAAGACAAACTAAAAGGTCTTTAAATTTTGTCAGTGTAATGAAGACATTTGCAAGAAAGGTACAGAAGAAACATGAAACTGATACTGGTTTTTGTAGTGTAGTGTTTAATCTGGGTCTAGGTGTCCTGGATCAAGAGTAGTGGTTGCAGCAGTAGTGTCTGCCCCAAGGGCTTGGCAGTCTCAGTGATCCAGTCTCACTCTGAAAAAATACATGGAAAAGGCCTTAGGTGTACCTGAGCTCTGCTCTGCACGCTGACTTGGCAGGCACAAGCTCCATCCACTGGATCCTGGTTGCTCAAGTATCAATTAATGATTCACACTAAACAGATATGACAAGTAGATAATTAGGGAAGCACTGCAGTTTGTCAGGTGTCTTGTTAAAACCACGTTTTTTACTGCTTTTGTTGTTGTTAGGCTTGACCGGTAGGTTGGCTTTGGCATGAGAAAATTAAATTATTCTCTGCTTATGTTGAGGCTTGGGGAGGATCACATTAATATGCTGCTTTCCCTAAAAAGGGCTATAAAACAACCTAGGAGAGTCTTTTGCTGGTATTTAATAACCGGAGTGGTTGTCCTGGAGAGGGCTGGCTAGACCTGGCTTCAGACAGAGCAGCGGTGTGAGAAGGCCAGGGGAAAAGGCAGATACAGTGTGCCCTGGTCAGGTCTGCCTCAAGGCTTCCCTGGCTGGGCTGTTCTGTCACACAGCTGAATCAAAACTTCAAGTTCTGACCCCCGCTTTAGCACACGCAGTCAGAGCTGTCTGTATCCATTATTCTGTAGGTGAGCAGTATCAGCAGTGTCTTACTGCACACTCACCACTTCTAATTCCATTGGCTACTTTAATACTCTGAAACATTAACTTCTTCCTGGCTTTTCTGAATAACATTAGAAAACTGGAAAAAAGGAGATCAGAGGGGTATGAACACCTAGGGATCAACCTTGATGCTCCTCTGCACTGGACTGAATAACTGTGCTGTCTCAAGAGGCAACAGAGAATGGGCTTTTTCTCTTTTTGGTCTGCAACTACATGATCATTCAGATTGGTGCAAGGAAAACAGGCTGTGAGGCCGGAGCAATGAAGAAATAGAAGAACCATTCCTTCTGTAAACAGCCTGGCTTTTCATCAGATTAGGTGCACAGTCTGATGACACCATCAGTCATAAGGCCTGTGAACCCGAATTTTAATGGAGTTGGGGCACTTACGCAGATTAAGTTCTAATATGATTCTCAAAGGAAACTTTTAATCTCATAGACATTTTCTAACATTTCACCAAGCACCTGCCCAATCATCTTTAAAATCTGTATCTCAGAAACCAATTATCAGAAGGCTGAGTTCTAAAAGACATTCATTATGCTGGATATATTATACTATTATATTATGTAACAAGTATTTAAGAAATACTAGTAGTAGTAGTAGTAGTAGTAGTAGTAGTACGGTGGCTACAGCAGCTATTAGCTTTCAATCTTCCTCTAAAATCCAAGTTTGTATGAAGGTTATGATTTGGTATTTCTTGTTAACTTCAGCCAGGCTTCACCTGACTTAATCACAAAGTTCCAGGGATGGAGAGTGCCTTCTGGAGATAGTTTAGCTCCGAAGTCAGTAACCTTCACCTTCATGTACATCAGGTTTCTACCAGAAATTAAGAGTTTCATGGATAATTAAATAATTAAATTATATCAAACACACAACTTATTATTTACATTAAAATCACTGGAGTAATTTTCTTTTCAGCCATTACACTGTTGTCCTAGCGTGGGAAAATACCAACAATATTTTCAGAGAGAAGAGGCAGTTCTCTCAAGAAGAATAATAGCTTTCTAAGGATACTGGATTTCATGATTTCCTTCTTTCTTTAGCTGGCTGATAAAATTTATCACCCTCTATCCTTCATGGCTTGTCTGCTTCATCTTTTGAGTAGGTGAGGTACTAAACAAGCCTCCCACCTCAGCATTATTAAGGTAGGATATGCAGACTGCTTAGCAGCTACACGGATCTGTTTGGGAAAGCTGCCTCAGGCAAAAGACAGCATGTGGGAGAAGGTAAGGAGCATTTTTAGGAGGTTGTCATAACTGTGCAGAGCTGTGTATGGTTTTCCAAGCCCATCCGGATACAAGGTCCTGTCTAGTTACCATACAAGCACAGGAAAGAAGGAACTAAGTTGTGAAAGGCCTTGAAGGCAGCAATCGTGACATGAGGGCTCTCTGTCGCCCTGCTTTGGGGTGTCTGGCCATTTTCTAGAATGACCCCTGCATGAGTTTGACTCTATAGAATCAAATATCTGCTTGGGACCTGTCTTATTGTTCAGGCTCACTGTCATAGACAAAATAACGAAGACTCCATTTCACTCTCAGAAGTTCTTCTTAAACTGGCTCACCATGATTAAGTGGGATTCATATAGAATAAATGTGGAACTTGATAATTTTACAAGGTTATTATGTGTGTACCTCTGTTATATTAAATCAGGCTTCTGCCATAAATCTATCTGCAGATACCAGAAAGGTCTTTGATCAGATTGAGTAGTCATTCATCTTTTCCACCACTGGGATGATGGGAATCAGACCTAAATTCATTACATTCTTAAGATTAATGTGCCCAGCTAAAGCTGCCAAGATCCTTATTAAAAGTTAGGATTCCAAAAGGTTTGGTCTGAAACAAAGTATTAAGCAGGGCACTCCCTTATCTCCTTTATTGGTTGTTTTCTCATGAGTCTCCAATGTAAGGACTTTGCTCCAGCAATGTTATGTTTCCAGTAAAGAAGGGAGGCTGCCCTCAGTTCTGACAGCTCATCACCATGAAGCACAGTATTCCTGCCCACTGCACTGCACCAGTATTGTACTTTCTAGAGAATGGAATTCTGCCTCTGGGTCTTGCCTGGATCCATATAGAAGCTTTTGAAGGTAGTTTCACTTTCTCCTGGCCATCACCTCAGCAAAGGATAGTGGACTCAGTGTAATCAAACACTATTGGTTCTTTCAAAATTAAATTTCTCTTCAGTCATTCAGCTTAAAAAGATTTACACAACTGGAATAACCTAGCTCTATTGCTGGTTTCTTGGAAGACACCGCTAAGATTAATCTTATCTCCTACTTTAATTACTGTTTTCAAGCTCTTACAGTCCTCGTCCCAGTTACATCTTATTGCGAAAACCACCAGAGAATGATATATTAAAATTTATTCAGACAGGTGGCAGGGACAGAATTAAAGCTAATAACTCTTTGAGAAAAGAAATTAAAGGTGGTTTGGCAATCCTGAGGTGTTATTTCTTGGTCCCTCAGTTGCAGTGGCTGCACAAGCAGTGCCCAAATGCCTGGGCTATGCGAGTGGCTGTGTGCCACAGCTTGATGTGCAGGACTTGGGACTGCCACGGTCACACAGCTGCACTAGCATCCATGGGATAAGGAGCCTTGGAGCAGGACTGCTTGTGGCAATGTGTGAAGGCTGGAAAAACTATGGTAATTGTCTCAATAGAGGATTCTGTCTCATTGGAAGACTAACAAAATGACACATACTGCATCTAAATGCATTCCTTTACTTCCATGCTGTGTTGATATTTTGTGACAAAATACTCAGCCCATTTAATATAATGATTAAAAACATAGAAGGAAAAGGCTCTGGATTTTAAGTCAGGTTGCCTGAGCTCAGCGTCACTTTTGGCTGAATAGTCAGTAGTGAAACAGTCCCACCCTGCCTCCTCCACAAGGGCTGCTGAGCCCTAACCCCGTGTCACCCAGCCGCTCTGTGCTGGCACAGTTGTTGTGCAGCTGCGAGCTGAACAGACCTAGGGAACTCAGATGGCTGGGGAGAGCAAATGTTTCAGGGGCCAAGCTAATTTTTAATTTGGATCAGTTTCCTGATCTGGCTCATTGTGTGGTTGTTCAAATCCTTGTGCTGATCTTGTGCAGAGGCAGGACTGAGGTAGGAGGAAGGGTGAAACTTATCTTTTTTATTGTGTTGTTGACCTCAGCCAGTTTAAGGTGGTTATGAAACTTAGCGATAGACTTTTGCAAGTTTTTGGTGGTTGTCTTGTTTTTGTTTTTGTTTTTTTTTAACCAAGGGAAAATACTTTAATTTTGAGCATAACTGCAAAGATGGTTTTAGAACTGCACTAACCATACGAACAGGGCTCACTGGTAAATAACAGAAGACAAGGAGAATGTGTGACTGGACTGAGAAATTCAGTGAGCTGCTGTGATCACTGCATATTAGAAAAGGCAGCTGTTGGACATTGCACTACATGGTAAAAAGAAAAAAACCTGTTGCTCTTTTGCTGTTCATGAACCAACCATAGGCCAAAGAATTGTGAAAGTCCCACCAAAAATTATTAACTGACTCTTCAAAAGACAGAGTTATTCTCAGCTGGCTTAAAAGAAGCCGACAGCTCAGCCCTGGGTATGCCTGCATTCCCATGGGTTTTTTTCCTTACCCGTATTCTCGAGTTTTCCTTTGCTCTTTGCTTAAGGCGTGGAAGAAACTGAACTTTGGAGAGTAAGTAAATCAGATTTAATTAGTCATCACAAGGCAATGGGCTCTTAGTGAGTTCTCAATAGCAGACAGCCCTGATAATGAATGTATGTGTATTACATTAGTTTCCGTTTGCACTTTGAGGAGGAAATTACCTTGCGGGTTTCAGACAACCTGGCAGTCCCACAAAGTGTTGGAAAAGGTTGCCCACATGACCAAAACTTTTAGACAAATTTTAAATGCCACTATTTTCTTGCTTGATCCAAAACAGTCAAATTTTTGACAAACAGATTTGGGCAACTTTTAAATAAAAACCCTCCACACTTCATAAAATGTAACACAAATCACATTGGCAAATCCTCATGTAGAAGTAAAAAAAAAAATAAAAATTAAGTTAAACACTTGAAAGTTGCAACCAATCAAAATTAGCATTGCTTGTATAATCTTAGTTAGGCATTCAGTTTGAGTGCATCCTGGTACCTGTCTTTAACTGAGTGCTCATTTATGTTCCTTCCTAAAGACTCTTTCTTATTCAGTGAGCAGAACAAATAGTGGTCAAATAACAGGGAGTTATTTTGTTTTCTCCCCAAGTTCATGCTGGAGCTAGCCATTATGAACACTGGTTTTGCAATATTTAGTTACAAAACTAAGACTGCCATGCAACTCACAGCTTATCCCTCAACACAGCTCATCCTTCATCTTCCCTTTTCCTGCCGAATTTAAGCTCTCTTCTTGAGTGAACAGGGGCAATAGAACTTCTCAAAAATAAACCTTTAGTATTTTCAGCCCTGATAAACAAATGCATTATTTTTTTATCCTGTTCACTGGTGTACTTAAGCTGTTTCACTGACATTTTCTATATATACTCTGCCCAAATCACACACCAAGGACAATTAACATTTGATGATGTTCTAATCACATAAAATCAATATAGTGTCAATGGGGGAAGCACTGGGCAACCTGAATAACAAGTGATGATCTCAGTCCACTAATAATATAGTTTAAAGGACCAAAGCACCCTATGCACATCCAGAGATCTTGCTGGTGTTAGAGGTGTCAGACAAGAGAAGGAGAAAGAGAAGAGAAGAGAAGAGAAGAGAAGAGAAGAGAAGAGAAGAGAAGAGAAGAGAAGAGAAGAGAAGAGAAGAGAAGAGAAGAGAAGAGAAGAGAAGAGAGAAGAGAGAAGAGAAGAGAAGAGAAGAGAAGAGAAGAGAAGAGAAGAGAAGAGAAGAGAAGAGAAGAGAAGAGAAGAGAAGAGAAGAGAAGAGAAGAGAAGAGAAGAGAAGAGAAGAGAAGAGAAGAGAAGAGAAGAGGACTACATGGCTTTAAATAACACAGTCAGTGGCTCTTTAGAAAGGGAGAGAAAGTGAAAAAAAATAATTAAGGTGCACATTTGCCTCTTCAGACAACTAGTAGCTTTCAGTGTGAAGCATTTCATTTGGATGTTTAGAGGTATCACATTTACAGACAAGGATCAAACGTTCAGTGTGGACATCACCACAGAAGGCCCCAGAAGAAAACTGCACATAACAAGGGATAGCAATGGTGCCTTGCTCTGTCTGCAATCAGAGAGGCCTCACAGTCAGTGCACAGCTGGTCCAGCTGTTAGGATGTCCACTTGCACAGAACATGAACCCTACATCTTGAGGGGCCCCACAGCTACTCCACCCTGCTCATGTGCCCAAGCCCGGAGCACCTGGGAGACAGCTCTGATGGACCAAGTTCACTTGTCAGAGAGCAACCAGATGGAGGATTGCAATTTATGGCCTGCAGTTAGGCAGGCTTGAGTTGCGATCTAATCAAATCTTGCACAAAATAGGTCAAGGTTGGTCAGTGTTCAGATGAGATACACTCCAGGGAAAACATGGATACTGTAAGAAACAGTTTAGGATTTGGATTTAGGATTCATCTGATAGAGCTCCCAAGGCACGGTCCCGATTTTCGGCTTGACTCCCAGACGTCTGAGGTACCCAAACAGGTCCCTGGTCTGTTATGCAGAAGGGGCACTGTACTGCTGGAACCACATTTCTCATTTTTCAGACGAGAAATAAAATTACAGTCATGCCTTGTGATTAATTAAATAAATCATGCTTGTCTTTGCTTGTGGACATGACATTTTCAGAGGCAACATAAATGGAGAAAAGGAGCTTGTTTGGTTTCTATGATCCTAGTACAACCTGCCAGCCTTCTCTCTGCAAAATTCCATTTTAAAGCTTCTCAATACTAGGGCACTAGACCCAAGAAATTTAAATTTCTCTAAGACTGCAAACACCATGAGAACTTTTGAGCAAGAGACATGCAAAATAAAGCAAATTATATAACCTGTTGCTTTACAGATACATTCCTTTTCCTTTCCATTCACATTTCCCATCCATTCACACTCCCACCTAACTATCTTTACCTCAACTCATTTCCCCAGACACTGGTCTAATGTGGTTTCATTTTTATAATGATTTTCAGCTACTTGGTTTCAATTCTGTATCTTTTTCTTTGTCTGAAAAACATAGTATTATAGTAGAATTTCATGGGTAACGATTATTCTCAAAAACCATGCAAGTTCTTATCTCCAAATAATCAAAGATGATGACAAGTATGTTACTTGGAAAATTAAGTAGTCAGAATGTAACAAATCAAACTGAAATTTAGCCAGGACACTGAAATTACATGATGGGATAAACAGAAATATGATCCTTGTGGATTTTGGTAATTTCAAGTGGTCAGGACTCACTCTGCTCTCCAATTGCGCTCTCAGCAGAACACCTCCTGCATGCTGTGTGGTGCAGGCTGCTGCAGCATGAATGCTAAGGCCAAAATGAATTTATAAAGCTTGCATTCTCTCTATGATTGCATTGCTCAGATGTATCAGTTAATCAGTCTACAAAAGAATTAATTTCTAGATTTTTTTTTAGTTTGCAAAACATCCCCATATTATGTGCTTTGTTTTATGTGCTATGTTTTATATTATGACTTTTGTTCTTCTTTGCCTTATGGCCATTGATCTTTGCTGAAAGTGAATCAGAGGAGCAATGCCTGCCTTATCGTTGGTTTGTGGTGTATAATCATGTTAAGGACAGATCACTGGTCTCCTCCTTACTCCGGTGCCATTTATAACAGACAATTACCCCTGCATGGTGCAGTTGGCAGGATCTCAGCACTGTAAATGCTCATTATCAGTACAGAGACAGCTGAATGCAGTGTGTTTCTCTTTAAAGCTGATTGGATTTTCCAGAGCTGTCTGTCATCCTGGAATTTTTTCCCAGTGCAGTCCAGTTTTCCATCTACAGCCAAGTAAGGTCCTTTTGATGTGAACCATGAGGGGCAGAATCTGGGTACTTCTGCCTCCTATTCCAGGGAATGACTACGGTCTAGAGAAAAGAACAGCAGTGTGTCTACAGTGGGAGATCTCCAGCCAGTGTGTTGTATTTAAAGAAGCCCTACTAATGGCAGTGACCACGTGCAAATGCCAAAATAAAGGAGGGGAGGGGTGTGAATACAGTAGCATTGCCTACAAGAAGGAACCAAAGCACTCTAGTTGGTTTTAAAATTAGGTGGGAAAGATGCAAGGAGTTCTAAGTCTTAATGACCTCAGTTCTGCAATTTGCCACTAATTAGTTCTACAATGAGTAACTGGGAACAAAACAAGGAGTGACAGACTAGGTCAGCCAGTGGTTTGCCAACCCCTTGTCTTGTGTTTCCTACTGGGGCTTTTATGTGATAATTCTTGATTCTGTATACACTGTCTTTTATTAGTAATCAGGAGTGAAAACACATGTGTTATACACTATACAAACACGCACTGAAACACAGTACTTGCTCTTTGGTCCTGGAAAGCATGGCTGATATTTGTGCAGCTCTTTCTGGTGTGCATGCATATTGATTTTTTCCCTACCAACCATCTCCCTGACTCCTGTTGTCCTAACCCAGTAAGCCCCATATTTCTTTCTTCTATGTCTCTTTCTACAGTTTACATTGTATTTATGCTCCTTCCTACACAATGAAGACTTCATTAATTCTGCCAAAAGAGTATCTTATTTACTCCATTTACATTTTTTCTGCAAGTTAGCTATTTCTTCTCAGAGCGATGCACAGTGTGCTGAAGAAAGGTTTCTGGAAGCCTCGAATATTCTATCACTCCCAAATGCCTCATTCCTCCTTAAAATCCATCAGGCTTCCTCAGACCACATAGGAGCTGTACTTTGAGGATTCCTGGACATGTTATGTATTTCTGTATCCAGAGCAATTGCACATACCCCAGTTCACCTTAACATATGTCATAAGCAGTCAGTCAACACTGAGAAACTGAAACACTATTGGTTTGATGAGAAAACTGTGGTGCACAGCTCCCACATCATCTGGAATTGTTTTGTATTCTGCTTGCTAGGATTTGCCATTTGAGTTTATCTTGAAGGAAGGTGCCTTAGTGTGCCTTTTTTTCCTTTTAAAACTCATCAGCTCGGTGGCTACCAAGAACACACATGCTGTAAAAAGGATATTAGGAGCACTGTGTGTTATTAGATCACCGGGGATCTGGCAGATGCTACCTCAGCATCCTTACACTAATAGACTGGATAGAGAAACATCCTAAACCTAGACCACTCCACCACCAGGTATTATTAAGGTGTACAAGCTATCAAGAAGACAGTACCCTGCAGGTATGCAGGTGTTGCTTATGCAGGGGTGGGGCACAGCTCAGCAACAGCTTTTAGAAAAGGAGGCCAAGGCTTTTAAAGGGACCGTGCTCCTCTCACCAGCGAAACCCATTCGTTAACCAGTCATTTTTTTTGTCCATGAAAGGGATTTCCATAGGCAGGAATGCTGCAGTTCTCTTCACACCATTAGTCTTTATTTCGTTTTTGATAAGTGCTTTAATCAGCAGATACCTGTTTACCAAGCAATAAGTAGCTGGGAGGACTTCAGCCCTTTCATCCAGCTGGGTCAGCAGAGCTAGCATTCCATAGCTCTCCTTCCGTCCCTGTGGGGATTAGTCCGGTGTTGCCCCCCACCACACACATTTTAGTAAGGTTAGAAAAAATGCCAGCTTCATTCTCACCTACTGGCCATGCCTACAGAGACATACATGCAGCACACACCCTGCTGACAGAACTTTTTTCCCCTTTTTGTGAGGAAAGCAGTGGTAACCTTCGAGCATCAACCTGCAGGAAAGTAGACTTGGTTACACACTCTAGCCAGCAATCTTGTGAACCCAGAGCCTTGCTTTCAGCAAGACAGGCACGATAAAATCTTCCCTCTTTCTTCAACATGACTAATAAGTGTAGAAATTCTTTTCTCCTCTCTCTCTTTGCCAATATCTGTCTTATCTCTACTTCTTCCTTAGACATAATTTCAAACATGAAAGACATGTCTATACTACGAACAGGCAACCTTGATTCTGGCATGAGATCCATGGCATGCTGCAGCTTAGTGCTAGAGAGCTGAAGTTTAGCATCTGGCATCTGCAAAACCTGGTAACTGGAATCTCTGCTGCCCGGTGTGCTCCTGCGCCTGGGGTTAGCCTGCTCTGTCTTGTGAGGGCAGCACCAGGCTCCACTGCAAATTTCTTTTCAAAGCAGGTGCACAGCTGAACAAACATGGCAAGCATTTATGAAATGAGCTCGCCATTAAACACCCCATCCAGCAAGTAAAGGGAACCATCATGAAGCCTTCCTGGAATTTTGGCAGCATTTCCAAGAGATCATCTGCAAATTGCTTGAGATGGGTATTGCATGTGTGCTGTAGGCAATAAACAAGAGTGATTTTAAGGGGCAGTGTATATTGACAAAGTAACACCTCTCAGAATAGAACGCAACCACTGGCACAAGCAGTAGAGAAACACTAACAAAACCAGGATCTAGGGAGTGTCTTAAACGTGTCTGATAAACAGCAAAGTCCGAAGAATGCAAAAGGTTAGAACCACACTAAACCCACTCAGTTAACATGCTGGTTTATTGTTATCAAAGATCACAGTAACTACACCTTAACTTAAGCACCCAGAATGTTCCCAAACTCCAGCTATGTTACAGCCTTATCTCAGAGTGAGACAGATGCATTCATCAGGCTCCCACTTTGCCTTTCACCACAGGGGAAGAAACACAGGCACACTAGCTGAGGGTGAACCATGGCATGCTTTGGCCAGACCCCTGGTCACTCAATTAGAAACAGTAACAGTCTACTTGTATTTTGACCCCCGACCTGAATTTTGTAAAACCAAGATTTTTTTATTGCCTTTTTTTCCCCTTGAGACCATACATTTTTCCTCTGATGTTGTCTTTTCATTTCCAGTGGAAGTGGCTACAAGGAACAAAAAAAATCCTCTGCCACTGCCCTAAATGCAAACACCGAAGCTTTGTTACATGTGGAGGAAAACCTGCAGGCAAAATTAGTAATTAGCAGAAACAAAGTAGCTGTTTCCATCACCAGGCATGAACACCTCAACACTGTGTGTTGTGACACAAGTCATAGAATCACAGAACGGATTAGATTGGAAGAAGTCTTTAAAGGTCGTCTACTCCAAACTCCCAGCAATGACATCTTCAACCAGATCGGGCTGTACAGAGCTCCATCCAAACTGACCTTGGATGCTTCCAGGGATGGGGCATCCACCACCTCTTAGAGCAACCCTTCCAAGTGTTCTACTGCTCCCATAAAAATGTCTTTCTTATATCTAGTCTGAACCTACCCTCTTTTAAGACCTTTGTTCCTTGTCTTATTGCTACAGGTAAAATTAAAAGTCTGCCCCGAGTGATGATCATGGGCCAATACTGAGATTCTTCTGTGAGGAACCTGGTGTTTACGTGCCAGGTGAGGAAAGTTTTAGGGCATATATTACACAGACAGGTATTCATCTCAAGGCACAATTAATTTCTGTGTAATAATACTAAGGAAACTGTAGCACTGGTACCATTCTTAGCCTGCTCCAGTAGGTTATGACATTTCTTTTGGTACTCTTTTCCAAACCTGAATCAATTCCCTTCCAAATGAACTCCCCCTGCTCTACTCCCAGAGCCAGTAGCTTATTTGCTGGGACACTGACCTAATCTGATAGATTCACTCAACACTGGACAACGTGTGTGTGGGGTGATCTTTCGTACGTGCAGCTACACAACCTGTTTTCTGCAGATGAAAATTGCTCCTACTCCATGCTCCAAGCTGAGCTGAAGCCCTTCAGCTTCATGATCATGGTACTGAGCTGGAACTAGTAAGAACTGCTGAAAGTGCCGGGTTAGGGCAGCTCTATAACTTTGCTGGCTGGTGGACAGCAAAAAGGCAGATGCCTGCAACATTCTCTGTTGTGTTTTAAGCCTTGCCACTAAAGGTAGGATGCTTGTGCTTTTTCAACACCCAATGATGTTCTATAAAGGTGGAAAGACCTACTAAACTCAGAAGGATGCCAGAAGGGACTTTCAGACTTTTGAATTACGTTCACTAACACAGAATCTTTTAAAGTATGTTTTAAAAATTTTAAATTAACTTTTTCTTCTATGGGAAAGGCAGTTGTCCAAGCTAAACAAGGCAAGTTTAGGGTTTAAAAATTGGTTCAGAAACTGCATGGTTCCCCATCCCACCCCAAATTTTAAAGCACTATGCAATCACATTACTCTACTGTGAATGACCACTAGCTAATGCAAATTGACTGCACAGCAGCTCTTCTATTTTGTACAACCTGTTGTCATTAAACAGAGTTCAACATGTGGTTCTGCCAAACCTGGGGTCATAGCAGATTGGGAATTTGGTAAGAATTTTAGATGGATTAAAGGGAAGAGAAAAAGAGACATGAGTGTTCAGAATTTGGCCAAAAGAAAACCAGAATTTATTTTCTGTTGATTGTTTTGCCCTTCTGAGTAGAAATAACAAGATGAAGGTAGAAAGGAAACTTGCTTTGCAAACTCTCGTAGATATAAAAGACCATAAAGCCTTGAAATTCTGCTGTTTCAAGACTTTTTTAACCCAGTCTTGCTTTTGTCTGTGAATTAAGACTACTCCCCTTGCCCAGGAAAAGCAACTTTATGCTGGAAGAGGCCACAGATGGGGAAACAGTTTGATCAATGTGGGAGGGATCAGCCCAAAATACCAGTAAGATATATTATACCATCAAAAAAAATGGCATGTCTGGAAGGAAAGTCTTGAGCACAAATTAATATTGACCTTAGCCAGAACAACTTGCTCTCTTCAACATCTGCAGCTGTGTGGTTACTGGGGAGTTATCTGGCATCATATGCTTTTTCACATCTGTCTACTAAATCAGAGATAGAAACACAAAAGTCTAGCACTGAGGGACATTATATGGGTTTGTGACACTCCCAGAGGGACTTAGGGTCTTTAAACTAACAAAGATATTATAATAGGACACAGGTATAATGCTGGACTAATGTTGTGTCTGCTGCACTGTGCAATGGAAAAACTACATCTATTTTCCTCTGATGAGCTCTCTGAAACTTCCAAACATGGATAAACATGAACTACAGTATATATGAGACAATAAGTTTGGCATACATACATGAAACTTCATACTTCTGGGATGAGCAAAATGAATAATCTCGATTTATATTAATTGCCTTACAACACCATGTGTGAGGGAAAGCAACAGTGGGAACAGATTGAGAGAGGACAGAGAGATTCACAATTTAGTTCATATGGTATTTTAATAATTCTTCATTTTTCAACCTCACTAGCAACTTCCAAGGACTAAGCTGTAAAGCCTTAGTAGAAATGGGTACGACAGGATCATTCACAAGGAGTAACAATGTTTTTCAGCATGTTGCATGTGAGTTAGTGAAATGAGTGGTATGCTGTATTTTCCCTGCCTGCATCATCTCAGGTTATGTTATGGCCCAGTCTAAATGACAAGGTGATGAAATTGCATAGGTGTAACGTGCCTTTATTTCAGCAGCATGCATGACACAAAGTACTAAAATCCCTGAAGTATAACATTCTTGAATAATATGGTTCTAAATTTTCAGGTGTCAGTGGGGTATTTGTGTATTACTGCCCCATGCTTATAAAATATGGGAGTTGTTCTTAAATTATGCTCTGAGTGTGTATAAAAAAGCTCAACCAAATAAAAATGCAGTAACACTTGACCTTATTTTGAATAGTGGAACTTTTAATTAATAAAATATTTTATTCCTTTTTATCTTTATTGTAGTATAAAACTACATCTAGGTTAAAAAAAATTGGTGAAATTTCAAATGGGCAGTGCAAATTGATGCAATTTGAATGTACTAAGAGATTTGAGAACACAAAGCCATAAATAGGTAACCAATATCAAACAAATATATGCATGAACAAACATAAACAAAAAAAAAAAAATTTAATTTATAGTCATTGGACAAGATGAAGAAATGCCATGTGATTTTCTCTGGAGAGCCACTAATATAACTTGACCCTTACAAAAATGGAATAATAGAATCATAGCAATCACAGAATCATAGAAAGGCTTGGGTTGAAAGAGACTTAAAGATCATCCCATTCCAATCCCCCAGCCATGGGCAGTGACACTTCCCACTGGATCAGGCTGCTCAGAGCCCCATCCAACCTGGCCTTGAACACTCCATGGATGGGGCATCCACAGCTTCTCTGGGCAACTTGTGCCAGCGCCTCAGCACCCTCCCAGCAAAGAATTTCTTCCAAACATGTAATCCAAATCTCTCTTCTTTTAGTCTAAAACCATTTCCCCTTGTCCAAATAACATTTTCATATAGCAAGAAGAATTGAGAAGGGGATTATAGACACAAAGTAGGCAAAAGTAGTGAAGACAGATGTTAGGACTAGTAGAGATACTCCTTATGTGGCAGAAAACTATTGAATTTACTTTCTGCTGGATGAGCATAATGGGGCAGCTCAGACAGATGTCAGCACTAGTGCAAAAGAAGGGCTGCAGCAGCAAGATTGGTTTAGATGACCAAAAAAAGAGCTGCTGCTTTGAAGGAGATGCTTTTAAAGTGCTATTTTTTATAGCATGCTAAAAATCTGTGTACATGGCCAACCTGGCTCAAGCTGACACTAAATGGAATGCTCATGGAATTAATATTTTGGATTTGTGTTTCCTCACTCCAAGTCTTGACTGACTTACAATAATTCCTTGCATTTGGTGATACCCATGGCTCCAACTGTCATAAAATTCATCTTTAATACTCTGATCTCATCTAGTCTGTCATTCCAAGGGTTAATTTGAAAACATGCACATTCAATTAATGGAGTAGATTCCTTAGAGCAAGGGAACTCAGATACATAATTGCAGTACAAAAAAAAAAATTACAGATCTAAAGTGAATTCAGATTTTAAAATTAATTTTATTCATGCTTTTTCTTGACCCTTATTTTTCCCCATAAACACTGAAGTTACTTGTGTATATATGTATACAGAAAGCAAATTTCAGTGTCCTGCAGGAGTTGCAGAAGAAGCTCAATTTACTTTCACAGGTAGAAAGAGAATAGATAAAAAAAATTCCCGCACATTAAAAGAGCATACCTAGCTAATAACAGCCATCTAAACACTGGCATAAAACAAATAATAAAGAGCTCTTTAAATGTGCAAGCAATGCAGTAAAAATGCTGTAATGTGGAAAAGTGAGGGGTTTTTTTCCCAATCATAAATAAAAAAATAGTTGCCCTAAATACATGTAAACAAGACCACAGCTGGAGGTGAGGTTTCCCTGAAGGTGGTGTTTGGTGGCAGCCTCAGTGTAGCCTCACACCCTCCACATCACCATTATTCCCTCTTGCTGCAGCCCACCAAAACATTCCCCAAAGGTTACAGCCATGCAGATGTTCCTTTCAGGGGCCCAGCTGTTGCACCATTCCTCCTCCAAGCCCAGTCACATCATGAGCATTCTGTGGGGCAGTTTATCAGGGTTATTCTTGAGGAAAAGTGTGATTGTGCATTCAGCCCTGCAGCCAATGTGTGGGCTACACTCACATCACCGCTCCAGCTTTTCATTTTTGGCTCTACCTTCCTTAGACTCGTGTAATCTAAAATTCAAGCTTTTAAGCTTCAGCCATTACAGCCAACACTAAAACACATCCAACAACCTCTTAATATCTACAAAGTTCTTTCAAGTAAATCCAACATTTCTTGAGAAGATAAAACTGGTTGTTTTGTGGTGATTTGGAACTGAAAACAGAAAACCTGGGTAACTGGAAATAAAAAATTGACAGTGAATCCAGTTTAGCTTTTGGCATTGCATTGTGTTTGTCTCAGCAGTAAGAACAGTTATTACATTTTAAAACAAATATCTAGCAAACAGTTAAGATGTTGTTCAAAAAGTGAAAGGCAGTGTATGTTTTTCCATTTGTTTGACAAGGTGATTAATTTCCACACTCCTTACTAAATCATAGGGTGATTTTAACAGGAGGAGAAATTTGGGGTTGCCTGAGATGGATAACTGGGTCAAGTTACCTTCTGGAAGAAGTCAGGGAACAAAATGTGAAACAGAGGAATCCACTGCCTTTACCCTCTGAGCTTCATGCAAATCTGCTCTGGAAACTTGGTTATGTCTCATTTTCTAGGGCTTAACCACAGTAGCAGGCCTGCAGGGATGTACTTTCACCAATACCTTAAGCAGCCTCTGCTGCTGAAATAAAACCCCAGAGTCTTTTCCCTTCACTCCCATGCCCCACTCTTCCTGCCCATTCACCATTCATCTGTGAAGGTGATCTTGGTTAGAGCTGAGCAATGGTTTGGCTGGTTGGGCTTTGGAGCCTGGCACAGTTCATCAGCTGGCTGTGCAAAGGCTGGTGCTGGCACAAGGAGGGAGGTGGATTGGGGGGGGGGGGGGGGGGGAAGAGAAAAAAACAAGAGCTGTGTGGGACTGCAACAGGGTTAGCTCTGCTTGCTGCTAGAAGAGGCAGCCAAGCCGATTTATTGGCTTGCTGCTGCCAAAAACATCAGTCCCACACCCTCCTTCCCCCTCTCCTCTGCACCTGTCTGCAGCTGTGGAGCCAGGTCCTTCTTGTGTGTGCATCCCTAAAGTCCAAGTGACCTTGCAGTGAGCCAGCTCAGCTCATTAAACCATGGGACAACTGTTGATGTGATTTAACTGCACTGGAGCTGGAACAGCTCACTGAAGGAACAGAGCAATGCAGAGCCAGAGCTAGAGAAGTGGAAGAAGTGCATGGATAGCAGACAGGGAGACAGGCTGAGGAGAAGGACAGAAGAACCTCCCCCTTTCAGCAGCAGTGACCTGTTAGTTTGGCTCAACTGGATCTTCTAACTCCACTCTTGCACTGTTTTGGGCAGCAGTGCTGGCTTATGTCAGCTAAAAGTATTGTGAAACAACATCCTATGTCTCATTTCAGCCATGCAGGTAAACAAGACTTCACATACCTACAGTGAAGAATATGCTGATACACATTTTGCATTAAAGCCCTATCTCAGGAACCACATATACTTTCACAGGAAGCCCAACAAATGGCTTTCAGAGAGGCTTGCTGATCTGCATTTCAAAACTGTGGACCATTATGCCAGCAGTAGTTCTCTCCTGAATGATAGCTTTAAGCACTTGTTATTGATTTAAATTTTGAACCAGTTTGTTTTGATTCAAAACATCATTACACCTACAACTTCATTTGTGCTGAGTTACTGTCCAAGCCTTCACATAAATTACTTCATCAGCTTGCCAGAAGTCCCAAGGCTGTGGTTCCCTGTGCAGACACTGAGGCTGCCGGAACTCCCAGCATGCCCCTTCTGTTTGTCCCAGCCTCAAGCTGCTGCATCCTGTTCCTTCAGCTTTGCCACTTTGTGGGACTATGCTGCAAAATGGATATCCAAACTTAGGCACAATAAAAATAGTCCAGCTGCCCCCTTTTACTTTTGGGGGGAGGTAGTGCCTCAGGCTGTAGCTTCAGCAGTAATACTGGTTTGTTGTGTAGCTGAACAGCATAATTTCCCCCGTACACACACAATTTATTCCTGTCCAAATTTCACTTACAGCACCCTTTCCCTTGTGCCAATGTGCACAGCTGTGCCTGGGAATGGGAATAAGGGACCTAATCAAGCTGTAAGAAAGCAAAAGAACTAAAGGCACTTAATTCCCTTCTCTGGTTCACAGCAAAGCTACACAGATAGTGTGATATGCTCATCTGACTGAGACCATAGTTAAACAGATATTTGCAGATATTTTCCCTACAGAAATCCCCACTGTTCTTTTTTGCTTCCCCCCTGGCATATTCCCAGCCTTGAGCATCTTCCTACATTGTGCCAGAACACAGGCAATTTGATTTCTGTGTCAAAGTCTGTAATAGGAGATAGCTCCAAGAAACAGAAATTCTCCATCCACTTCATTATTTATGCAAGCATTTTGTATTTTTAAACAAGCCAAGGTTTAAAACAGTTCCAGAACTCACCCAAACAGTCCCAAAACAATCAATGATATCCAAATCTGTAGCAACATTCTTGAGAAGATCATCCAGCATGGACTAGAAAAGCTACTGAGCAAGAGCAAAGCACCCTCTGCACTACCAACAGGCACAACAGGCTGTCCTGGGTGCCCCAGGCACTATTGGCTTTGGCAGAGCAGACCATGCCAGATCCAAACCAGTTAAACTGGCTCCAGAAGCAGCAAAGGAGCCCAAAGGCAGGTAGCTGTTCACCTGACTGGGACGGATACAGAAGTAAAACAGTGTCAGAGGTTCTTTCCCATTGCTGTTGTCAGTTTTGATTACCAGGGTTTCTGGTCTGATAAATACGACTGGAAAGTGCGTGAGCCTTGGAGATGGCAATTCTGCCATGTCCAAAAGTCCCAGCCCTGGTGAAATCTGCACTGTGGTGGGCAGGTTCTGCCTAGCGCTGGTCTGTCCACTCTGAGAGCCGTGTCCCCTGACAAGGAGTTAGCCAGCAGTGTTTTGGCAGTGTGTGTGAGGTGAAGGGATTGCAGTTATCTGAGGAACGCTGCTGGCTATGTTGTGTCTGTGACAGTTTTGCTGCTGATGAAATAGGGTTCCTGGTCCGATAAGGAAGAGGTGGGGCAGGTAATTAAGCAACCAAGTAGCTGGGAGCAAGTCTTGGGGTATTTGTGTAATGGTTCCTTGGAACATGTACCTGTTTGGGAGAAACAACTTCTGCTCTTTATTAAATGAACAGTAAAGATAATTTACATGTCAACACCGTTAACTATTTCAGCAGTAGGCAGGAGATAAAGTCACAGGCCTGCCCAATTAACTGTGAGAAATGTCTCATTTTGGTGCCACAGTTCAATAATATTTGGAGTTACCTTGATTTCGATCCCTCTGAAGAGAAGAAGTTCAATGGAACTCAAAACATATTCAAGCCAAATCAAGATGCCCAGGCAAGCAAAGCAGCAATTCAACCTACTGCCTTTTCATGACCTATGCGAGTAGGGTTCAGTTTAGGGTGGTAAATTCATCTGTGGATTCCACTGCTGTCAGAACATCTTTGCTTTGTTAAACCTTACAAAAAGGTTCAGTTGATGGAAATTAAATTCACAGCTCATCACTGCTGTTCACCTGGTGTTCCCACTCTTCTCACAGCAGGGTGACCATTCTGCCTACCAGCTGTGCTCGTCAGAGCTTGTCAGACCTGTTTCCTAGGCCAGTCCAAATAACCAATTGAGCAGAAAGAGATACAGGTAAAAAAAGGAGGTGTCTAGACTTTTGCTGGGCAAGTAGTCTGAACAGAGTGTAACAGCATGCAGCATATATCAGAAGTGATTCAAAAGTGAGGGCACAACCCACATTAGAGAGAGTCATGGAAGTGTGGAGTTAGTTTCAAAAAGTTATCTTTCTACTGTCCAGAGCCCATTAGATTGTAGGATTCCCCCCCCTTTTTTAATCACCTCCCCCAAACTAGTCAAGTTGCCCGCAGTGCGATAATGGAGTGGTTATTTTGTTGCTTGTTGATGAGTGAGCTGTAACACAGTCTAAATTTCTGATACTGACTGGGCAATTTCATTAATATTGTCATGGGATTTAGATAATTAGGCTAAAGCTAGCTAACATGTTCTCAAACATTAATGTTTTATCCAAGCCTAGACAAGCACATTTAAAGAGTGAGAAATTCTAGAGGCTTATATGCTGACTTTATCAATAAACAGGTGATAAATCCGCGGAGTCATGCTTTTGCATCCTCAGGCAAGGTATTAGAAAGTGATCAGTGAAGGTGAGAGAAGCAATTTGCAAATTCAAAGTGATATCAGTAAGAAGGGAGAATTTTGAGGAACTTGCAAATATTCTAACAAAGCCACTGTAGAACAGTAATTTAGGATCCTAAATGATACAGATTCACAGAACTATGTGGATTTTGCAGAAACATTGACATTAAGTTTTCCTCTGCTGCTGCCACTCTGTTCCTCCCACACCACAGAAGCTCACCAAGGCAGGTGGGATATTTGATCTGTTTTAAGTAGCACAAATGAAGATCTTGTTAGGTATTCCAAAAAGTTGCATTTGTTCACTGAGCTACTTCGCAAGAAGGAGGGGGGGGTATTTCTTAACCACTTCATATCACTAAAAGACAACCTTGCAATCAAGACAAAGCTATTGCTAATACTGGGCAGCAGGACACATTGTTTACATGAAAGGTTTTATGACTAAGCACTTAAAATCACCAGACATAATTTCTGGAGAAACAAAGACACAGGAAATTCTTCCACTCCTGGCTAGCCAGAGAGATGTTCCACTTTTCACTTAAGGTGGTTTCTTTACCTCCAGCCTTGCTTCCCAAAACAGTCTTCACAAGTCGCTGAAGCAAGACAAAAAAATGTTCAAGGCTGATACAATGTTTAAGTAAAAACCAGTGTAACTTCCCAGCTTTGTGAAGTTTTCCAACTCCTATTTGTTTAAAAGTATTGTTCACATTTTCAGTCCTTTTGTCATCCTTCTTTGTTCCATTCCTATTTATTCCTATCTTCACTTTCTCGCCTGTCCCAACCGAGGTGCTCCAGTTCTTCAAGTGGAACAGCGCCCACCTTCTGCTCTCCCTGCCCCAAGTCTTTGCATGAAAAAATATATAGCAGTGTATGTGCAGGCTTCATCCAGGCAATCCTGCTGCCCATGTTACAGCAGGAGCCCCCAGCACCTCTAGCTGGTTCTCTGCACTCCTCAGAGCCCCATCAAAGCACTGCCTCCGGGCGCTTCCCTTCATTTCCCTAATACCTGCATCTTCTGCTTGCTAAGGCACCTCCTGAGACTACCACCTCTTGCCCTACGGCCTTGCCCTTCAGAGCTGCCTTCCACAGCTGCCGTGGCCGAACCGGTGAGTCTGGGCTCCGGCAGGAAAGGAAGAACCACCGGGCTGCCGTGGCAGCAGCGTGGCTCACCCTGGGCCAGCAGAGGCAAGGGAACAGAGAAGAAGAAGCAAACAGTGCTTCGGATGCTCTTGAAAGCAAAGGCTTTTTCTGTGAGCCACCTTATTCACCAGTTTCAACTTACTATGCTATCTGCTGCCATGTGCTCTCCAGCCAGCTGCCTTTTCCTCTTTTCCCACTTTTCTCCTCTCCCAGGATACTCATATTATTTTCTCACCCTGTCTAAAGCTTCTTCAAATATTAGGCAGACCTCTCTAGAGAGGTGATACCCTGGCCCAAAAGAAGTGCAAGACTAAAATACACATAAGATCAGTGTCCTGCTGGGAATATGCATTGTTGCCCTTAGCCAGGCAGTGGCCTGGCACTTGTATCAATGAGATTTGTATCCCTTTGTCATAATATTTCCCCTTTTATTAGCAGAAGAATATCCTTTTTAAAAGGTCCCAGTCAAAATCAGAAAAACTAAATAGGAATATTACTTTCAGTTACTACAGAGTTTTCACTAAGCCAGCAAAATAGTAATTCTGTGCTGGGTTAAGTGAAATGGAAATCACCCACCTGGAAAAGGCAATTGCCTCTGAAAACTTAAGAGAAACACTGCTTTTAACAAAAATATGCTATCTACAGAACACATCTTTGTTACAAACTCACTAAATTTACGGGATTCTGACTCCTATATTTCTTCATGGGTTGGAGAAGAGATGCTACCACGATATTTGAAACCATAAAAGTGAGTTCCAGAAAATATATCAGTAATTAATCTTCCTTCCTTTTCTCCCACATTACAATCTCCCCTAGCTCTTCTGTGTCAGCTATCTTTGTGATGCTCACAACAGACTTCTCCCTTAGTTATATTTCTGTGTTCCCGTAGAACATTAACAAAATGTCACAATTTCCCTGAGAACACTGTTAACAGTTAATTACTCATGATAATTACTACCCGGCTGAAGTGTTTGCTTTACTAGGCTCTACAAAGATACATTTAAAATACTTTAGGGTAAGCTAGCTGCAATGAGAAGTTCGTTGTTTGTTTGGGGGCTTTTTTTTTATCAATGCTACAGTTTGGATGCTGTGGAATGCAATTAGGCAGATAGGTTTAGCCTAGTGAACATGGAAAACCTGAACAGACTATTCCCATATCCCCTAGAAATCTATTTTTAAAGCAAATAACTATGGACTGTTATTTATTGTTAGAAATAATGGATATTAACTTAAAATAAAATATTTTAAAGTCAAAATGAATAGTGCATGCCCCTATTTTTCCAGCCCTATGATAATACTTCTCACCCATAACAGCCACTAGCATTGCTATAAATCACAGAATTCTTTTGCATCCTGCAGAAAGTTACCCTCATAGGGCAGCACTTCACA
Organism: Cinclus cinclus; assembly: GCF_963662255.1. Classification (NCBI taxonomy): domain Eukaryota; kingdom Metazoa; phylum Chordata; class Aves; order Passeriformes; family Cinclidae; genus Cinclus; species Cinclus cinclus. The sequence goes on along the minus strand of NC_085050.1, from coordinate 59,992,777 downwards.
ACTCTTATTCTGCAAGTCACCAACCCCATCCTACAAGACAGCAGTCACACTGATATCAAAAGTGTGGGTAAGACAAGCTCTTACTTTTATAGGCTATCCTATTAAAGACAAAAAACTCCACAGGAAAGTTGTTAACTCCTTATTGTTCTAGCTCAGAATGTATTGCCAAGTCTCAGTCCACTGACATTAAAAAATGTTTGCTGTATATAATGATATTGCCTGTAATATCTGTGAGATAAATTTTAACCATTTTTTAACATAAGAAACATTCTTGTATTAATCAAAACTCACACACAACCTCATTGGATATTATTCCTAAGGTGAGATGCTGCAAATGCAGCAACTTAAGTAGAAATACCACATGATTAGCCCACAATTATTCATTAAATCAGTTGCAGAGTTGGTGTTGGAAAATAAGACTTTCCTGGGTCCCAAAAACATGTCCTAATTAGAAATCATTAGGACCTGCCCATGTTTGTCATGTATGAATGGTATAACCATACAGATATGGGAAGTGACTTTAAACTGACTACAAAAGGAATGGAAGCAAACTTTTCTCCGGGGAGTTTGCAAATCACAGAAGTTTCCTGGTAAAACTATTAATCCCTTATATTAAAAAAAAAATAATCCTGTGTATTGCTGTACTATATCAAGGTAAAATTAGCACAAACTTCATTTTCAATGCTATAGAAATGCAGTTAACACAAACCTCAGTCTGGTTACCAGGCTATAAACAGGTGCAATGAAACCAGATCAGACATATTTCCTTTCTGCTTTTTAAATTATTTTTTAATATATATACATCTGCCAGGTATTTGGTACTCTTTCTAAAAAAGTTCTGATCTTTTCAGACCCTTATTCAAAAATCTCTCCATAATAACCTCTTGAATTCCATCTATTTCTGCTATGCTTTGCAATATAATAAACCAAAGTTTGCAGGAAGAGGTAATGACTTTTATTAGAACAAGTGTTAGAGATGGGAAAATCGTCCAAGATTTCACATATAAAAGACAGGACGTCTTTTTTATGTAGACAGTATTAAAATTGAGCAAAGGCTCCCAGAAGAGTATCAATGAGTCAAAGAAGGAATTAAAATACATTTGTTTATTGAGAAGCCTTGAATTACTTTTTATTTTAGAAAGTTTGTATTTAAGCAAGCTTTCACAAAAGCATTAAGTAGTGTGAACTTTACCAACAGTTTTTGTTAAATGCTTAATCCATACCCACATCAAAACAAAGACAGGCGGCTGAGCTCTTTACATATGAGAAGGTGACTTTTCACACATAGCCTTAACAGTAAATCTTTCGCCTTTTTTTTCAGGGAAATACAAATCTCTGAGATAATAAAGTTGCCTTAATTTACATTTCTCCCAAGAAGTGGAAATTACAACAGACAACAAACATTGGCTAATCAGTCTAGGGAAAAAGGTCCAAAGGGAAAACTCGGAAATGGGTTTGTTTAAAAGCTACAACAGGCAGCAAGGACGTTGAGCTATGAATGCTTTTGTTTTGCTAATTTTTGCTAACATTTGCTACCCAATGTTCTATTGAAAAAAAGAAATCCTTGAATGAATGATTCCAACTTTGTTCTAGTGTGAATTGAGTGGCAGCTTCTTTAAAAAATCCCAATACTTAGTTTGTATTTAAACAATTCTTCCTGAAGACCTTTTCTCAAACAGGTCTTTGTATGGGAAAAACAACTGTTGATTTTGTAGTCATCATGTGAGTAACTTTAATGAAAGTCAGCAGGGCCTTGCCTACTGTGAGATTTTTTTGAACCTGTAACCCTTAATCAGGATTGCTGTCAGCTGTAGAGCCTGAGGAAGCTGTCATACAGACAATATTCAAATGGAGCTCTGTTTTTCCCACAGCGCTGTTGGAAGGAAACAATTTTTTGTTAGCAAAACCTGAGAGACATCGGGATCCTGAACTGGAAACAGAGTGAAGAACGGTGTCCCAGCCCAATCAACATTTTCCAACTGCAGTGTGTCCCCAGAGCTGGAGCTGCACACCACCAACGATTTTAAAATATCTTTCCCAAATACAGGTTAGAAGTGCTAAGAATTTGTGGGAAAGTTTTCCTTCGGAGTAGACCACGGTTTAATGTTTATTCATACACTGCAGTAAGCAAATGAGAAACTAAGCACTTTGTAAATGCTGCATCATTTTGACTGCTTGATCCACTCCACTGACAGAACAGTTTGGCGTAATTGCTGGCATACATAATATTTTCAAATGACAATTCTCCAAACAAGTCAGGGCCTGAGCTAACAGCAGTGAGAGGTGAGGAGATGCTGCCTACATGTTGAGCTGAATTCTAGACTGTTAAATGCCACAGACAATTAAGATTTATAGTTGATGTTGTCCACAACATAAACGCATTCCTCTGCCTTCAGTACTTTCAGTTCCACAGCAGGTACTGCTATCTGTCTTCAGCTGTAATTTTACATGTGAAAGCTAATTTCTCTGCTCTACCCTTTCCTTGCCATTTGATCACAACTGTTTTGAAACAGGCCCCCAAACACTTCCAGTGCTGCCTCTACCAGCAGTTTTGATTTAACATTGGTAGTACCACTCATGTTGTTGCTTCTGCAGTCATATCAGGAGTGGAGCAGCTTCAGCCCCAGGCTGCTGGGTATCTTCTCTTGTAAATCAGGCAGGATTACATGTGGGGTTGCCTTGCTAATGAGAAAAACACCTAATCAAGAGTGACTGGCAGAAAACAACGGACAGCATTTTAAAGAAATTCAAGAGACAACAAGGTATGGCCAGTAAGGAAGGTCTAGGGCTTTCAGCAACCTTTCAGTACTACACTGATGCTAGGACACTGTCATGGGATTAGGATGGAGATTTTGTTTTGGCATCTCGGTGTTTGGCTATCAAATTTCCAACATTCAGCTGCCACCACAATTAAAGAGCAAATTCTGTAGAAGCAGCCAGACATGCCAAGATACAGTGAGAGCAACAACACTGATGGCAAGAGGGATCCACAGAGCAGAATGCTGGTCAATATACCTGTAATGCCTGCAGATACTCGTCTCAGAAAAAAAAAAAATAAACTACAGCTGAGTGTCAGCATGTCAGCTATGAGCAGCTATGAGCAGCCTGTACTTGCATGAGTAGCAATGTGGAGCCAGTCAGAGTCCCTGCAGGGATGAGATGCACAGACATAGGAAAGATATGTCTGTAAAAAGGAGCCTGCACAGCACAAACGATGAGCTGTTCTTAATGTATCTGCTTATACCTGGCTTCAGAACAAAAGCTTGGTACCAAAAGTATTTTCCCTATTGCCTGAAAGAAGCACTTTTAATTTTTGTCCTAAATCTTCCAAAAGTGTAATGCCTACAGAATTTGTCAATACATAAAACAGGTTCTGAAACCTTAATTTTTTTCCATAGTAGGAGAATATCCAGCTTTCCTATCCTGTAATGCTGTTTGGAATAAGAAGCTCTTGTATGTGGTGATACCATAACACCATAATGCAACACATAATGCAATTTTAAGTCCTTTGAATGTTTGACCCGTATTACATATGCCAGCCAGGTAGTTACTATTAGTGCTCTCTGCTCCACCTGGTCAAACTGCACCTTGTGTTATACTCAGATTATCCTTCCTGATACCTATTAGGGAGTTTGCCACAGTTTCTTGCTCTGGTTGATAGCATCAGAGATTGCCTTCCCAGCAAACCCTGGGACATACAGCTATGTTTTTCTCTCCAGACCTATGTTTCTGACAGAGAACCACAAATAACCTATTAAATCTCAGAAAAATCTGTGACCAGTCTTCCACCTGAGTGATTTTTTTTTAATCGTGCTATATTTTCAAGGCACTCTTACTAAGGAGAAAAAACAGAAGTATTTTAAAATCTCTTTCATCTTCCAGGCCTCACAAACTGGAAAGGATAGGCAGTCACAGGCTTTAGAAATGTACAAAATACTAGTCTTTACTTCCAGCTGATACTTTATCTTATTACTTTGCCTACTAGTAAAGGTAATAGCTGTGATGCTAGTCATAATGATTTTACTGTCAGATATAAAAAGCTTCCAAAGCAGCACATCCAGTTTGAAGACCAATATGATCTAATCAATAATACATGAAAAAGATGCCTATATGGCTAAAAAAAGACTAGGATTGACAGCTTTCTAGAGATGTCTTCCAGACTGTATTTTTCTTACCCAATTTACAAATTAAAGTCATGCTATGCAGCCATTTCTCTTAGATAAACAGGCACTGACAGTGACTCCTTGAAAAGCATTAGCAGCATCCCTGTACAGAACTCAGAGCAGGCAGACACCCTCTTTGTTAACAGCACACCCACTGTGACTCTTAGGATTTAAGTACAACACAGGAACACAGGAATCAATGGGATCGAGTGTACTCCAGATGAGCAGCAGCTTTGCTGGAATCCTGATACCTCCCACCTCAGCAATAATACATCTCTCTCCTCCCTGTGGTTACTAAGCTAAAGGCACAGCCTGAGAATGGGAGCTCTTTGTTTTAGCACAGTGATGGAATTGTGGTCTCAGGCTGAACCACTCTCCTCATGTAAGCTGCAATTATTTCGCAGCACAGCCCATTTTGGAGAAGGTAAAGGACAGACCTGTTGCAATAACACGTATGAGATTTTTCCCTTTCATTAGGAGTTTTGGAAAGCTGAAAGGTTACTGAACTTCTTAGAATAACTAATAAAATTTTTCTGTATTTCTTTGTCCTGATGGAAACAAAATCATTATGATCCCAGTGTCTCTATGTACATCTTTCTGTCAACGTGAATACCTTTTGCATCCACACGGCTGCATTTGATAAAGCATAGAGATCTCAGGGCAACTAGATTCCTACAAAGTTTTATGCAGAAAGGGAATGCACAAAGGGCAAAGACTCTGAAAATATTTCTCTAGTAGTGTATGCCTATCAGGTATGTATCAGGGAAAGGCAGAAGCATAAAATTATTAAACATCTGGGAATCCACAGAATCCTCCTTTATGGATATTGTCCTGAGACTATAAGAAAAACAAAATTCAGTCAGACCTTGCACATTCTTGGACACTCTGTCAAACAAGATGCAAACTGACCAGAAAACTGAATACATCCCTAGACCAGCCCATCTCATTCCAGCACCTGGGCTAAATAACAGAGTCCTTGTTTTCCTGCGTTTCGACCTTGAACAGTCATGTTTATCTTACCAAGTTCCGTTTGGCCTTGGCACACCAGCTGTCTGAAAGAATTTCCAAATCCAGTATGCAATGACTCTGTTTGTCCTGGCACATCATACCCTGACCTAACATCTGAATGGGGCAACGTGGGTGAACTGTTTAGAATGCTCTTGTACACTGATGCAAGGGTCACCTGGATTTCCAGCTCCTTTTGAACATGATGACACACAAGCTCAGAGAATTAACAAGGTAGTAATGTCTGTTTGCTTATTGTCTTTATCCTAAGCATTTCTGACTGCCCAGTGCTGCTCCAAAATGGAAGTTAGGCTACATAGATTCATCTGTCTTCATGTGAGCAGTTCTTATGTTCAGGTATTCTGTGTTCTGAATTACTTCCTACCTAGCTCTTCAACAACCTCTACCTTTAGCAACACTGTCCAGAATCTCTGTCATAAGCTGTGGCCAGCTCTGCGTCCCCCAACATCAGAAGGACATGAACCTCTTGGTGTGAGTCCAGAGGAAGGTGATGAAGATTATCAAAGAGCTGGAGCACCTCTCCTGTGAAGACAGGCCGAGAGAGCAGGGGTTGTTCAGCATGAAGAAGGCTCCAGGGTTGCAGCCTTCCAGTATCTAAAAGGCATCTTATAAAACAGATCAAGAGCAACTTTTTGCATGATAGTGATAGGATGGGGAAATGGTTTTACACTAAAAGAGCTCAGATTTAGATTGGGTGTAGGAGGAAATTCTTTGCTTGAGGGTGCTGTGTCACTGGAACAGGTTGCCTGGAGAATTGTGGATGCCTCATCCCTGGAAGTGTTCAGGTGTTGGATGGGGGCCCTGAGAAACCTAATCTAATGGGTGGCCTCCCTGCCCATGACAGGGGTGGGTGGAATGAGAAAATATTTAAGGTCCCTTCTCCCCAAACCATTCTACACATAACTGATACGTGCTTGATAAAAAATAGTGTCACTATATGTGATGGTGGAGGTGAGGAGAGAAGCACCTTTCAAGAATGTCACTGTTTTTAATTGATATAGGCTTTGAGCTAATATTTGTTGCTAGCACAAGGAGATTGGGTGTTCCCATTAATATGTTTTTCCTTTTAAAATCTATTTTATGCAAGCAAGTAGAAGCTTTTAATCAGGCAAGGCAATAAAACATAGGCAAAGCTGGACAACACTGCAGGACTGCACAGGAAAAGTGAATAGTGCAGCTATTCTGGAATGGTGGTGTCAGCCTGGAATGACTCCCTACTGCGACAAAATCACTGATTTATTTTGGATGACAGTACACATATGCGCAATTATTCTGAAGAGCTATTCTGGCCAACGACATTAGGCAAGCAAGCATGAAGCATGATTTTTCAGAGCCATAGGCAGTTATACTGCTGTCCAGGTAACTTCAAAATCTGTGGGAAAATCATGGTTTCACCCTTTCAAATCCCAACACAAGTTAGAGCAGTATGAAGTATTTTCATTTATGTTAGCAGGATTTTATTTCAACTTCTTTAAAAACATAAAAGCCCTTCTTAAAACCTATTCGTTTTAAATGCAGATTAAAACCAAGAGAATATAAGATGGAAAACATTCATAGATTTTCCCCTTCATATTTTAACTAGCTAAAGAATTAATAAAACTTTGATAAACTTCTGTTAACATTTTATACTGAAAATAAAAGTCATTGTGTCTGTGCATGTCTGAAAGAGTACAGTCTTTCAAGATAACCTAATCTTTCTGACAGTTTGTAAAGCAGGTCTGTGAATAGGCCTAGAACCTTGAACAAGTTTCAGCTGCTGAGCCACAAAAATACAGGAACTTCTGGAATTCAAGATGTCTCTGGGTGGCTTCCAGAGGGTCATGGAGAGATAAGGAATTAAAAGCAGCAAATGAAAGTTTGCTGAGCAGATAGCTGCACTGCCTTAAGGAACATTCTGGAAATCTGTAAATAGGGAGGCTGATCTAGACTGTCATCAACAATTAAAGAGGAACCATCTGTGCCTGTACAAGTTCCATGTACAGAAATATCTGGAGAAGTTTGAGAAGCCACTCGTGTGTTGGCCTTGAATCCTATGGGTATCAAATAAAATATCAATATTGTTAAAGAGATTATCCCTACTACAGTCATCAGTTTGAGTTGGGACATAACAAAATTTTTTACTGCTTATTCAGGAAAACGAACATGTTGGACTTTAACCTACAGGGTTTATTCTTTCTAAGTTCTAACACCATATAGACAATGAGTTTTAAAAGCCACATGATTAAGTTAAACAAACTGAACAATACCTGTCATAAAGAACCTATATGCTCATATTGTTCTATATATATTCTTCTCAGAGGCCACAGATGTATTTATACCAGAATTTCTGTGACTATCAACAAGGTTAATCTCTTTCACAAATATTTGTGTTCATTGGATTTGAGACAATGAAATAAAGCTTTAACTTTAAAACACTAGAATGGTTATATTGTTTCCATTACCTGTGGCACATAACCAAACCTCAGCAGTAAGGTTAAACCTGTCATAGACAACCAGACATTCCAATATTTTTATGTGCACAAGTGAAATAAAAATAACCTCAAAAAGCTCTTACAAACAAGAAAAAAAATAAAAAGAGCTGTCAGGAGTGTGAAAGTGGATTTTGCACAGGATTAACTGCTTAGGCTCAGAGTGAAAAGCATATTAATCCTAATGTAGCTGAGAACTCTGTCTCCTATTGAGCAAATAATTTAAAAAACCTGTCTGAGATCTACTGAAGCTAATGACATTAGATTTAAAATGCTTAAGTTTATATCAGATTCATATTGTTTCCTGAATTGCCGTCATTGATAGTGAGGGAATTTATTTACAAGGGAAGAAATGAACCCTACAATCTTCATGGATGCAAATCCTGTCTGCACTTTCACTTGAGCTGAATAAAGTGCAGAATAATCCAAACCTGATTTGTGCAATTATTGAAAGTGAGCAGTGGTATCAGGAACACACCTCTAGAGACATAAGTAGCTGTCAAGTCATTTAGCCGTGTCATCTGTGTCATGCAGAACTCATGTATACACACACACACACACACACACACACACACACACACACACACACAAATAGCTTTTTTCATACTGATAAACATTATCTGAAACTGCTTGTTTGCAGGATAAGAGGAGACCTTGGCCTTTCTGATTCAAAAGAATTTTAAAGGCCACTAGACTTTTTTTCCAGTTTCATGCAGCCACAGGAATAGCAATTGCTAATAATCTATTATACCAAAATCTTTCTTGCGGCCACTTTGTGGTACTTCAGTCTATGCAGGACATAGACACTGTTTTAAGAAAATTCTTAGCTATTCTGCTTTAAAGAAAATAACCACCATATGAAGCAGAAGTCTGTATTTTTGGTTGTTTCCAGATTTGTCAATGTAGCTCTCTCTTCAGTGTCATTCTTTTTGTAATAAACACTTCAGACCTTTATTTTATGACAAGCATATTGTTATTCTTAAGCAATTATGTAAAAATTAAGAAAGGATACTGATAACTGGAAAGCATACATAAGGAATTGTGTACTGCTGCCTCAAGCCACCTCAGGTTGAGCATTGGCTCTAAATCTCAAAAATTACATTATCAGTGTTAGTATTTTTACAAGATTTGTTATCCATTGATTATCTGGGTAGAGCTGGAAGCCACTGAAAGAGGATCTAGAAAGAAATGTTATTGCATCTTGTGCAACTCATCAGCCTCCACTTATCCCTGTATCTCTTGACATGCAGAGTGCTGGAAAAGGCAGTCCCTTTGAAGAAAACTGAGAACATATGTACATGGCATTTGGGAGCTGACAAGCTGAAGAATGATATATTACTCTATTCAGATGGGAAAAAAACCCCAAGACATTGTAGTACCTAGACACAGGAAGTTTTACAACCACATATAACACACCCAGATCTATGATACACCTAAACATTTGTTGCAGGTGCAAGAAACATTATGTTTGCAAGATAGAGAAGCTCCATGGAAAATTTGGTTTTTAAGTGGTGTCTACATCACTGAGTGCAAAAAACAAACAAAAGAATGAGATAGAAAAGGTGTAGTGGTATGGAAAAGGTGGTATTGCTAGCCAAAATATGTGGGGCTTGTGGTCTCCCTAAAACTTGACACAGCAGGAGTGGTGTTAAGCAGAGGGCTGAGCAAGTGCTCCCCATCACATATAGATTCCACTCACACTGTCACCAAAGTGTCCCTGCTCAGGGACACCACCCAGGGTCTGAGTACCTAACACAGGTATCCTGATGGGATAACCACCTGCTTTCTAGGTGTTGTAAAGGCTGAGCTAGGCCTTCATGGCTAAGCAGACATCCTTTAGTACTCAACAGATTGTCTAACATCAGTTATAAGAAAGGAAATGTATGGATGCATCTTTTCTGAGTGACTCATATATACAGCAAATTCTGGCTTCACCTGAGTGCTCCTTCTGTTATGAGTTCCAGTTATTTGACTTACTAAAGTAAGCTCTTGGTTTCCTCCTCTTAGCCAAGACTGAGTTGCAAGATAGTTCCTTTTATCACAGAATTCTTTCAAGATGTATTTTCATAGTTTTTTTCAGAGTAACAGCCTACAAAAAGCACTCAGAGAATTTCAGAATCAATTAAGTTGGAAAAGATCTCTGAGATCATTGAGTCCAACCTTTGAACACCACTATGTCAAGCAGACCATGACACTTTTCTTAAACAGCTCCAGGGATGGTGATTGCACCACATCCTTGGGCAGTTTATTCCAATGTTTAATCACCCTTACTGCGATGAAATTCTTCCTGATGTCCAATCTGAATCTCCCCTGGTGTAGCTTGAGACTAAGTCCTCTCATCCTGAATGAAGTAATCCACACTGGAATATTCAGAATACCATGTGTGTTACAAACAACAATAATATACTTGCCATTTAGCTCAAATATTGCCATTTTCTCAAAGGAAAATCTGCTCCAAGCAGATGAATAAACTTCACCTCTAGCCATGGTCAAATCTCAGTAATTATCACACAGGAAGGGTAAGCAAGGAAATTGTCTGTTTTGTTAAGGACGCATGGAAGGTCTGTCACAAATAAAATCAAAAACAAATTTTGAAGAAAAATATTAGACTGATATCCTTGAGGGGAGCATATTTAGTAAGCAGCTCTACTACCATCTCCTTTCTCCTAACCAGTAGGCCTCAATTATAAAGATGAAAGCACTTAGCTCTCTCCTAGACTCCAGCTACATCTCTCCTCTAACATAATCTGTCCCCTGATGTGAGAAAAAAAAAAATCTTTTGCTCATGTGTAAATGGCTCAACTTCCTTAAAACTTAAGCTTCAAGAGACACTTTATAGAGATAAGAGATTGTTTCAGAGATACTTACTGGGCTTCCCTCACAGCAGCAGCTCTGTCCTTCCACCCAAAACTATAAAAAGTACTGAGACTCGTGTCCTGATCAGTGCTCTGAAAGTAAGGCCAATAAATAGCCCCTGGGATTGGGTTCCTGATGAGGTAAACTGCTGACACACAGCAGCCTGCCTCTGTGCACACCGCTGGGACGCACACAGACGGTGAGGCAAAGTGCTTCCAAATAGCAGCTTTATGCTCATGGACTCCATGTTTTTCAGAATCTATTTTTCCTCAAGAATAAGTATTTTTTTTAAATACTTGCAGCTTTTCTACTTTAAGGAGAACATCAAGAAAGCCTGTCAGCAATTCACTGTGAGGACAGAGGGGAAGGGAATTTCATTTTTCATAGAAGATTATCATCAGCTATCACACACTTTATGCGCCAGCAGGTATCAGGCTGGAAACAAATTTGTTCTATTTTATCACAGAGCTCAAACTCAGTTCCTTAACAATATGGCCATACTGATGTAGCTGCTGAGTAGAAGACCATTGTTTGGAAACTGTGCTTATTAGATTTTTATATACAAACAATTCAGGACAATATGAGTAAAAACCTGCTTTCTGTACAGCTACTTGGCATTAGCTGCATCTATGCTTAGAGAAGAGAAAGTTGGCAGAGCAGTAAAAGCATATCTGTGTACATTATTCATGTACATTTATCTGTCAGCAGATACAGTCAAAATCCTCTCGATAACGACTTTCAGTATTGATTAAAATAGTGTGCATGTTTTACCATAACTGGAGACAGTATTTTATGCATTCAATAAACAGCATTTGATAACTCACCAGTGATATAGGCAAGTTTATTTAAAAGACAGCAAAATCTTGGCTTCCTTGAAGTTCCTTTATGAGCATCATAGGAATTTTACTTCTATACTGTAACTGCCAAGGTGCTGCAACTCTATATTGACAAATCTCCTAATTCAAATTCACTAGACCGTATTTATTTGGTGTGCTAAAGGAGACTAATGGTTAAAGCACTCACGTCTCTTTGTGGCTGAGGGAAAGCATCAGAGCTCTATACTTCACAGATTTCTGGGAAGCTAATAAGATGTGTGGCTGAGGCTGTAAGCCAAGAAGTGGGCAAATGGCAGCAGAAAATAATTTCGAGTTACTTCAGGATCTTTGCTGAGTCATATCAGTTTCAGTGTCTGTGTCAGTAAGTCTGTGTGGATTCCACATCACACTCAAAACTACCATAAAGGATTTTTTGCCTGCCTTTAATATTTTTATAGCTAATTTACAGCACCTGAAAAAACACCACGATAGATTGAAAAATGTAGACTCAGATGGTGTGCTTGAATATCTCATGTAGCCATGATTTGACAGATCCAAATTCAATTGCCTTGCACCATCACTGAAAAGCAGTGTTCTCTTAACAGTCTGTCTGATAGATGGTGAAGTTACCATCAATACAGACAGAACCACTGTAGTATGAAACTTCTACTAATTCCTTTCCATTTTTTTGATGTAGGAGCTGATGAGTCTGTTATTCGCATCCATACCTCACCTCTTTTAGGCCCAGAGAATAGCTCAAGGCACTTCCATTCTGCAAGGTGGATGGGTAGAGTACAAACTGATTTATTTATCAGGAGAAGCACTGAGAGGCACTTTCACACAGAGAAATGAGTTCTGGATCCCATTTTTCCTCCCTGCTCTCTTTACGGCTCCTTGAAAGGAAAAGAGACCATGCCTACCAAGCAGCAAATTATAATAACCATGCTCACCTCAACAGTGGCTTATCATGGATTTGGTTGATTGATTTGGTCAAAAGGTCAAACTACTCCCATGGAGAACAAAGGTGGCAGTTCTGTATCATCTGTGACAGAAAACAGACACAATTCTCACCTTAGTTTTGCCTGCTTCCTGTGGGCCAGCATTGCACCAGACTTATCTCTAGGTAGCTCTCACCTGTATTCACCTTAACCAGATAAACATTTCCATGGTGTGAAATGGAGAGGGATAAACATTGACTTCACTGGCACATCAAAGCAGACCTGCAACCCACCTTTTTTCCTGCAATCCTTTCAATAAATTTCAGTTTATGCCATTAATGGATGAACAGAACCAGCTCTGTGATTATTATGACAAGAGACGTGTTATATGTTGTCATTTACGGCATCAGTTCTGTAGGGCTCTTTATTTTATTGTGAGTTTTTCCTTTTAAAAAACAGTATACTGAAAATTTATGCTTGGAATATAAACTACTTTATGGGATTATAGTTTTAAGAGAGCTCCAAAATGAAGTTTTGCTGATGGAAAAGAGCAAGTCTATCAGGGAGAAATAAACATATTCTCATGCTCACTGCTACCATTTCTATTGTCAGAGAGCTTCCTGTATCCCCAGATCATAAACACTTAGAACAGTATGGCCTAAGAGTTAGTGGTAAAAAGATTTACTATGTCACCCTACTTACCACAACAGTGTGCTTTGTTCAGTCTAGAGGCTTCTTCCATTTCACTCAGAATATCATGTGAACTAAAATAACTCAAGAGTCAAGAAAAAATACTAGACTATATGCTGCAGTTTATGCCATCTGTTTCTAATTTAATAATACTAATTAGCTGAGCTATCATAAATACATTCTCCTTCTGTCATCACTGTTCACATTCTCCATATTTATCTGCAGATTCCAGGAGCACTTATTTGGTCCTGCTACACGGTAAACATCGTTGTGTCAGGAGCCCTGCTGTGATAAAACTTCCCTGACTAACAGCTACCCCCAGGGAAAAAAAACAGTGCCCAGCTAAGTAACAAGTGGTAACAGGCTATCAGGTGGTGACAAACACCCCAAGATTTTACATCCAACAGTTTGTCACACTTCAGCAGTTCAAAGCAAAGATTTTCAGGAGTCCAGGACTAATCTTAACTATTTTTAAAAATCTTTATTGGCATATTAACCACGCAGTTTAACTCTGTGTTATCTATTATGTGTAGGGAAATAGCAAATGTAAGAGGGAATGTGATTACATATGGTACCATTTTGGAGCAAGGTAGAGGGGAACAGTGCCACTAAACTCTTGGGATTACAGACAGGAACTGCAGCCGGACAAAAAAAAAAGAAAAAAAAAAGGAAAAATAAGATAATTAAAATTTTGTTTAAAATCACAATTCAGAGCCATTGAGTTTCTACACAACAACATCTCTTGAGCATGTGATTTGTTTGGATACAGCAGTCACAAAATCTAGCTTGAAAAACTTTGCAGGAAAAGAAATATTTTCTATTTCCTGTTTCTCTGTTGATACTTCACAAACTATAAACAATAAAACGTTGTGCTTTTTAAGGATGCCTGTTGTCATAAACAGATCAATAAATAATTTAAATCAAACGTCCAATATCAGATTTCAAGGGTTTAGGCAATCCCAGTGTAATCCATGTCATGAATTTAGAAAATACACTTTTCTAACAAAGAAGTAGATTCTGAATAATTTAGAAGAATTTTACAGAGAACTTTATTCTCAGATGGATAAAGATGTGTAAATTCCTCAAAATCAAAGGGAACTGATACCCAGGAGGGCAAAGCAGACAAAACAGCCCATCAGCAACTCAGCCACATGAAAGACCACAAAGAAACTCCAAAGCCACCCACGCAGCTGCCTGAGGAGTCTGTCAAGGAACGAGAGGCTCTTGTTCAGCTCATGTTGCTGCTGGAAATGTGTTTGAAGAGTTTTGCAATACATCTGGATTTTACAAGTGGCACACAAAGATGAGAAAAATGAAATCAGATTGAATTATGTGCTGCTGTACACTGGTGGTGTCACATCTCAGCTAACCAGAATGTAATTTAATTTACAAGATAATGGAACGATCTCCTGCATTTGTTGCTTCTAGAGGGGCAGCTGACAAACATCCACAGTGTAAGTACAAACTTAACTAGGCAGTCACCTAAAAGGCAAAGAAGATAGGATTCTTTTTCCAGTATATTAAACTGTATTTACTTTTTAATCTCTTCTAGATACCTAGAAAGCCTCCATTTCTGAAAAATGAGGCCTTGAACATCAGAGACCTTTAAAAACAGAATAGGAAGGGTGAAGAATCAATCCCCTTTTTTCTGCATCCTTCTGAAACTACCAGCACTTACTGGTACAGTAACAGAATAACACAGCTATTGTATCACTTGCTATTGCTTTCTACCTCTTTGGTTTATGTAAAGCTGACAGATGCCCCATTTTACTGTCTTTCCACCTACAAACCTGGAGATAACCCTTCTCAACATTTTGCTTTCCTCAGCAAGGAAGAAAAATGGCAAGAGACCTCAATTTTCAAAGTATTTGTCAATAAGAATTCTGAACAACACATTTCAAAATTTGTTCTCTACTCCACCAACATAGCTAGCCACAGTGAAATACAAAGATTTTTTTATTATTATTACAAAGCACTTATTTTAAACAAATTATTTTAGATGTCTTCAGTTTGCTACAAGGAATAGAAGGAAGAATGAGGCAAAACCTGGAACACAGAAGGCATTTGTTTTCAACATCTGTTAAATGCTCCCTTGTTTTGTTCATGTTGTCAATCTGTAGTAAAATGAACAGGATCTTAAATACACATGGTGAAGACTGCAAACTCCTCACCCAGTCTCTGTTTAATCTTCCACAACACTTTTTGTTTAAATTTGTGGGTGACTCATAGTAGTGGCTTTAGCCAAGCTTAGCACAGACAGACGTGGTGCATGCCCACACAACTACTGATGAGTCTGTTCCCACTATTGGCTTGTGGGATTTCCACTATCGCTATCTCGAGCTTTTTGGAGGAGAGATTATTCTTTGCATAGGCCTCTGCCAAAGTGTCTCATATTCTGATCTTGGGAATAGTTGGTGACAAAAGTCTCTATATGTTCATTTTCATTTATTACCTAATACTGCAGATTTCTTTTTACATTAACTCAATTGAAACATTTGTCCTGCGAATTATGCTCTTATAGGCCTCTGCATAGTATTATTTACAGTGCCTTTAAAAACAAATTTATGTTGCAACAACATTCTCAAAATAAGAATATATTCACATGCCATTGTTCATTGTTCCACACAGTTGGGAGACTTCTGTGACTTCCCTCCTTATCAGACCTGTGCTCCAGACCCTTCCCCAGCTCCCCTGCCCTTCTCTGGGCTCACTCCAGCTCCTCAGTGACTTTCCTTAGTGAGGGGCCCAGAGCAGGACACAGCACTCGAGGTGCAGCCTCACCAGTGCCCAGTACAGGGGGACAATCCCTGCCCTGCTCCTGCTGGCCACACTGTTGCTGTTCCAGGCCAGGATTAGCCTTTTTGGTTCATGGTCA
The DNA here is from genome assembly GCF_963662255.1 of Cinclus cinclus. Classification (NCBI taxonomy): domain Eukaryota; kingdom Metazoa; phylum Chordata; class Aves; order Passeriformes; family Cinclidae; genus Cinclus; species Cinclus cinclus. The sequence continues at coordinate 59,976,946 of NC_085050.1, read as the reverse complement.
GGGGCTGTTGAGCACAGGTCCTTTTTTGCCAGGAAGATTTACAGCCTGTATCTTCTGTATCTTAAAAAGCCCACACGATCATTATATGATACATAAAGGATTTGACTCCAGCTCACATTTTTTGTGATGAATTCTTCTCTTCTAGTGAGACAGTTTTAAGCCACATCCATTTTGTCACCTGTCACAGTTTCCTGGCTGCTCTAATGCCTGTGTCAAGCCTGAGGGAGGCTGTGGAAATGCACACCCTGGGACAGAGTAGGAGCTTTCCTTTTAGCACCACCCCTGAGTTTAGGTTAGTGCAAGTAATCCTGGCACCACACTTGAGGATTCTGGTGGCCTATTGTTAAGTGCACCAGCAGTAGTGAAGTGCAACAGGGTTTAGTTGTGCTTGAAGTTTCACAGCAGTTCAGTAGTAGAGTGCTCTGAAACACTATTTTATATTCAAAAGTCTAAGAGCCAACCAGTTCTTAATTCTGCCTTTTAAGTAAATGTGCAGGACTGTGTCATATACTGAGGCACCATGGACAAGCACATACAGTTTAGGATTGGGATAGGGTTGAATTAATGAAATTTGACATAAAAATTGAGATGGGGAGTTGGCTACATTGGAATACCATCCTAAGAGTTTTTGCATTAGTTTTAATGCAAACCCTGTGCATTTTTACTGGCTTTCTATTGCATTGAGCTGCATCTGATAACAGGATACTTCTAGCTCAAGATCTGCCTCAGTGAAAAGCGTATTTGTCAAGCTTGTATTCAGAGAGTGAATTAAAGTCAGGTGTTTTCCTGGAGAAACTTAGTGGTGACAGCTCTGACTTCAAGTTACATATTTCAGGGCTTTTTCTTGGCATTTACGCAAGCAGACTAGGACTTTTCTTGTCTGTAAGGGGACTACTAGTACCTGTAGTAGATTTGGAGAGTTGAAGATTTTTCTGTGTTTAGATGCAAGATATAAGGTAGATAAATTCTGAATTGGTAAACCTTAAATTCTGGTCCTCACTTCACCATTATTTTTTAAAAGGCATTTGTTTCTTAAACATAAGACTACTATAATTATGTCTGTATTTACAAAGTTTCATTTTTTTAATCGGTGTTATTCTAGTTAATCTTTAGTTAAAATTCTTACTTAAAAATCATACCCTTTGATTTCAAAACCAAATGAAGCTAATGTAATCCTTTTCTTTTGTGTACAGCTGTAGACTCCACATGTACCAAGAGATGCATTTTACAGTTGATCAGCTAATTAAGATCTTTGAGTGTATGGTGTCAATAGGTCACCCTAGACCTCAGGGCAGCAAATATGACTCATTTCTCTTCTGATTATATCATACTTTTTCCTGTTTTCAGATCTATTTCTACAGCAATCTCACTGACAAATTGATTAAAATTTGGGAGCACTTGGTATTACGTAAGTAAGTTTAAATACTACATAATGTACCATAATTTACAGGCAGGGACTGTCAGAGAAGTATCTGGAAAATCCACTTAGTTCCTCCCATTTATTGTAATCTATAATACAGTGCCAACTTGTAAAATGAGAGGTGGAAGGTACTGCTGCCCAAAGATGGAAATATTTCTTCTGTTCCTATTCTGGTATAACCCATCAAACACCAGGATAGAACTACAATTTAGATGCTTTCACTGCCATCTATGTTGATGTTGGCAACCAAAGTGGTTAACAATTACCCAGTTCCTTTCCTAGATGTTTTCTAAATATATTATCTTACAGATATTTAAATCTATCAGTTTATCTAAACTTTTGATGAAATTTGGAAGCTTTCATGTTCAACCATCCTTCAAGCTTCTAGGAAGGCTGAAAACAGTTCACAGTAGTGTTTGCTGCTAATGCTGTTACACAAAATAAGTTCTGGACTTCACATTAGCCATGATGTCTCATCACAACAATGGGGTCTAGTGAAAGAAGAAAGAAGTAGTTTCAAATAATATTTAGGTTCACATGATCTGAATGGCTACCAGATGGGGCTCTGAGCTGCCTGGGGATCTGCCTGGGAGGGTGGGAGTTGCCCATGCACAGTGCAGAGGGATGAATGGGTTCTCTGTGTCTCCACTGCCCCGAGTGGGAAATCCGGCTGATCACATCTGGTGAGAGCCCTGAATTGCGCCACTGGAGTAGACATCAATAGGGAACCCATGGGCAGAGGGGCTGACAGTGCTTCCTAAGCTGTCGAGGTCGTTCCTTAACTGTCCCTTTTACATGATTCATTAATTCTTTGGCATCAGCAGCAAGCTTTGCAGCTGGAGAGAGGAGAACATGTTCAGTAGCTGCATGGATTTTAGTGCTGTTGGCTTCAAAAATCCCTTCTCAGTCAGAAGTAGAGTTACAACAAAGGGAACATGAAATGGAAAAAAATGACTGATGTACATATTTAAGTTTCAAATTATCAGAATATATCATATAAATAGAAAAGCACACCAGATTGCTTATTTGCAATGCAGGGAATTTCTAACAGTAAATATTGTAACAGTAGCTATAATACTTGTATTTTTGGTGTTCAGGTTTAGCTGTGTATCACACAGATAAAATTACAGGTAATTTTCTGATACTTGAGACATTTGTTCTCAAAGATGGCAAATGGATGTTTACCAGTAGTGAATTTAAGAATCAATCACAAATTTATACATTAGGCTAAATAAAATCTATAAAACAGCCTCTCTACAATGCATACATTAGTCATGAATCTCAAAGTACTGGAAAAAGTAGAACTCAAAGCCAATATTCACTCATAGCTTTTGTGCACGAAACTAGCTGTTCTAACAAGCTACTTCATTTGGAAATTTAATCTACTTCTGTATTACTGAGCAATTTGAAAAAAAAAATTGAAATTAGATATGTGATAATTTTTAGCTTGTAGAACGGGTATGCAGTGGGTTGTTTGATTGATGTGAAACATCTCATTAGGTGTTTGCTATTTTGCTTCTTAGAATGTATCTTCTTGTACATTCATAATAGTGGCATTGGGTCAAGAAGTCCATATCAGTCAGAGAAAACATGGTGGGATGATTTGCAATGGTTCTTAGGTGCCCTAAGAGAGATGGTTGAGAAAATGGTGTTTCTCTCTCTGAGGAGTTTTAATTCCTTTCCGGGGAATACCATTGTGTGATTGAGGTGGATACTGTATCCCTTGAGTCCTAGCCCAGTGGATTCCAGGTATGTAAGCAGCATACAGCTGCTTCCATGCCAGGGAAAGAGACATCTTGTAGCGCTCTGTGGTTGAAATGGAAGATGAATAGGGAAAATCTGGCCTGGGTAACTGTATTTCATTGAGCTGAACCTCACTTCTCTGCTAGCTGTCCCAGAGTTTTGCTCTGCACTGATAACCAGTAACCATGATTAAGCCCAGAAGTAGCTGCCTTTTAACATTAACTGTGAAGACACTTCATGTGTAAATACTGATTTATCCTAAATACTGTGTACACTGAAACATGAACACAAAAGTGTCTGACCCTTGTGGTATGTCAAACCCAGATTAAACAAGAAAGAACTTAAGCCATGCAAGATGTTGAGGTTTTCAATCTAATTTTCAGACAAAATTTAGGTTTACTTCAGAAACTAATTTAAACTGGATTCTTATGGGGGGGGGGGGAGGCTAAACTCATAATTTTTATGCCTGAAAGAACTTCTCTTTTTATAAGAGAAGAGGCATAAAAGGCAGTCAGCTGTGTCCTAAACAGACAAATAACTCCAGGTTGCATGGCAGATACTTCAGTGTCAGATGCTCCTAAGGAAGCATATTCTCATCACACAGTTCTTGAAAATTGTTAACCAGTTTATTAAGCATTGACTCAAAAATTTCAAATCAAGGAGGGAAAAAAAATCCCTTTCAAGGATTGCTACAGACAATTCAGCTTTGAGAGAGGAAATGAGGCATGGCAGTAAATGCTGAAGCAGGAGTGAAGGGTACAAAACCAGCCTGACCAGTGTCTGAACACTCTACTTCCACCCCCTTCCTGCTTTCTTTACAATAATGAGTTTTATTTCTACTTTGCATTCAATTCACCCTTCTGGGGCCTGATTTTTTAGAGGAACTAAGAAAACCTACGAAACAAATGTTTTTTGTAAAAGATGTGGAAAAACCACAAAAAGTGTGGAAATCTCTTCAACAAAGAGGTTTTATGTGTTTTCATTACCAGCCGCACTATGGGAAAACAAACTTCCATTCACTTTGTGCAAACTGTAATCATCTGTACGCTTGTTTTACTGTGCCCATTGCTGCAATTACAGAAATTTCACATTCCCTGAAAGAATATATTGTAGTCAGAAAATGCACATAAGTACATGTATACTTCTGAATATTTTGCAGGCTGAGAGAGAGGAAAATTACCCACTGGCTTGTCAGTGTAGTGGCTGATGCTTTCACTTGTTGTTGCACTGCACAGAATGAAACTGACCTGTTCTAGAATTTATGGAAATATGTCTACACAGGCAAAGACTAGACACAAACACTGAGAAAAAACCACTGGGACAACTGAAATTAATAGGCGGAATCAAATATATTTTCCTCCATTTTATCTCATACTATGGAATGGAAATGTTTATTTTGTTGGCTGATGTTTATCTGCTACAAATAGCAAGACAGAAATTTTATAAGATGTGATATATTTGTATGAAGGTTGAGAGTGAGCTGAATAAATCAATGACTAATATAGTGATGAGGGACATAATGGCTTATTTCTACCCATACTTGACATCATGCATTAATTTTGTAGAATTATTCAGGTCTTGAAATAGGGCAGAGGAACAAATCTTGATGCCTCTCAAAGGAGATTGTGAGGAGACAGGAGAAAGAGAGCTAATAGAAACAGAACATAAAAAATGTTTATGAAATGTGTCAAGGCAAGAATTGTGGACTCCAATTAGTAAATCTAGAAGAAAGATCCATATTCCCAAAAATTAAAGTTTAAAATGTTTTGTGATGGAAGTGATAGAATAAATATCCAGTTAAACATATGAGAGGAAGACAAAATGTCACTGCATTGCAATGAGTCCAGTACAAATTTTAGTAAGCAAATGAGAATTTCTACACATAGGATTATAGAATCACAGAACTGATAATGCTGGAAAAGGCCTCTAAGATCATCGAGTCCCACTGTTAAGCCAGCACAGCCATGTCCACCACTAAACCAAGACCCTAAGTGGTACAACCATACATCTTTTGAACACTTCCAGGGACACTTCCACTACTTCCCTGGGCAGCCTGTTCCACTGCCTGGAACCCTGCCACCACCCTTTTGGGGAAGCAATTTTTCCTAATGTCCAATCTCAGCCTCCTCTGGCACTACCTGAGGCTGTCTTGTTGCTTGTTTCATGGGAGAAGGAGCCAACTCCCACCTGGCTCCAAACTCCTGAAAGGATGAAAAGGTCATCTCTGAGCCTCCTTTTCTCCAGGCTAAACATCCTCAGCTCCCTCAGCTGTTCCTCATCAGACTTGTGCTCCAGACCCTTCACCAGCTCCGCTGCCCTTCTCTGGACTCGCTCCAGCCCCTCAATGTCTTTCTCAAGAGTGAATGGCCCAGCTTCCACTAATTGTTAGTGCTTGATTCCCACAGATAACCAGGGATAGATGACAGGTGATCCTCAAGGAGCTATGGTACCTCCTAGGCTGAATCCAAACCAGGAACTTTTCTGTTAGCACAGTCCAGATGGGCAAGTCCTGAGGCTGGTGCAGACCTCAGCACAAATGTGACAAACTGCTCCAGCTTCCAGCAGGAGTCTCCGGGGAAGAACTCTCCACAGAGCTGCATATCTGGGCCACACATCAGGCCAGCAACTCACCCCCTTCACCTGCACACACAGGGACAGCAGAGGCTCATTCTGCGAGGGGACACTGGGAGCCTGAGTGCTATGGAGGAGTCGAGGTGGGCTGGGAGCTGGGCCAGTTATTATGAGAAAGGGGACATCAGTGTCAGTGTGAGGGAACCATCACTACGCTGGAGGTAAATGCCTCAAATCTGAAATGGTGTAACTACTGCTTACACAAGTAAGCAGTAAGTGTGCCCCCTGTGTACATGGGGGCACACACTTGCAAGCCTAGTTTGGGAACTAAGGGGGAAGATCTGAGTGTTAGGACCATATTTGGAAGAGGAATGGATTTCAAGTTTCCTTTGCAATCCTCGATATATTTTTAGTTCAAAAATTTTTATGAAAATTGACTTCTCTAACTGATTTAGAGTACAAAAGAGTTTAGATTTAGATTTGATTTAGAGTACAGAGACAAAACACCAAAATGAGAAAACTTCATTCCTACTTAAATGGGAAATTTATAATTACCCATAGAAATACTACTGCCACAGACACACACACTGCCAGCACAAAAAGGGAATCTGGTCTGTTGTGCTCTGCTCCTAGTACTGCACTCAGCCAAACACATAGAAACACATGTCATTTTAAGCACATGCTTAACCCTTTTCTGAATAGGAGCCTAAAATGTTCCCAGTATTCCTTCCAGCCCAGTGCAGTTATTGGGTTAGATGCATGAGGAGAACAGCATAAGGGAATGTGGCTATGCTATGGGACAGACTATTTATTTTAGACTTTCTACACACACTGTATTCTTCCTTGTCCATTGCTGCTTCATTAATATTAATAAAAGCTTGCGTATTCAAGACATTTGTAATACTGAATTACATTACTCAGTGGCTCTAATTATGTTATTTCTTGATTTTCAAACTGACTCCCAACCATACTCATATTACCAGGTATAAATAAGAATATGATTCATCATTTACAGAAAGCACATTACATAAGTCAGTTACATTGTTGCACAACTGAGCACACAAACTGTCTGCACTGAAGGTACAAATAGGAATAGGAATGGAAATAGAGGAAGATTTTCTATCCTTAGTTTGAAATAAAACTTAGATTACTGTACTAATCATGTGAGCTCTGGCTGAAATAAGAACAGAAAACATCCATCACATGTTTTAGATGTTTCAAACTAATAATAGTCTGGGACTGTTTTTCAAAGAAAGACATAGCTGTGCCTAGGAAGTGTGTGAATCCCAAGTACAACTGCTGCAAATAAAAGCTTTGTTTCTTTGATTCCATCTGATTCTTCATGAGAAAAATTCACTCCATATGTAGTACATACAATGGTTTTGCAATTCTAATGGAAAGTATTAGCTACAGGCAGATTATACAGCATCCAAACTCTGCTACTTTCAGCAGTGTGCTGTGGCCTACAGATGTGGCTCCAATAATAGTAAGTGAGCTCATCGTTAGTGTGGAAGATTATTCATTAGGGAGAGAATAATGAAAGTGATATGATCATTACATCACCTTTTCCTGTACATTATTCTCACTACAGCTGACAGGGAAAACATTTCTCAGCCTAAAGTTACAATATTTTCAAATTTTGCAGACTCTAGATAGAAGTGGTGTTTGAAAGTACATGTAAAGATTTATTTGATAGTAAAGAAGGGCTAGTGCTGCAGGGTTGAACTACTTGTTCATTATTTCTCTTTTCTTTGTATAAAATAGTTATTCCATAGTGTTACCTCCCATATCTATCAACAATAACTATTGTAATTTGTAAAGAATTTTTTAAAATTTTTTCTAAGAAAAAGGTTTTTAAACCAAAATAACAGAATCACAGAATGAGGGGTTTTAGTTGAAATAAAGGGCCAATTTGCCCAGTGTGCGGAAGGGGTCTTAATATTAAATTCAAAATTGCCAGAAATTACAGTCTCAGGAAAAACTATGTTCAGATTACAGCAATAACATATTTTGATGAGGATAGAGTCAGTGAAGAAATAGGAGAAGATTTTTTAGCTTTTTCTGTGCTTTTGATAATAATGGTTCATAGAGCTATAGACAAGGATGAGGAGAGAACCACATTCATTATGACTGAGATGAAATTTATCATGATAGTGTGTTACTAATACTACTGCATAAAGAAGGGTAATAATGTAAATCAAAAGCAGAAGCCTTCCTAATTTTGAAATTATGCGTATTTTGGTTTTATTTTTCCAAATCAGGCTGTTGTTCTACAAAGTTCTCAGCATCAGAATGAGAATTACTATCAAAAGTTTGTGAAAGCCTTAGCCTAGCCTATAATAGTACAGACATACACATTTGTATGTCATGGCCTAGTTTTCCAAGTTTCCACTAAATATGGACATTGTGAGTACTTAGAATGCTCTAAGAATGTACAAATCTAACTGAGCATTTCTAGAACTGAACTGATGTAGCAAAAAAACACCAGTTTCAAAAAAAAGGAAACAGCCATTCTGTTTGTGCAGCATTCTTCAGACAACTAATAAAGTTTCATAAATAAACCCATTCTTCCCATTTAGTGTATTAGACTGAACACTGAGGTGAGAAAAAAGAAGAGACTTTTCATTCAGTTCCGCTGCTTTCCGTGGTGAGGACCTCTTTGCATAACCACTTGCCACTGTCAGTGTTCACAGAACAGAATTATGCTGCTGGCTTAAACACAGGAGAGTGCAACTGATCCAAGGATCTTGCGTAAGGAAACCAGCACAAAATATTTACCCTGGTTTTGGCTTCTTTGCTATGGTATCTACCTCGTGCACTTGTTACACTCATAAGGATTTCCTGCTGTTGTGTGCACCAAGCTGGTTTACTGCAGGTGTTTCTGCTTCTGTACTATATTGTTTTTCCTGTTCAAACAGTTACCAAGCAATGCAGTATCAGTCACCACGCAGTGGAAGTGCTACAACACCAACAGATGAGTCTCCCAAATGAAACTGAATTAAATTCTGGAAACCTGCTCACAGAGAGAAAATTCCTTTACTCTCATTCCTCTAATTCCCAGATGTGAATGGAATTGAAAATGTTTTCTCTTTCTTTAAACTTGGGTATTTCAAACTTGATAACTATGACTTACAAGTTGTCTTTAAATGGAAGATTTTCCTGATACAAACCTGATACAAATTTAAAGATTATCACAGTGCACTACCAGTAACAAACAGTCTGACAGCAAAGAAAAATGGAAACATTTTCCATAGAAAAATGGAACAAAACAGCAGCAGATACTATCTACATAACCAGAACACTTTGCCATCACCTCTCAGAAGACCTGTTAGATATGCACCCCTATACAAAAAATGACTGCTTAAAAAATGTTTGCTATGAGCTGGGGCAGGAGCTCCTGGATGCCACTGCTGCTAAGTCATGAGCAGAGTGGTTGGTGGCTGAGGGCTGCTGTGGTTTGGGAAGTTTTACCCAACCATAACCAAAAACATAACCAAAGGGTTATGTTTTGCCAGCTTACAAACTCAAGTGGGAACATGAGGCAACTCCGCTTGAAAAACTTTGTGGTGTAGATGAGGCCTGAGGAAATGAGACTCTCTGGTTCCAAGGCCACTTCTCACAAGGGCAGAGAATTAAGTGCTTCCAGTCCCCTTCCCTCATCCCTGATCACTTTGACGCCTGTGCCCACACCCTGTTTGTTCTACTTCGATTGTCCATGGAGCTGAATAATAAACCAGAGCACAGAGCTGATTCAACACTAAAAGCTCTCCTCCTCCCCTTCCCTTTTCTTTTCTGTTTTTGAGGGGATGCTGTTGAGAGAAAAAAACACAGAACCAAGACCTACAGGAAAGGAAAGCCCAAAGGAAATTAGATACCTAATTAAGTCTGTGAATCTGACCTTATATGACCTGTTTAGAATTGTGAGAATCCAGCTCTCTGGATTCTGGCAGGTTCTTCAGATTCTTCCCTGGCACCCTAAAACTCAGTTAATCTTTTTCATTTAGTTCATAAATGGTATTTTAATCTGTTCTTCTCTAGATGCTGAAGTTACATTTCACAAATATTTCACTAATTTAATTTCAGTGGATGCTGAATGAAAAATGTATTAAAAATGTTGACTTAAGTCCTAGCTGAGGGATATGCAAATGCAACTGTATTCCAAAGATATTTGCATTCAAGATCTAATTGAATTAACTGTTCACACAGCTTCTACAGTCAGCTTGTCATGGCCTCCTTTCAAGCTTGACTACATCCATTTTTGATAGAGAGATTTAAAAGGTTTTCTGCCTTCCCCTGGGATTAAAGATAGGGATGAGCACTAATTAGCCACCTGCACCCACAGCACAGTGCTACAGCTTGTTTACCTTACAGAATCTGCTGCACCCCTGGGGAAAAAAATCAGTGTGGTGGGCTTTTTCTTTCAAACATTTCAAGTTCAGTTTTTTCAAGAGAGGTTTAACAGTTTGAACAATTGTTAGCATTACTAGTAGGAACAAGAGTCCCTGTTTCTCACACTGCGACCTGGATTCTATAGAAGAAATAATAAATACTGGGGTTTTTCCTTACCTTTTAATTTATTTTTTTGTTCATCAAGTGAGTCACACATTTGGTGTTAGCTGAATCACTTTGTTGCCCATAACATATAAAATGACACTTTGAAAATAAAAGTAACATTTAGCAATTGCAAGAGCTTGGCTCATGTTAGCATGATGTAGAATCCACTAAATATGCAATTAAAATACAAGAAAAAAATCAGAAAAAAATAAAAGAAATTTCTTAATAAATCCTTTAATGTAGCGATGCTTAAGAAGCTATTTTTTTTTTTAATTGAATGAAGCACTATTTAGGACTAGCAGCTGAAAGAGTTGCAATTAAACTACAGTCTGATTCTTTTTTACTATTTTTTCTTACCTTGGCATTTTCTGACTAAGAATGGTAAAAAAGTGTTCTGCTTTGTTTGTCTTTTATAAGTTCTGACTCAGTGGCAGGCAAGTACTACTTATGGGCCTGATGTAAAGCCTAGTGAAGTCAACTGGAATGTTTCCAACAGCTTAATTAGACTTTGGATTGGGTCTGAAGTGCAGCAATTTACTCAACTCTGGAGCATAAATTACAGACATAAAAAACAAATTATTTGTGTGTTGCAGGATTACTGACAGCAAAATGTATGATGTCAGAAAAATAATAGGCAAAGATAGCCTGCACAAGTTGGAAAAGCTTAATATACAGCCAAAGATAGGGGAATACTCTTTGGCAGGAATAGAGACAGTCTCAGTTTGAGTGCCAGTGGAGGAAAGTTGAGTAATTTGACAGACAATTAAGTGATTAATCTAGCAGGAGAGGACAGTATCTGTCTCCCTCAGTCAGCACTCTGCTGCCTGAGCACTGGGCTAATATCTGGATGAGATGATGGCCTGCTGGTCAGCAGGAAGGGCTCTGAGTCTGTAAGCCCTGGAAACCCCTCTGGAAATGTTAAAAACTCCAGTGGCCAAGAGCCAGAGCAGAAGTGAACAGTGCCAGCCAAACACATCAGCTCAGTTTGTTGCTAGAGTAAATAAGATAATGTTGAAGAGAATGGAATGTGAATGTTACTGAACAAGAAGTCAAGCCATCTCCACCTGAACCATAACATTTTGCTGTAGAGAGATATCTCCCAATTATTGTTCTTCTGAAATTTCATACTGCAAGTCTCAGTTAGTTAGGAATGATACGAGCTAGGCAGGTACTTGTTTCAGTCAAAACTTACATAATTTCCCCTTGTTTGAAAACCTTGGGATGCCAACATCTTACCTGAGCTGCCGCATAAAAATGAACTAAAATATGTCACAAAGGGGGTATTTGGTTGAACCAAATATTGAATTCTCAGGTAAGTGTTTTATTTCAGTACACAAGAACTTAATCAGTGAAGAGTAATTCTGCTTTGGAAACAGATTTATTATTTGGAGTAAAGTGATTTTTGTTCTGGAAAAGTCTATCCAAGCAAAAATCATTATCCTGGAATAGTTGATTATGCAACAACTATGTCAATCAACCTTGGAGTATAAATCTTTATCTTCCCTTTATTAGCAAATCAGGAAAGATTTTTATTTACAGATCTTTTAAATAAAACCGTTTGTATTTTAAGAAAGTGAAAAGAAATATGAAGAAATGTGGGTAAAATATCTTTACATTAGTAGCTAATACTACATTGTAAGCCACTTAACTGAAAGACACATAATTTGTTTCAAAAGTTGGTGTGCAAAATAAAATGATATTTTTCCAAAGACACAAAGAGGCGAGCTCAACTATAAGGTATATATTTTCAGTTAATGGGTTTAGTCTTGCATACATTTACAGGCAAAATTTATTTATACAGTAGCATTTTCTTGTTTGTTTTTAAGTAATGTTTTGCTATTAGAAGTCATCTCCCTCTCCCAAAAACAAACAAACTCCCCGTCCCATAAATAAGTAAGAAAAAGGCTTTAGCATTCCCTTTCTATTCAACTTCCTCCATATTGTGTCTCAATTTGTTTTCACCATTTGTTTTCAGAGTTGAAAACAGAGGACAGACAGTGAAATTGGACAGACAAATGGAAAATAAAAGTCAAGGTTTTGGATTTTTTTCTTTCTGTTATTAGACCAGATGACACAGTAACAAACACAGATAAGGTACTGAACAAACAAATCTTTCCTCAGATCACACCTGCACCTTTTTTAATCTATCAGGCTAATAACAGATTCTCCTCACAAACATTTCCTCACTTACTGCCTCAAATTGTCATAGTCATCATAACACTTTCCAAACTGGAACAGAAGAAATGGGAAAGTGAAATGCATGGAGAGAAGAAAGCCTTTGAATAATAGTTCAAAAGAAAAATTTTGAGTAACTGGAAATATTTGCCTTTTAAAGTCATTATACAAGAAAAGATGCTTTTCTGAGAGAATTCTTCCCCTTTGCTTTTATACTGGCAGAAACTGTTGTCTTTTTCTTAAACAGCATCTGTTTTCTGCTGGGCAGATCACTACAACATCACCTCACACATTTGTGCTTTGGTCCAGTAAAACATGCTTAACTTTTCCTATGTATACTCTGTGTGAATTACTGTCAACAGATAATAAATTATTTGATGCAAACAAAGAGTTTGTTTAACCTTATTAAAACAACTTTGGTAGCATTCCCAGGCAGGATTTTTATATTAATTTTCCCACATAAGAATGGCAATTAGACAGCATGAAAAGTGACTTCCAGTTCCCAAAGTTTCATTTCATTTGGGAGCCAATATGATTTAGTGGCTAGACAAGAAAAGACAAGGAGCCAGAAGAATTTAACTTCTTCAGGGAGGTTGATCAGTTCACGGAACCACCTTGGGCTACTTAGTTAACTGTTATGTTCTTTAGTGAAACCATCTGTAACACTGGGTGAAAACACCCCCACATCCCCCCAAAAGTACCCAACCTCATTGAGAAACAGATGCTTACGTCTGGTTCTGCTCTCTAAAGCAAATAAATTACAAAAAAAGAGCAAGACAAATATGGCATGAGAACAAGACATTCCTTTAGCAATCTTAAAAGTCAAGCTGAGACATAGCTGCAATGAAAGCCTTCTCAACTGCAATGCTGCATATCATTGAGTTAAAAGCCAGCACAAAATACACTCTGATGTCTATTTGATTATTAAATACTTACTTTGAAACTAGAAGGCAAAATTCAGACTTCACTTTTATAGCTGCAGCCTCGCTGACTTCAGAAAAAACAGGGGAAGTCCATAGAGTAGCATCCTGTGAAGTCTGTATTCCATGCTCACAAAAGAAACTTTTAAATCAAGGAACAGGCATTGCATTCTTCGTTGACACATGTGCTTGCTTGAAAGCACTGTGCATTTTTATGGTACTTTATCAAAGAGAAAACAGTTGTCATGGCCATTGTTCTAATCTGGACACCAGCTCAGACTGTCTTGTGGAAAACAGCAACATCGCTATTACCATATAAAGCTGTACAGCAAATGGAAAAAATAATGTGGCAGTAAAGGCACAAGAATAGAGATCAGGAACCCACCCAGGCCTAATTTCCAGATGTATCAGACACTTCCTGCATTGTCATGTACATATCATTAAATTTTGTTGTTCCGGTTTCCTCATCTACAAAATGGATAGGGAAGCTTTTGTTCCAGAGGTTCTGTGCTTGGAGATGAAGAGATGAAAAAGCTTAAAAGGTCTGCAGTTAAGGAGGAACTGCACATTGTTAACTATGGCAGCCTTACTTAATTGTTTTCCTTTTCAGTTAATGCATTATTCAGTAAATTTGTCTTATCACTGAAAACGTTCTGCAGCAGAGGCATACATGGTTTAAATGCCTCAAAGTGTCATCATCAGCTGAATTAATACTAACTCTTACACAAAATGCACGTGAATGTTGCACTTGAAAACGTGCAGAAGGCCTGTATCCCACTGAAATGCAACACAGCATGTGGGAAATCTATAGTTTCAAGGAACATTAATTGCAGTCACTGACCAAACCTAGGAACACAGTGGAATTTTCAGCAAAGCAGTGTGTGCTGTCAGTGGCACTACTTTGCATAATCTTAATCACAAGCAGATACTGCAATTCTGTCCCTGCACACATCAGCAGTAGGACTTGACCTTGTCACAGCACAGGGTGCCACTAATGCATACAAAGAGCCTCTGGTGGCATCAAGCCAACAAAACAGTGCACTCCTCCTGTGCCTGTACTTAGCTGGCACAGGCAGAATAAATGGGAGAACAACCTGACAATGCCACACTGCTTTATTTACACCTCTTAGTTGTTGTAGTACAATGGCTGGGGACAGCCTGAGCTCAGAGAAATTCACCCTTGTGTTCTGGAGCTGGGTTCCCTTCATTTTCAGTCAAAAACCCATTTTTCTGTTGTGGTGTGGCTTTGGGTTGCTTTGTTGGGATATTTTTTTTTGGGAGGGGGAGTGAAACTGTGTTTGGGTTTTTTTTTGGAGTCGGACAGCACGCACGGAGTGCACTGCCTGTGTTCCTCTACCCAAACACCAGTCCGCAGTCTCGGCTGCTCTCTCACCTCACACTTGAGCACGCCAGAAAACCCAGAGCCCAAAATGCCCGGGGAGCTACCGGCATCTAATGACCAAAAGCTGAACTACAACCCACGGCCCCGGCCTTACCAATCGGAGGAAAAAATACTGCTCTAAACGCCACAGATTTTCACTTGTTCTGGGGCTCAGAACAGCGAGGGCAACAGAAGGCTACAGCTGGAATGCCAAAAAAAAAAAAAAAAAATCTTATTACTCAGCAACATTGGCTCCTACAAAGTCCATCTCTTTGTATTTTTTCTATTTACCACTAGAGCTCTATTAGTAACATGAACTACTGATTTTATTAATGAATATAATTTCATGCACTTGCACTTTAAACAAAGTCAATAGTGCTACGAATTGCTGCTCCTTCCAAAACGCTTCAAAGAATAAATATTCTGCAGCAATATTAGAGGTTTATATATTTGAATGATATTTTTTCTTGCCTTGTTAAAAGACAGGCTCCTCCGATCCCATACAGCTTTCTCACACATGAAGAAAAGTACCTGGTTTCTGGGAGGTTCTGATTTTGTGCCCGATTCAAATGTAAGGCAAAAAAAATAGTTCTTCCCTGGTAACTTCTCCGGGCCTCTAAAATAAAATATTAAAAATAAAATCAATAAGGTTGGTGGATTTAAAATTTAATTTTAAACATGTTTGCTTTGCAAAATAAAATAATACAGAAGTAGCATTATTAAGCAATATGAACTTTCTGTTCAAGCTGCTGAAGAATTAATCTTGATTTCCTGAAGTGTTGAACCAGTTTCTGACAAGCATCTTTTTCTGCAAGCAAGGTGGCAGTATTTCCTTCATTTCTGTTCATTCACCCAGCTCACTTAAATGGATTACCTCTGCTGATTTTTTTTTTTCATTATTTCCATCCATAAATAAAAAAGAGGTGGAGATTACAGGATGATCTCTACTAGTTCTACACACTAGAATGCCTGAGTGACTAAACCAATCACATTCTCTTCCTGCAAGTATACTTCATTTTTTTTAATAAAACATTTTTCAATGCAAAACATATTTAGATAATCTCCTTAAGAAGATGGATCAAATGCATTTATAGTAATCTTATTCAACTAAAAGCAACTATAAAGAGGGTTTTTTTCCTCATTGTTTTCTTTCAATTCCCGTATTTATCCACCTGGAGTTTGGTATGAACCACAAGTAAAAGTGTAATAACTACCTAGGGAAAAAAAAAAGAAATTAACAGTCCTCATCTTCCCAAATAGTGAAATGTATGTACAAATTAAGATGTTATGTTAAAGTCTGAAATGTCTCAGATGTATGCAACTATACCACATCCTCTTTGCTAGCAAAAAGAAATGGTAAATTATGCATGAAGACTATAATCAGCACATTTTAAGGGTTACCAAACAGTGAAAAATCAGTCTTTAAGACACAACACAGCTGTAATTTAATATAAACAATCATTTAAATCAAACTTTTCTGTTCACTGGCTTAAGACTAATTTTCATGACTGATTTAAAGCACTCCTCTAACAGTGTTACTGTTTACTCATTCCAAGCTACAGGAAATATTTTTTCTGCAAACACTGCTGCCAGACTCCTGGCTTTTTCTAGCTGCAGTCACACAGTTACTTCTGTAAACAGGAGTGTGGCATTGGTTCCCTTGGACGTGTGGGAAGCTTCTGGCAGTCTCTCGCAGAAGCCACCCCTGCGGGCCTCCTCTGCCAAAACTTTGCCACATAAACCCTATACAAAGCTCTGGCAGCATAAATTGTGAAAAGAGTACTTTTTTATTACAATGTACCTACCCGTTCACATTACCTAAAGTGATAGCCCCCCCCCTTCCCCCCCCCCTTCACAGTCAATTACTCATCTTCTATCTTTGCACCACTAAAAAGGCTGTTTTAAATGGATATGGTTCTGCCATCCTCCTTCTGTGCTTAGAGTACAACCATTCACGAGTTCTGAAAGCTTTTAAAAGCCTCGATTTACCTCAAATACCTTCTTGCCTCAATTCTAAGCAGTTCTTGACTTTACAAATCTTCAGACCAACATCTTCGAGACAGTTTATGAAGTGTTCCTCAAGGGTGGAAGGAACAGCTTTTACCACAACATGTTTTTTGTCATTCGTTTCATACTGAATGGTAACCATTTGTCTTAAAAAAAAAAAAATCCAACCAAGGAAAATATCCTTCCCCTAATTAGAGACTGCAATGGGATATTCTGCCCAGAATCTGAAGATACACCTTCCACAGCAGCATAAAGAATACTTCTGGTATAACTAAGACGTGTGACCATCGTGTCACATACAGCCCCTTTATCCTGTCTTTTTCATTCTATGTGGGACAGTGTTAATTAGTTGCTCCCGCAGGAATTCATTCCACAAACTCAAACCTGCCCTTCTTTTGCTTGTTCTGTTGTGCTGAGGTACTAAGCTGTGGCCTGAGCCATCAGCCCATCATTTTTTGGATGCTGCCCACCTTAATGTTGAGCACCTTGAATCCTATATGGCATTAAATCTTTTAAAGTTCTAGCCTTGACCAAAGCTCTCCAGAAGGGAAAATGTTACATGATTACTAAATTTTTGAGGAATAATTATTTCAAAAATTTCAAGTAGATTGCATTTTTGTAGTTCCCTGAGGTGTATTGAAGGAATGCAGATCCTGGGAGTGTACAATCTTTGGCTCATGCATAAAGCACAGAGATGCAGTCAGCTATAAATAGCATGTAGGAATAATGCAACCATTACTATATTCTGCTATAACTGCACCTCTATTCTGCATGAGGGACATGAAATCCAGGTCTAGTCTTCATCAGCAGAATTAAGTCCAAGTTTGTCCACACACAGACATGCATAAATAAAATGATATCATGGAGGAATTAAACTAAAACTTTTAACAGGCTATTCAGATTCAGTTCAGAAGGGGTTGAGACAACTCTTAACATTTTTTGTCTCTCAGGCTGGGGTTTGACAAGACACAAATCTCATCATGGATTAGTAAGCAAATAGGCAACTTAAAATATATTTTTTTCTAGCCAGATCACCCTTTTTTTAAAACTGTGTTCCCTTAAGCATCAGGCTTTATCACCATTATTAATATTCATGCTAGCTAGCATGAAGTATTTATTTATTAATGCCCCCTAAACTCTTTGGCTTGGTCATGTGTTTGAGTGCTGAACAGAGAATCACAGAATCATGGAATAATTCGGGTTGAAAGTGACCTTGAAGATCACCTAGTTTCAACATCTCTGCCATGATTTCCTGGTTTTGGCCGGAATAGAGTTCATTTTTTTTTTTTGTTTAAGTAGTTGGTACAGCGCTCTGTTTTGGATACAGTAAAAGAAAAATACTCTGATGTTTTGGTTGTTGCTAAGTAGTGCTTACCCTTAGTCAAGGTCTTTTCAGGGTCTCATGCTTTGCCAGTGAGGAAGTGCATGAAAAGCTGGGAGGGAGCATGGCCAGAACAGCTGACCCACAGAATCACAGGATGGTTTGGGTTGGAAGGAGCTCTAGTTCAAACACCTCTGCCACAGGCAGGGACACCTTCCACTAGATCAGGCTGCTCAGAGTCCCACCAAACATGGCCTTGAACAATTCCAGGGATGGGGCATCCACAACTTCTCTGAGGAACTTGTGCCAGTGCCTCACTACCCCCAGAGTAAATAATTTCTTTCTAGTGTCTAATATAAAGTTATCCTTTTTCAGTTCAAAGCCATGTCCCCTTGTTCTGTTGCTACAGGCCCTTGTAAAAAATCCCTCTGCAGCCCTTTTTAGGGGCTATGGAATGGCTGCAGTAAGGTCCCTCAGAACCTTCTGAAAAATCCCAATCCTCTCAGCCCGTCTTCACAGGAAAGGTGCTCCAACCCTCTGAGCACGTCCATGGCCCTCCTCCAGACTTGCTCCAACAATTCCACACCCTTTTAATGTTGGGGACCCCAGAGCTGGATGCAGCACTGCAGGTGGGCTCACCAGAGCACAGCAGAGGGGCAGAATCCCCTCCCTTGAACTGTGGCCACGCTGCTTTTGAGCTCCCAGCCTGAATAAGCTTTTTCACCAGAGGAAAAAAAAAAAAGTCTAATTTTAATTTGTTACACGCTTGCTTACTCTTCTCACAACCGCCCCACTAGTGCTCTACAAACATTTCACGTATTTCTTCATGTCTGATAGAGCATTTCTGAGGAAGAGCAATTGAATGTGAGAATACACTCTTTGTACATGGTGATATTTCAGAAATACAATTACTGTGGCACCACACACATACTGAGGGCACAGTTCAGCAACTTCTCCTTCTGGCAGTGCAACTGGCTGTGGGATCCAACTTCTGTGGCTGTGGGATGTCCCCACAACCTGTGCGGCTGTGGGATCCAACCTGTGTGGCTGCGGGGTGATCCCCGCACCCAGCGTGACGCGGGGTGTCTCCTGTCCTACCCCACACCTGTTCCCCGGGCTGTTACCTCACTAAGAATAAAAATGGCCCGTCAGGATAACGCTTGGCAACGTTTCGACTTTCACGGCACAGGTGGAGCGAGTGCCCGGGCCGGGCCGCACAGCCCAGGACAGCGCTGGCACACGGCAGTTCCCGCCCCTCGCCGGGACCCGCTGGGTGAGGGGAAGGAGAGGTTCCTGGGCTGTACCACTGCGGGCCTTGCGGGTGAGGACGACATGAGGAGACTGCCGCTCGCCTCGGCACTATCCGGCTCCTCCGAGCCGACCAGGGCCGAATCCCAGCGCAGCAACCCAGCGCTACATCCTGCTCGCTGCTCCGGCGCCCGGGGGTGCTCCCCACCCGCCTCCACCCACCCATGGCGCCCCCCCGCGCGGCGAATGGTGCGAGCCGCAGGTGTGGCCGGCGGGACAAACCAACAGCGGGCGGGGGAGGGGGGGGAATCGCCGCGGCGGGAGGGCGGGACGGGACGGGACGGGGCTGGCAGCGGGCGCATCACCGGGAGCGACGCGGGCGGAGCGGCCGCCGCGGGAGATTGAAGTGCCGGGGCCGCGGCGGGGCGAGGAGCGTGAGGCGCTGCCGCCGTTGCCAGGGTCACCCGCGGGGAGGAGAACCGGAGTGAGGGGGCCGGTAAGTGCCATGGGCCGGCGTGCAGCGGGAGTGCGGCCCCGGTGGCGGCGCCGGGGGGGGCGGCCGGGCGGTGCAGGGCACGGCGGGGCAGAGGCCGCGGCTCCGGGAGGCCGCGGGGCCGCCCCTGCCCGGCTGCCTGGCCCCGGCCTGCCCCGCCTCGCCGCCCGTGCCCGACCTGCGGGTGGGAGAAGGCGCGTGGCGAACCGGGAAAGGGCGCGCGCTAGGCGGGGGAACGCCGGGCTGCTCTCCCCAAGTGTTGGGACAGGCAGGCCGTGGCCTGGATCACAAAACCAATCTTGCTTTAAACATAAAGTTAGATTTTTTTATTTTTTTATTTTATTCCCCTGAAATTTTTTTTTCAGCTTGAGTCAGCTTCCTGGGCTGATTGAGGGTATGGGCAGTGAGAGGAGAAACTCGTGTCTGGAGCTGCCGCACGTGGTACAAGTGCTGGTCCAAAGTGTTAATAAAGCTAGTAGCTAATTAGCCAGTACATCTGTACAGATGTACATCATACATCTGTATTAACTCTAATTAGAACATCTGCAATAACTCGTGAGTTATAATTAGATCATTCTTATCTTGATGGAGGTGTTTCAGGTGCCTTTGGGTGGGTGCATTTCTCCTTAAGCCTTAGCAAATATGCGTCCGGAGTGGATTTCTTCATTGAGAACTAGACCTCTTTAGAAATGGATTGAGTCTTGTATAGCAGCACTTGGAAAAAACCCTGTGGATCATCATCACACCATCAGCTTCAGGGGCTGATTTCAGGAAGAGCAGGATTTTAGAACACTGACAGCTGGACGACTTTAATGCCCTAATTTTCTGTGTATTCACTTACCAGAACCGCATTTACATCCTGTCACATACTGAATGGCCTGCTGTGTATAGGCATTCTTGAGTCTAAGAGATGTGATGAAAGGCATTTGCCCTTCCCCTCACCAGCCTTTAGAATCACAATCACAAAAGGCTGAAATATATGAGAAGACAGATTTGTTAAATATTAGAGCATAGTTCTGACTCTAAACATGACAAATACAGTGAGGAAAAAATAGGATATTCCTAAGAAACTCTGTAACTGGACACCAGTTTGATAGGTCTCAAAAGCATCTTTCCAAATAATTTCTATTTACAGAAGAAGCAGTTCTCGCATGCAAGACTCTGCTACCCTGAGTTCCTTGAGTCAGTGTGGCTGTTGAGTCAGTGGCAGCAACTGTTTATAGTTCAGTCTTGTTAGATGACCTTTCCCATCTTCTGGGGAGAAGTTGGAGCTTTCCCTCCAGCCCCTTGCTGGTATTTTTATCCCCTTCCTTGTCTAAAACATCCATCCCTGTGCTGCCTCAGTAGCTCACTGTGTCTTGGAGGTTTGCCTGCGGGTAGAGCTTTGCTTTTACTTCTTTCACTTTCTATTCTTGTCTACAGAGATCCCAGGAAGTGACATTTTTATCCTGTTCCTTTCTGGCAAACCTGAGCTTCTGTTAAGAAGGATGGTGTGATGTTGCTTGTAAGGAGTTGGTGGAGCACTAGACTTGGGCTGGCTTGCATTTATTAAATAAGTTATTTATTATTATCTGGGCATCTCAAGTCACCACCCTGCCTAGGCTTATCACTGTCAGCTGAAAGTAAAAATTAGGATTTCCATTCAAGTTGCCTTACAGGTTTGAAGAGCATCCTTTCTTGTCACGTTTTGTGCATCAAAACCTTCTCAGTCCTGTTTACAATGCCAAGCAAAATTTAATCATGCAATTCTTACAACTAAGAGCGGCATACAAGAAAAGTAATACATTAAAGGTATTGAATGGCTGTGGCTTTTTAATAATCCATTTTTAATTAAGCCCTCTTTTACTATTTCTGTTTTATTTTCATCTTCTTTCTTGCAAGTGGATGGAGTTGAAAAATAATTTTGCAGTCTCATCTGTTGGGGGGGAAATTCCAAACCGAACAAAGCAAACCCCACATACTGTGGATTTGGTTTCAGACAAAATTATAGAATGTGAAGGGGTTGGAATGGACTTGAAAGATTATCTAATCCTAACTCCACTTCCCTGTGCAGGGACACCTCCCACTAGACCAGGTTGCCCAAGGCCTTATCCAACCTGGGCTTGAACACTTCCAGGGATGGGGCATCCACAGCCTCCCTGGGCAACCTGCTCCTCTGTCTTACCCCTCTCACAGTGGAGAATTTCTTCCTAATATCTAACCTAAATTTCCACCCTGTGAGTTTGAACCCGTTATTTCTTGTCCCATCACTACCATTCCGAGTCCCTCTTCTGCTTCCTTTTAGGTGTCCTTCAGATACTGGGAGTTTGTTGTAAGATTTCTATGCAGGCTTCTCCAGGCTGCACTGCCCAAACTTTGCCAGCCTGTCTTTGTAAGGGAAGTGCCCCAGTCCCATTATCAACTTCGTGGCCTCCTCTGGACTTGCTCTAACAGTTCCCTGTCCTCCTTGTGCTGGGACCACCAGAGCTCGACACAATATTCCAGGTGGAGTGTCAGCGCAGGAGAGTAGATGGAGAGAGAATTCCCCCCTTGCCCTGCTCCCCACGCTGCTTTGGATGCAGCCCAGGATACATCTGGCTTTGTGGGCTGCCAGCGCACACTACCGAGTTATGTTGAGCAAAATTTTCACCAGCCGCCCCCACCGTGTCGGTTCTAAACTCGGAAGCAATGAAATGATCCTGGCCGGGAGCAAGGCTGACAGCCCGGCCCGGGCGCTGCGTCCGCCTCCTCCGGGACTACGGCTCCCAGCAGCGCCCGGGCTGAAAGTGAAAATAAGCGCCAGGTTACGCTCCTGTTTGCGCCCTCCCCTCCCTCTCTCCCTCCCTCTCTCCCTCCCTCCCGGCGGGCCGCACGTGTCCTTCCTTTCCCTTTTGTTTTCCGCCCGCAGGCCGGCTGCGCGCCCGGGACGCGCCCGCTCCCCGCGGCAGCGGGACCCGCCGGAGCTGCCCCCGGCCCTCCGCCGCAGCCGGGAAGCCGCGGCAGTGACTGCAGGAGCTGCGAGTCCGGGCTGCGCAGGAAACTTTGCCGCTTCTCCCCGCCGCGCTCCCCACATGCGAGTGGACGACGTGAAGCCGGCTGCTGCTCTTCCTGCCGCTCCCGTTCCCGCTCCTGCGGCTGCCGGCGGGCCAGCGCTTCCCCCCGCTCCGGCTGCTGCACCTGTGCCCGGCCCCGGAGCTGCACCGCGGCTTCTCCTCGCCATGTGGGACTAGGAGGGGTGCGGCGTTCTCCTCGGTGAACATGGATGCGGCGGGCAGGGCCGGCGGAGGGGAGCAGAGCCATCCCGGCAGCGGCGGGGACGCCCCCGGGGACACGTCCATGGACCGCTACCTGCGATCTCAGGGCTTGTACAGGAAGAAGGTGGCCAAGGATGGGTCCTGCCTTTTCAGGGCTGTGGCCGAGCAGGTAACGGGTTACATAAACAAAGCTCCTTCTCACTAAAGCATGGGAAGTGGATCTCATTAGCGGGTGGTACTTAGTGTTAAAACGCAGACAGGTATGGGTTAAGGTGTTGCAGTCATGTGCCAGTGAAAAACGTGACTTTATCAAAATAGTTTCCACCTTGCGAGGTGAGAGAAGTTACGTGTGTACAGCTGCCTCCTGCCACCAAGAAATCCTTATCTGTTTTGACCTTCCACGCCTCCTCGGCTTTTTTCAGTGTAAGATCTCAACATCGGAGTACAGCTGCTGGGTGTGAGACTGTCTAGGAAAAGGAATTTAGCGGAAAGAGCTGAAAAGCCACCTTCTTAGTTTTGTTAATTAGTTGACTATAAAATTAAGAGAAAGTGAGTAATTTATTTTCTGTTCTTCCTGTTGAATTCCCCTCCCCCATTTCAGTGTTAGTGTTAAGACAGCGTCATCTTGTCTTAAGTACAAGCAAACAGCAGTGGGAGCTCTGGTGCTTCTGATTGTGGGAACCCAGATTCCTGTGCTAATTATATACAGATCACTTCTTAAAAAAAAACCAAACAAATTCCTTTTCCTGCTGAATTGGTAAGTTCAGACAAGCAAACACTATTGATTGGAAGATGGGTGATTTTTTTTTTTTTTAATCTCAAGGGAATATATATGTAGATAGATAGATAATCTATTCTGACATTTTAATTAATACATAAAAAGTTCCTTTCATGCTCCAGTGTTGATAGAACTTTTTTTCAGCTATTACATTTTAACATCCCATTCTTATTATGGAATCATTTGTGTTGGAAATGATCCCTATGAAAGTAAGATCTTTAATTCAGAGTTATTAAATGTTTATCTGCAAATTTGGTGTAATTTGTGTACTCGTCATTCAGAAAAACTGAATTGGAAAGTATTTTGAGGGTGTGTATAAGGACTGCAAGAGACACTGCAACTTAAATTGTCTGGAACTTCCCTACATTGTACTGAGATAACTTGAACCTTGTGATGAAAGTAATAATTTTCCAGTAGAGATTTGAACAGGAGGTAGAATGTAGAATATTGGGAACTGAATTCCTGGCTTCCAAAAAAGTGTTTGGGCAACAGGCCTCTTGAAGAGAAGGTAAACATGCACTGTTAGACTTGGCTGGATTTCGTTTGAATGAATGCATGTTGGTAGGTGGCTTCCCCATCCATTCGTGCTGTAACTTCCTTCAATTAACTGAAGACCTTTGCAAATGAGGCAGTTAAAGATTAACAATAAATGCTATTCGTTTGCTTCCTAAATCCTCCTAAAATTGGAAGTTTCAATTTAGCAAACCTGTGAATTCTGCAGTTACTTAATTTTTTTGTTAAGTAATTGAGGTTTGACTTGCCTGAAGATGTTGCTGCTGAATGAGGATGCATATTAAATATTCTTAAAAATAAAACCAGAGTGTTTCCAAGCTTGTGTTTAGACAGCAGTCATTAATTATTTGTGGCCTGTCATCAAAACTCCTGAGATCCAATGTCGTCTTGTTCTTTCTCCCTGTGTAGGTGTTGCACTCTCAGTCTCGGCACATTGATGTTAGAATGGCTTGTGTAGACTATCTTCGGAAAAATAGGGAGAAATTTGAAGCGGTAAGTATTTCTGGTTCTTCTGTCAGAATTTAAGAAAAGTTACTTTATTCTTTCCACTTTGGCATATTGTGCACCTCCCTATGTTTATGGCAATATTCATCATAGCTAAATAACAGTTGGGACTATTTAAATTAATTAGCACATATGTGCTAGTAACTCATTTTCATAAGCCTAGAGGGACTTGTGCACTCCTTGGATTGGAGTGATGTGCGGGAGAAGTTTTTAATGCTCATGAAAAAAGAAAAGCAAACTTAATCTTCAGTACTCTATAGTGAAGCTACTATAATCTGGACTTTAGTATAATGCCTACTTTAATAAAATTCATAAAATGTTCTTGGTCTAATTAATTGCTTTTCCAGTATATAAGGGATTTGACTGATGAGATTAGTGAGGTTTTTTTTCAGTGTCTGAGGTTTATTATGCATTGGCACTGTAGAGTTTTTTCCTTAAAGATCTGTAACTAAGCTTTTCATCAACCATGGATGTAAAATATTTTGATATTCATTATAGTTGGTCGATGCTGTCAGTGTTAATGTTGCAAATCAGTTTTTTTTTCTATCTTCTTCCTTTTAAAAGGGCATTAGTCAATAATGGTGCTTCTGTTTGTGTTTGTATGGGTTCTAGTGTATATCCTGTTACCTGATTTCCAGGACAGAAAAAAAGGGAATATGTGTAAAGATTTGCTAATAGAAGATCGTTACTCTTGTTTTCTGTTCTAAATTTACCCAGAACCAAAATACAAGGACTGTTTTAGGTATGCACTGGCATAGGGAAGAGAAGGAAAGGAGGAAGAAGGGTGTGTCTTTGTGCTGTAATTTCTGACATAGTACACAGCTCAAATGTGAGTGATCATATAAATATGGAAGTTATCAGGAATTAATGATAAAAAATATAGCAAATCTCTCTGGGACAGTGCTGCTCTCCCTTGACTCCTTCTGGTTGTTTCTAACTTTTGGATGTCTCTCTTCTTCATTTTTTCACTGCTGACTTTTTAATCCCTTTCTTTCCAGAATTAACCTGCTCACTCCAGTATCTGTCTCTCTACTTCTGTTCTCTTGTTTTATTGTATAGTGTTTTGAAATTCCATGCCCTTTTTGGCATGGAATATGTTGTTCCCCATCCCTACTTTGTTATCCCTAGCTGGTTTTAGTGTTGTTTTGTTCTCTTTCATCCAAACTCCAGGTCCCAGTGTTTTTTTTCCCTTCAGAAATTATCCCAAGGTTTGTCCTCTCCTCTGTCCATCTTTGCTGTCTTTCTGAAAAGTTTCCTTTTAAAATCTCTTGTGAGAGTAGGTGTTACATATTTGTTCTCATTTCCCAGTGTTCTTCCTCCCATGGGTACCTCACTTCAGCTCTGCTGATCTCTTTTGCAGCCTGTCTCTCACTCTGCTTTGAGTTTTCTTTCTGGAATACACCACCATTATCTCTCTTTAAAAAACCCAAAGAGCATAAATAACAAATGTCTCTTTCCCTAATCTCCTGGTTTAGCTGTTCACTTGCTGCCTCCTTAGTAGTGCATTCTCTATTGACATGGTGGTGCTCCTGAAGTTCCTCTTCTCTCTGTCTATTGTAATAAATTCAGCTTGAATTTATGTCTTTCTCTCCACTGATATTGTTAAACCAAGATTTCAGGAGTGTAGCCATCATCTTCATTTCCATCCTCAGCCTTTCTTGAAGTGTTATCTTGAATTGCTGCTGTGTTACATTCATTCTCTTTACTCTTCAGTTTCCTATGAAAACTTCCTGGTGTCCTTCCTTTCTTCCTCTGTGCTTTATCTTCAAGTCATTTAATTTTGGCACAAAAAATAACTGCTGTCTGTGATCATGTGTGGCTGATCCACCTTTTTAAACTTCACACCAGATTGCTTCTATGTAAATTAAAAATTTGAGTGAGGCTTGTTAGTTCTGCTCACTTCCAAATGGCTAAAGCAGAACTTTCAATCTCACTAGTCCACTCAGTTCTCCTTATTATCTTGTTTCTTAATCTATGGCTAAAGAGGCCATCCAGCTTGTAGCACAAGTTCATAATGGGATTTCCTTCTTGGTTTGCACATCTGTGGATCTGTATTTCAAGCAAATCAAGCAGATTGTAACTGAAGAGCAGTTTTTAAGAGTAGCCTCTCTGTGGCCAGTGTGGCTGAAATCACTTTGAAGTTAAGATGCCTCAACTACTGCCGCATCTTTCTCTGCTCTTAACAATGTGAATTTGGCCTCCTGATGTGTGTTAGGGAGTGCAAGTTGAAGGATCACTTTCTTGGGCTGGCACTTGAAGTGTAGCCTGATTGTTTGCATCATTTGGTGAAAGTAAAAGCAGCTTGAGATGACACAGAACAGAGGCAAAAGTGCTGTATGAGTTGGCTGTACTAGATCTTGCCACTGCTTCCATACTGTGGAAATGTGACTCCTGTTTCTGATTGTCCATTGCTGTTTATTTAACAAGGTACTTGAATTCAAGTCCACAATTCCTCTCTTCAATGATGCTGTGAATGCCTGAGATGAATTACCCATAAACATCTACATGACATCATCCTTGCTTTCTTCCAGATTCCCCATTTGGCTGCTGAGTTTCTTTTTGGGGGGTTTTGTTTGGCTTGACTTGTGTGATGATTTTGAAAGCTGTTTATGTGGTTGTTTTCTGCAAGGCAAACCTATGTGTTTGACTGTTCATTCCTTCATCTTGACATCTCTTTATATTTAGGCAGCAAACTTTTTGAGAGCAGGGTAGACTTCCATTTCCAGTGGTACATTCCCATTGGTACAGTGGGTCACAGGTTGGGGATTCCATATGCTGCACTCTTAAAACTGACTAATTACAGCTGTTGTTTTTTTTTTTTTTTTTTTTTTTTTTTTTTTAAATACAGTTCATAGAGGGGCCATTTGAAGATTATTTAAAAAGTTTGGAAAACCCACAGGTATGTTAAACCTGATTTATAATAGAAAGCAAGTACTTTCATTGAAGTTGATGGCTAATTGGATTTTTTTTTTCCTCCGAAGTGTTTTTGATTGATCTTAGGAGGTGTTTGAATTACGTGAATATACAGTTTAATGTATGTACTCTCTACTGTAAAATGATTTGAGAAATTGTGTTTGTGTCTTGCTGAACTCCAGATTCACTGTTGATATATTTATTTTCAACAATGATCTCTTGCATCTCTTGATCTGCTTATAAGGACGTATAATTAAGTATTTGTTTGAACTTAGTTTTCTTTTGTTTTCAATACAGGAATGGGTTGGACAAGTAGAAATAAGTGCCCTTTCTCTTATGTACAAGTAAGCAAATATTTCAGTGTGTTTTACTGAGATAATTTCTGTTGTTTTGTTAGTAAACCAGTGGGAACAGCAACCATACCATAGTCCTCTGTAAAATTATGAATGTATTTCAAGACTGCAGCTCTAAAGGGATTAAATAAAAATAGAGAAGTGAGTTTAGAATATGACATTTTAATCTGGGATGTAAATACAGGTTTGCAGTAATGCCATGTATCTCACCTGCACAGCCAGTTGTGGGTAATCTCATACAGTTTGTATTTTGTTAATTTTAATATCCTGGTTTTTCTGTTAAAATTGTTTTTCTTCCTGTTTCTCACCAAGGCTTTAGTAGTAACTGCATTGCTCATATGTGAGCTGTACCCATTTCCTATATACTAAATCTTTTTTCACCAAGTAATGAGAAACAATGTGCTGAATATTTATAACTGCTTTCTAATTATTGTGCAAGGGAGTGAGTAATCCACAGCATCTTCACTGTCTGCTGTTTATAAACCCATTTAAATTCAGAATTTCAAAATGTTTACTGTAAATTAATGGCTTTGTCTATTGATGAGACAGCTGATAAGAGAGGAAAGAATCAAACTAGTCAAATACTACCTTTGGGCACTTTGAGTCCTATGTGTGGGAAATTTCATGGAATTCTATCTCTGCATTTTGTGAGGTGAATGGGCCAGCTCAGAGTTGTTTGTCTTGCATGGATGGGGGAGGACTGAGCTTGAAAGTCAGAGCAAAGCTTGGCTCAAGAGGCTTCGTGAGAAGGTCTGATGGTTACACTGAGCCAGGTTGTAGAGGGATATAACTCAATTTAAGTCAGCAGAATTGGATGCTTAATCACATCAGAAACTGGATGGTCACGATCTGTTGTCTATCTGCACATGAGAAATGTATTCTCATAAATAGAAGTAGTTTGTTTTGCATTCGTGCCACGCTGGTATCCAGGGCCACATCTGATAAATGAATTGAGACAAATTCTGGTTGATAATAGTTTTTTTTTTTTTTTTAATTTCCTTTGAAAGCATTATGAGGGTTTTGTGGCACAGATGCAACTTTTGTGTGGTGTTTCACTGCAGAGGTGAGAACACAAGGCTAATTGCTGCCATACTTGTTTTGGGAAGACAGGCTTCTACTGAAAAGACAATTTAGAGTCTCAGGGAAAGTAGGAATAGTGGTAGAGGTAAGGGCAAAGTTTTGCTTTCTTTCCTGCATGCTGGCAGACTTAAGGGAAGTAAGAATTTCCTATTCTGTTCCAATAAGTGACTTTCATACTTTTCAGGCAAAGGATAGAAATTCAGTACAAATAGCTTTGATTTCACTTTCACTCTTCAGGCCTCTCACAAATATATGTTGGTTATCTAGTAAATTTTTCTTTGCTCCCTGAAGTGGGTGGGTCTTCTTTTGAAATGGGTCTTCTTTTCCTCTCAGAATTGGTTTTTTTGAGTAGTTGTAAAAAGTTTGGGGTTTTTTTGTTTTTTTTTTTTAATCCAGAATCTGTGTATATACTCAGTTATTTTACAAGACTGATAACATTTTTGCCTGTGTGAGAAAGAAGTTGAAGGAGGTGACAGGTTGTTTAGCAAAGAACTCTTAAGAGAACATTATGGATGAAAGGGAGACAGAGAAGATATTTGTTTAAAATCATGATAGAGATTGATTATAGCAGAGAAACCACTAGATGTTTTCTGTTGTTATGTATCTTCCTTGAATTTGACTTCAATGCTCAGATTTTTATTGATACTACTTTTAAAATAAATTCTTATCTGCTACCTTTTTTTTTTTTTTTTAGGAAAGATTTCATAATATACCAGGAGCCAAATGCTTCTCCCTCACGTGTAACTGAAAATGGCTTTTCTGATAAGGTAAAAAAACCCCCAAAACTATGGCTGTTGTGACAGGCTGAAGTAAGACTACTCTATAAACAGCAAGTGACTTATATCATTCAGCACAATGAAAAGTACTGAGAATTCAATTTTAGCAGTTTATTTTATGCATGTTTAATGCAGCTGTGTTGTTAATACATGTAGCACTTCTTTTTAAATAAATAGGATGTATTTAGGGTGTGGCATATCTTCCTACTAGTATAAAATTCTGTAAAAATCGTTTTTCAGGCACTAACCTCTGTTTCAAGTTTTTTTGGGGGGGGGCTTTTGTTCAAATTCTGTTTGCTTTAAAGGACATCCACCAAACATTTTGATTATTTTATTGATATATTGAGATCCTTAGGGATTACAAAGCATATGGGTACCTTAATTTGAATTTAAAGGTACTGCTTATGAGAAATCAAGTGAGATGCAAAGCCTAAAGTATCAGTGTGATTTTTTTTTAATAGGTATTGCTGTGCTTCTCAAATGGAAACCACTATGATATTGTGTATCCCATAGAGTATGCAGAGAAGGCTGCTCTGTGCCAGTGTAAGTATTAAGCTGTTAGTTAAAAAAACTGTTTTTTCCAAAAATCTTAAAGCTATCAATGTTAGGTTTCAGGGAAAGGCTCTGTGTGCAAGTTTATTATAGTCATTTTCAGTAACTTGGTTTTCAGTTTGAGTTGTCAGTAACTGTATGACCACCATCTGAAATGGTGGAATAAAAACTTATGTAGCTGCTAATTGATTTTGCTCTTCCGCTTTCTCCTCCTCTTCCTCAGCTCTGCTGTATGAGTTGCTCTATGAGAGGGTGTTCGATATGGATGTAAAAAAAATCATGGCAGAACTTAGTGCTATTGGTGTGACAGAGGAAAGTAATGGGAGCAGTGAAGTGTCGGCTTCGGATTCAGAAGATGACAACTACAGGTAAATGAAATTGAAAAGTTGCCTGTGAACACAGGTGGAATGAATTTTCTGAATTTCTGGTGGGCAGTAGACTCCAACAGTCAGGGTTGAAAACATTTAAAAGTTACTAAGAAAAGAAGCATGAAGAGGTAGGGTTAGAAGTGTGAAAGAATGCAGTGTGTAATCTTCACTTACATAAGGACAGGCTTCTGGCCTTCCTGTGTTCTTCCTGCAGTCTAGCTCTGAGTCTCTTTACATTATGGATTATTGCCATTGCAACATGTGCCTCTTCCTGTTTAGAGTAGCAGAATTCCCTGGGAGAACTGTCAGTGTGCCAGTCTGGCATGGTAAACTCTGTGAGAATGACTTGGCTTACTCTGCAGCTGAGTAGAGTTACAGGAATCTGATCCAACTTGTGTGGCTTCCTCATCTGGGGGCTGGAATACCTGCTTGAGGTGAAGCTAATGCAGACATACAGATACAGCTTACTCCATTTTGATCTTGATCATAAAGATGTGGGTTTGTATTCTTTCTGATGGATGCTCTGGCAAGCTTTGAGATTTTGACCTGACTCCTTTTGCACAGTCAGTCATTCACTGTGCCATTTTTGCACTTGCATACTGGCAGGTTTTCTTCTGTTTAATAGGGTTCTTAACTCTGGCTTGTGTGAAATTCCTCTGAAACTGTGGAGATGATGCTGTATCAGTGGATCACGTTCCCTCTTCCCACTGATTGTTATATAGCCCTTCCCTAGGGCTCTGCTGTGTGGCATGTGGCAGAAGACTTCTTTGAGCTGTTAGTAGCTGGTTTCTTGCACAGGTTCAAAACAACAGAAAGGAAGATGATGGAAATCATCACAGGAAAAAAAAAAAAGTTCTGGGAAAGGGATTAGCTTATGTTGTTCGTATTTGGAAAAAAAATACTGGGGAATGTTGCCAATTAAAATACAAAGTATTTCTGCCTCAGGAAACAGTTGTTATAGCTAAATGTCAGCTAATGGAAATCTTTATTCCTTTCTGTTCTTGGAGCTTTCCTGGGATTCAAATGCAGTAGCCTTACCCTGTATCTTTGGGATTCATAAGAAAATATCCAGCTAACCTCCTTAGCACCTTTGGAAATAAGGTCATATGCTCACTGGAGACTGTGGAACTCAATGTTTCTGATTTAAACCATATGTCCTATAATGCAGGGGCTGGCATGTGTGTATGTGACTCTTGACCTAGTTAACACAAATTAGACACTTTGCTGAGTTTATGAAGTCCTAAATTTTTTGCTTGTCTAAAGTTGACTTCAGGATGTTTCATCAGCTAGTTTTCCAGCAGATTCTTTTTATTTTATGAATATAAACTTTTCAATTATGTTGTTATTAAATGCAATAGTTTTGGGAGAAGTTAATGCTGAGAGTTGCCTACAGCTGTTGTAGGAAAAATACTTGGGACTTTCTCTGTGGAAAGTATTTTTCCAGTGATGTCAGGTGTAGAAAATAGGAGTAAATTGGAGTGCCTGATGCAAGTTAACTAATGGAGTAGGTTTTGGTTTTGAGGTTTTTTTTTATGGCTGATTTTGCAATGTTTTCCTCCTGTAGTTGCAAAAATTTTAAGAGGACTTTTGTTTCCCTGGTCTTCCACCCCTTCTCCCTAAGTGACAGCAAAGCACACATAAGATAGACTTCCTAAAATTGTACTTAAACCCAAAATCTTATTTCTTTATTAAAGAAAGTTAAAAATAGTTTTTTTTTTTTAGATGCCTTTTTCAGTTCAAGAGATGAACATATTCTGTGATGTGCTTATTGTGAGGAAAACATGTAGAGAATGGTAGTGTCACTATTTTTATCCCTTTTTAGATGTGTCTTATCTGATTTTTCAGGCCTTAGTAATGCTGTAATTTGTTATGAAAACATAACTTGCCTCTCCTATTACAGAAGTAAAGCTACAACAGTTAGTGACATGAACGGAATGAAGTCGCTTTCTGGCAACAAGGTATTTATCCATTGAGATTTATTTTCTTTCTAATAATTTAGACTATATTTTTTAGTATTTAATGTTCATGAAAGGCTCTTGAGTTAATAGCTTTCCTTGGAAAGTGAGGTATATTTTTGATGTACTCAGAGGTGGATAGTGTCCTTTTTAGTGCTGCTTAGTTCTTATATTTGTTCTGGCATCAAAAAAAAACCACCTGGTTAAAAAAAACACCATTTAATTATTTTTTTTCAAAGCTCTTAATGCTCTATGTTTTTTCAGCATTTTTAGGTTTCAGTACAAGGCTTGAGCACTGTGATTGAAAAATGCAAAGCTGGGTATGTCTGTCAGTTGACCATTTAGCACTTTGTTTTGTTCCATGCAGCACCTTGAGAGCAATGGGAATCCCACCTCGTTGGCGTTGCCTAAAAAGGTTCTGAAATCACTTGACCCCTTCGTTTACAGAAACGTTGAATACGATGTTTGGCTCCGATCCAAATGGGGTGAGTAACAGAATACTTCAAAGTTGCAGCTTTTGAAGCTGTGTGAAGTGAAACCCTCCTGAAGACCTGATGTAAGTGGTAGTTTGGGCTTTTAGTTTGATTTTTTTTCCTCACATGGGTCAGCGGGCAGATTTAGGGCCAGAACACCTGGTTTGCATTTTTACTGCATCGAGAAAGTAATCCTTTTGGTCTGTTTAAACTAACAGTATGTTACTGCTTCTGTATTTACAGATCAGCAAAAACAAGATTTCTCTATTGCTGCTGGCATGCAATACTCCATTGGAGATAAATGTAAAGTAAGTAATATTGAATCGTAGTTTTTATAGACACATCAACATTTTGCTCAAGATGTCAATTTTCCCTCTTAACTATTTTGATATTGCTACTTTCTAAATACTCTTTCCTGGTGTCTTCAGCTGAGGATATACTTGTTCTTTTATTGTTGGCAGTGTTCATGACTTACAGCATACATACAACTGATCAGTGCAGTTTTCTCCATTAAAAAACCACAAGGTTAATGCCAAGAGTATATGTAATAAGATGATTCTGTCTGTGTGTGTGTATATATATGTATGTATGTATGTAATAAGGAGCCACAGTGTTAAGCATGGAACTGTAGATCCATGTATTTATGTTTGACACTGGAGATAGTGATTACTTTTTGTATATTGGCTTTGATAAAATCTCAGTACTTCTGAGTAATAAAGTACAGCTTGCTTTAGTTACTGCAGATCCTGAAGTCTTGGGCAATTCTTCCTCATAGGGTATTGGAAGTGTGTTACACAATTGGTCTTCAAATGCTATTAACATTTGTATTAAGTGTTGCTGCTTAAGAATGAGCAAGGTTTGCCATTAAATTCTCAGTCTGTAGATTAGTCTCCTTAAGTGTGTTAATGAAACTGGTGGTGCTTGGCTAAACATGTTTCTTTTTAGGACATTTGACCAACTATTAAAGTTATTAATATTAGTGACAAAATATTGTCACTTGTTGGGGTAAATGTGCAGTTTGTACTTTTTTTATTTGTGTATTGGAATCAACCGCAGTGACTAAACCGCAGGGAAAACACATCTCCAAACCTAAAAAACCCCCACAAAATACACCACAAAGACACAGGCCCTCAGCCCCCAAACCAACCTAATGTCAAGTTGATTATTTATTGCTTAATAGTACAGGCTTAAAACTTGCATTTAAGACTCTAAGGCTGTCTTGTGTGGCTCTGTCTTGTTTATTGAAAGGTGCAGATATTGTTAGGAGAAAACACTCTGGTAATTAACATATTTACTCTGTTAAATTTTATATGTATGTGGCAAGACAGTAAATACATGGTATAAAAACATGGGAAGGAAAGATGAAGTGAATAGTGAAAATTAGAGTTGACCAACAGCTGTAAAGCCAAATATTGTAGTGGAAAATGAAGAATTTTAAGAACACAGAATGTCAGTCAGACAAGTAACACTATGATCATGTCTAAAGAATTTTTTTTGGTTGTTCTTAAAGAAACTTTTTGAAGAATAACTCCTGAAGTAATTGGTGCTCATTATGTTCCTAATTAGGCTACATTTCACTGAAGTGAAATGGATTTTAATAGGCAAAAGCTTTCAGTTTTATTGTAAGAGAGAGTGTTTTCAGTAAAGCTGAAAAGCCTGGCTGCACTGATTGCTTTTAACTTTCTCATGTGGTTTTGAAAAGCATATTTCATTAAGTAGTGTTCCCCAGCAAGCTGTTTGTTTGTGGGCTGTTTGTTTAGTGTTGTGTGTGTGATTGTTTTAACAGTATTTTTATTTATTTGTGAAGAAGCAATAGAGGTTGAAGGCTGGCTTTTGATTCATTTACTGAATTGTGACGTGCATTTCTCAGGTCTTCTGTTGCCCAGAGGAAAAGTTCTGTTTGTAACAGTGTTGATATTTTAAAGAGTTACCTCCTCTCACAATCATCTTTGGAGCTAATCCCCCTTTTTTTTCTTACTCTTGTTCTTTGCAGGTGCGCTTAGAACATAATGGGAAATTTTATAATGCCCATATTCAAGAAGTTTTTTCAGAGAATGGGCCAGTTGTTGTATTTGTAGAAGAGCTTGGAGCAAAGTGAGTGCTTAATCTCTTTTAGAAGGGAGCACCAAACTGAACAAAGCATTACTTTGGTTCAGAGTTAACTTCAGCCCCTGAAATGTAGCTGTTTCTTTACTTGGAGCAGTACTACCACAAATTTGTTAAGTAAACAGCATGCTATTAAAAAAAAGGAAAAATTGATTATCATTTCATACTTCTTTATCTAGTGCCAAGTGGTCTGGGTATTAATTGCAAAAGAGAACAGTAACTACATTCATAGTATTTTAATTGTACTTTTTGTCCACAAGATTAAATCCTAAACAGATTGACTAATAAGGTGTTGCCTGTACTTAATATTAGATGCTAGATTTGTGACAAGCTTTTCATATTGAAAGGTCCATTAAAGCACTGAGCTCCTCTGGTGGTTGAGTAGCTTTGCCTGATTTCATACAGATAGCAGCAAGTTGCTGTTTAGATAAGCATGATCTTTGCCCTACCTGGGACAAAAAAAAAGGTGCTTAAAGTTGTTGTTGTGGGTTGTGGATTTGATGGTTTTGGTTGTGTGGGGTGGTGTTGTGTTTGTTGGGATGTTTTGGTTGGGAGAGAGCAGTTTGAGATATCCCAAGCTGTGCTGCAAGTCCTAAGATCTCTGGGTCAGAAAAACCCCACGCTGATTGTAGTTTGGGAAGAGGAAATACTCAGTCAAGGTAAATGAGAAAGAAGCCCCTTTATCTCATTTAATGATCACCATTAAAAAAAATACAAGATCTGAAGATTATCTTGCAGATTGAACCCTTTTTAAATTGGAATTTAACCTGTTTGAATGTCTGCCTTTCAAATAATGTAAACAGTTGCTTGGACCTTCCTCCAGCATCCTCATTTAAAGAGACAGTAATTGTTCTGGGATATACACCTTCAGTATAACATTTTTCAATCTTGGTACTTATTGCAGCATTGGTAATAAATTTATCTAAGTATTGCTGTTATCTAAGTATATTGCTTTTTGGGATCATTCTCTTTGTCTGCCCTGAAGACATTAAAATAGGCACTACTACACTTCACAAATGGCTGATCATTCTTTACTGGATAAGTCTGTGACGACTTACTGGTTTTATGTAAAAAGGAAAAAAAAGAGTTTGCTGTTCTACACATTTTTTTATCATAAACTCAAAGGATTTTGAATGCAAAAATGGAAAGATCTGTCAGTATTAGTGAACATGTATTAATTTATGCAAGCCCCAGTCTGGTCTTTAAGATATTCCCTCCATAATTCCTTGTTTTGTAGGCATGCTGTCTCACTGAAGAGCCTTAAACCTCTTCCACAGACCTCTCCTATGGAGGGCTGGAACACTGTGCCAGGGAAGAAGATAAAAAAGTTTTACCCAACATGGGGGCAGAATGCTCAGCCTGGTAGGACTGTACCTGTCTTTGTGTGGCAGAATCTTCTTTGTCAGATGTTTTGTCCCAAAAGAGCTTAAAAAAATTATTAAGACAGAAATCTTACCTGTTTTCATGTTGCTACCACAGATGCAGAGTGCAGAGGGCCAAAGAATCAGAACAAGTCAATCAAACCCCAGTCAGCACTACCTCCTCGACTTCAGCATACTGTGGGAACCAGGCAGCACCAGTTCTTGTGTTCTGGGCCCCAACCTCATCAGACCTCAACTGAGCAAAAAGCTCCGGGCAGGAATCCTTCCCAGTCTGCAAGGTAAAACTGCAAACAGAATCTTCCCTGGCTTGAACTCTTGACTGGGCTTCGGGAAGCCCAGGTGCCTGATTCAGATGCTTCCAGCATACTCTTTTGAAATTTGTTGCCATTGGATTCTTAGGAAGTGTCCCGAGTCCTTAAGAATACATAAAAGCATGGGAAATTGTTTTTTCTTGCATGGCAGAAACTGCCTACAAAGCCACATGGAAGGTGAATGTTAGTATGGATTTTGTTGTAGTTCATTTTGTTTGGGACTGAAATAATGTTGCAAGTGCTTCTCGGGTGTGGCTAAGATCTTCCCTTGGCTTCTGCTGAACCTGTCGTAGGGGACTGCTTTGTGTTCTGATTTACCACTTGAGAGGAGTATGCGAAGAGCATTTTGCCCGCATTTGTTGGCAGTGACTGTTTGATTCCTTGGGCTGCTGCAGAAGATTTTGTTTCCATCACTGCATCTTTCTTCCTCCTAACCCATAAGTTTGTATTGGTTTGATCTGGAATTTCTTAGTCCAAGTGATCCTGCTTCCTTTTTTCCTGCTCAGGAAAGCGGAGCGTGAGCGAAGTGAGGAGCTGAGCCATGGCAGCAGGGACTGTAACTACTTTGGGCTGTCTCCGGAGGAGCGCAGGGAGAAGCAGGCCATAGAGGAGTCTCGTTCCCTTTATGAGATCCAGCAGCGAGATGAACAAGCTTTTCCAGCTCTTTGCAATGTATGCTGTATTCCTTGTAATTAACAGTGCACTTTCCATACTTGTCTGTGAACCTTTCATTAGGTGTTGGTTTGCTGTCCTTGAATTACACTGTGATTCAAAAATCAGGGATATTAATTTTGCACTTTGTAATTAGAAATACAGATACCTACAATGCTTTATATGTTAAAGATAAGAAAATACACATAATAGTTTATCCTGGGAATAATTGAACATCCACCACACAGTACTTTAGGTGTGTAAATATGGGAGATGCATGAGCATCTGTAGCTGTAGGATTTTGGAGATATAATTCTGTTGATGTAATTGTAATGAAAGTGGGTGGGAGTCTCAGTACTTCCAGAGAAGTGAGCAGATCCTGTGGATAAAGAGCTACTCTCCACATAAGTTTGTTCTAGAGATGTGTGGGGCTTTTTGGGTTTAAATCCTAGGGCAAACAGAAACAAGAACAAGACTGGGAGGAAAGACTTGTGAAAGACTGAAGCTTAAGGGACAGAGGTTGCTCTCTCCCCCTGAGCAGTAACAGTTTGCTGTATTTGCTCACTTGCAGGAGGAGGATGTGATTTATTGTCTGAGCGAAACAGGTTTTGTCACATCAGCTAGTGACATGATTGCTCTTATAGGGCGCTTGGCAAAATGTAGCAATGAATGAGAAAGAGTGGATGAATCTGCAGGATACTGAGCATACTCTCCCCTTCCCCTTTCTGCCTATCACAGACACAAGTATTTTTTGTCATGAAGGCATAATAGGATCATAGCAGATGATGATAAAGTGTCACTGGACTGATTACATAAAGTGATATTTCTGCTTTTGTCAATTTCTTTCAGAACCAGTCAGTCTGTCAGGCTGCTACACAGACTGTGGATAATGTAAACCAGAAAAAGTTCTCAAATAGTGAAAGAAGAAACAGCAAGTGTACAGCAGAGGTAGAAGAGCAGAAGGAGAAAGGTAAAACTAAATGGCTTTTTTTTTTTTTTTTTTTTTGATTGCTTGGCTTTGTTGCCAGCCACAGAATTTATTCCAGATGGGGCATCTGTTTAGGCAATGAGTGGAAAGTTATCCTAAGTAGCAGTACCAAACTAAACTGGGCTGGAGGCAGCAAGGGTGTGGTTTGTGAGGAAAGTACATTTCCCTGCTTGGTGGTTGTGGCTGAGAGTAAACTCTTGGCTGGGATTTTTGTAGTAAATGGGAAGAGAAGTGAGAGAAACTAAAAGACTTATCAGAGCTACCCTAAATTAGATAGTTTTGAAATTCTAGAGTGTGTGGCAGAAAGCGCCAATGGGGAAGGATTAAGAGTTATTAAAAATAAAGTTAGGAAAGCAGGTAAAAGTATTCACTGTGGCATGGTTAAGAATTAGCATACCATGGTACAGGAAGGGGAGAAGTTGGTGTACAGAAGGGTTGAAAAAACAAACCTGTTCGTAGTAGAAAGGTCTGTCACATGGTCAAAATTTTGTTTGGATTTTCTCCTTCCCCCCTTGTCAGTTACTACACTTCAGCTTCTCTTCATGGACTTAAAGCTTTTCTTCTTCTGTGAGGAAGTGGAACATGGCAGTAATAGATGAAAGCTGTAAGTGCCAGGAGGAGGTAGTTAGTAACTATCTCTACTAATTGCAAAAGAATTTTTTAAGGAACGTTCATATTTTTAAAGGAATGTTCAAGTAGAGAAAGTTGAAGAGAAAGTAAAGACTCGAGTGTCATGATGGGTTTGGCTGAAGGGCATGGCATATCCAGCTTTCTGCTTTTTGTGATGCTCTGGATTGCCTCTTGTGAAACTAGGTTAACAATCCTATGGGAATTGAATATGCTTCCTTCTGACTGTTCAGGGATTCCTATTGCTGCTTGGGGATTTGGCAGTAATTCTCAAAACCAATGCTGTTTCCATTTATACTGCTGTCTACTTATGACAGAGTATATAACAAGCTTTTAAAAAGTCTGTATCTACTATTGATAATCTGGGCATGAGTTTGATTGACAAGCAGTGGTAGCCAGGTCTGAACATAAGCCAGAATGTGACGAACTTTTGACTGTTTTTTAACACTGTCTTCCCCACCAAAGTGGTTGCTGGTGCTTGAGAATAAAACTGTGCAGCAGTCTGAAAAGTTTTGTAGATCTTTTAATCCACTGCAACATTCTAAACTGTTTTTACTAATCCAAAAGTAGGTAAGACTTAGACTTCTTAAGACTTCTATTCTTAACACTTGAATATGAAAATGCCTATTAGAGCACTTCCACTTTAAGCAAAGTACAAACTTCTATTTCATTAGGAGCAATTTAGGCAGAGTATACTTTAAGGGACAGCTGCATTTCCTTCCTGCTTTCCCCAAGCATTACTGAAATGGTTTCCAAACAGCAGTAAAGAACTCCTGTAGAGCTTGGAGAACCCAGGTTTAAGTAGCTGCTCTGTTACTGCCCAAACAACTGTTTGTTTCAGGATGCTTTGATCTTTGGTGAAAATAGAAATTTAAGTTTTCTGAAGTAATATATACTAAGATATAGGTTTGGTTTTGAAAGTGTAATTTTGGAAAGACAAACTAACTGGCTTAAGTTGTGATAGCCATAAGTGGTGTAATAGTTCATTTACTAGGTTATGTCTTGGTGTTGCAGAGTCAAATTCCAGGCAGATCCACTTAAGTCAGAAGCTTGAGCCAAATTCATCTGAGGTAATCTTAAAGAAAAGACCAAATTTTTTTTTAATGTTATTGCTTCTCTGATACATGATTAGCAGAGCAATAGCTGCCTTTAGAGCTGTGGTTGCTGCTGCTGCTTTACAGCTTTTAGTGAAATACACCTAAGGCTGGAGGCTTGTATTTCTGTCAGCTTTCCTCAGCCCTGTAACCTATACTTAGTCTTTGCAATCGGAGTCCTCAAACCTGGGCTATCGAGAGCACTTATGAATCTGGATTTGTAATTGCTTAGTACAGTCTGTACTTTCAGTATAATGGGACCACAGAAGATTTGATGTTTGCTGATGGCTATTGTGTTAACAGACCATGAGCTCTGAAGTTCAGTGAAGATTCATGGCCTCTTGTTGGCTTTTAACCTTTGCTGTCCTTTCAGTGAGCAAAATGTCACACTAGTATAATATGTAATGGGTGCTTAGCCCACTTTATATGGATTGTGGTTTACTGTTTGTGAATAACTCTTTGTAAAGTTAATCTTACTGTTAGACTAGCTGTGTATGTTGTTTCTAACTTTACTTTAGAAGAATAGTCAAGATGAGAGTTACCCAAAAGCTTCATCTCCTTTGGAACAAGTAAAAACAGATTCTCCGATTCTTGCTGAGCAAGTAAGAAATGTTTGTTTGATTTCAAAGTTTTCCAGTCAGGAGACTTCAGACAAAGGGGAGCTTCATCACAGCCACGTATGTATTACAATACTGGCTTTTAATTACAGTCATTTCTATGGTGATAATGCTAAAATTTCATATTTGCAGTTAGGAATCTGTTATGTCCAGCATAAAGATTGTAGAAGGACAACCCTTAATAGAAAAGTGTATCTATTATTTTCTGAGAGAGGGGTCAATTCATATCTTTCTACCAAGGTAGCTGTGGTTTTCCCTTTAAATTCTTTAGCTTTTCCTTTTCAAGTTTCTCTGAGGTTATTGGTAATTGCTTGTAAGGGTGGTTTTTCTTTTGGGTGGGAGATATGCAATTGTAAAGCTTGAGGAGGTGGTTCCAGCACTGATGGCTCTATGGTACAGGCATGGCTGGACAGAGCTCAGAGCAGAGCTCTCCACACAGGGACATAGCTCAGGTCTCTTTGATATGTTCCTCCTTAGTACTTCCCTGTGGGGATGGTGGTAGTCCAGATAAGACTGAGTCATCAGGGTCACCCACAATGGTGGGATTTAGATTTGTGTGTTTTTACAGAACCTGACCGAGTGCTTGCCGAGTGTAACTCCAACACCCTCTCCGGTCTTCTCTGAGGTGCATTTACCTCCAGCAGTGCCTTCTGTACCAGCCATTGTGCCAGCTTGGCCAAGTGAGCCAGCAACATATGGACCAGCAGGTTTGCAGAAATACTAACATTAATCAGAAATTACTAACCCTGGAAAATACTTCAACTCTCTTACTAAGTTGAAGATACGCCCAGGAGACACTGTCTTTTGTAATTTCACATTTCAAAGGCAGGCATTCATAGGAGCGTAGTTTCTCACTGCTGAAAGCTAGTGAGAGTTCTTACAGATCTTTACTTGCCTGTATGCACAGTTTGCTTGACTCCCAACCTGAAGGTATAAGAGGGTTGTATGTTTAATTGGCTATTTTTCCTCTTGAGTGAGATAGCATTGAGTTTTGAGGAGCTGCTTAAGGTAGAACATATTGTCAGCATGCTGAAACCTGGTGTTTGTGCTCTGTGTCCCATGTTGTAACAGGCTCCTTGGTTGACTTGGGATTCAGCCTGGGGCTTGTATGCCTGTAACTAATGTGATCCATTTGGACCTGAGCTGCAGAGCCAGTGTAATGGGGTTTTTGTGTGCTGTACATACCTTGTGGTCTGTGGAGCTTAGAATCAGTAGTGCTCATTAGATCAGGGGCTGCATTTTCTCTTATACTGCTGTTTCTGTACAGGAATCAGCTTTCAGATCAGCCTGCTTTGTTCACATGAGACATTCACAATCTTGTCTCACTTGACTGTGTCTGTGACAGAAGATGTGTAGCTGAGTTGATCTAAGCTCAGATTCAGAGTTTGACTCTAAATGACTAGTCAGAATGAGAACTTCAGGGATTCACATAAGTTTCAGTTTCCTCATTTTTTTCTCCTTCCTATTTCCTTCTGACATTCATAATTTTAAAGATAAACATGGGATCAGTTTAGCTATTTCTGGAAAGCTTAGCTTGTTTCATTCTTTCTGAAAACTATTCTCTGTGTTTTGAATTCTGCTTTTCTGATGTCTTTTGGTTTGTGATTATTTATCTGTATATCCATATGTATAGATAT
Organism: Cinclus cinclus; assembly: GCF_963662255.1. Classification (NCBI taxonomy): domain Eukaryota; kingdom Metazoa; phylum Chordata; class Aves; order Passeriformes; family Cinclidae; genus Cinclus; species Cinclus cinclus. Next base: position 59,934,202 of record NC_085050.1, on the reverse strand, counting down.
GCATTGATACCCGTTCTATTCTTTTTTATATATATATATACATATATGTATGTTGGGTGTTTTTCTCTCTAGGTATTCCAACCCAAATACCTGCTTCTTCACTGATGCCAGGACCAGCAACGGGACCTGACTCTATTGTATCCCAGGCTCAGGTAACATCTGCTTCAGTTGCTGGAGTTCCTGTGTGGCTACAAGCAGTTAACCAGCCTTTAATGCCTTTGCCTCAGACTCTGAATCCCTACCAGGATCCACTATACCCTGGATTCCCTTTTAATGAAAAGGGAGAAAGAGCCGTTGCACCTCCTTACTCCCTGTGCAGTACTGGGGAAGACTTACCTAAAGGTGAGAAGTCTGAATTTTACACCATTTTTCCTAATAGGTCTTCTTTTCTTAAAATGTAGATGAACACAACTTTTTTTTGGTCCTGTTGTCATTCTTTGTCAAAAGATCCAATAATTGTCATTCCGTGATTTTTAAGATGTGGGAGAGAATATTGAATAGAGTTGTAGCTCTTTAGTTGGCATTGCCAGCACTGTGACTGTTTCAAGTGGTCACACCTGGAAGTCTAGTAGGATCATTTTGTGCTTCTTAGCTTGCCTTGAAATTTTGTGTATGTAAAGAATTCTCTTTAGAGAACTGCTCCTGTCAGAGTAATAGGTTTGCTTATATCATTTAAAAGCTTGGAAGCTGTTGAGCATTTCCTTACTGATCTGGGAAAATACAGGTTTTGGCATACTATGAATGCAAGGTATGCCCATAAAGAGCATCTCATGTCTGACTGCATAGTGGTGTTTGTTTAGTGAACTGTTTCTTTAAAAACTAAAAGTTCAGAGACTGTTAAAACTGAAATTTAAACTGCTGTTGTGTTCTAGATATCTTACTCTGGCAAAAAAACCCCAACTAATAAATTGAAGACATGCAAGCAATAACTTAATACCAGTGTTATCTACTTAAATGAAACTTTATGCAGTTTTTATATCAGATGAAGTATTTTTAGGTCTTCATAAATATTTTTCTTCTTCTTTTTTTAGATAAGAATATTCTTAGGTTTTTCTTCAATCTTGGTGTGAAGGTATGTCTTCAGCTTACTTATGTTTTCATGTTTGTTCTAAAAATCACTTGTAAACAATTGTTGGAACTTAGAATGCAGAAATTTTGTTGCTGCAGCTGTACATTTCAAGTCCATCTTTCAGTTTGAAGTACTTTCTTATTTTGTGTTAACTGGGATTCCAGCAGTTGTCCACAGTGCAGTTAAAGTCAGCAGAAATCAAATTCATGTCAACAGCATAATGAGAACTATTGGCTTCCAGCTGTGGCTGCACAGAAAATTGTGCTTTACAAAGTCCCAGATAAATCGTGAGTGTGAAGTTGCTTATTTTGGAATACATGCATAGGGAATGAGAAAATGCCCTCAGACTGCAGCCCTGGCTGTGTACTGGCAAAGCCATTGCACTACAGATCCCAGAATCTTTCCCTGGGGACACTCCCCTAAGTAACCTGGATTTCTGCTCAGGTTAATGATAACAGTATTTCACTTTTTCAGTAATTACAGTAGCATGTATGTGTAAATGTGGTGCAAATCTGTGTGTGTGGCAGGAGAAGAGGCTCAACCAAATCCCAACATTTTCCATTGCTTGACAAGGACTAGTTGTTTGCTTTATTTCTCCCTTCTGTACATAAAACTTCCTCTTTCACCTTCTTGCTCCTGTCAGGCAAACAATTAAGGGGCAAGGTGCTGAGAGTTCGTGAATTTATTTCATGGTACTTCAGCCATAGCAATGATACTCTTTCGTGTCTGGGCATGGAAATAGGGAATATTCAGCACAATTTCCGATGTAAATTTGAAACAGCTGCCTAATATAAGTCTCTGGGCTTAATAGGAAATCCATGTCATTAATTAGCAAGTGTCACCACAATGCATTTAAACAGGTTGAGTTTCCTAAGCTGACACTTGGGACTTGCCTTACTGCTACTGTGGATTATTTAGGATCTAGCCTGTCGTTTTGGCACTTCAGCACCATCTGCTGGTCCCAGCCCATGTTCTAGTGGCTGTGATGCTCTGCTGGTATCGAAGGGTGCAGTAGGCCCGGGAAATACCCTCTGCATTGTCTGTCTGCTGCCCTGCCCACTGCACATTGAGAGGGAAGGGGCTCCTGCAGAGGTCTGCCTAGGCTTTTGAGGATGGTTTGTGGTTTGCTCCAGGGACTGTTTCTACAGAGTCCAGTTCATCAATGTGGGGGGTAGAGAAAAGGGAAGGGTTCACTACCTGAGATAGAAAACTTCAGTGTTGTGGCCTTTGCAAAGTGAGGTCTAGTAGAAGAAATTGTCAATTGTGAAGTAAGTGTGATTCTGGAAAATGAGTTTGAAATGTTTCTCTTCAAACATATACCTAGAACTTGACTTACTAAGTCAAGCTTTATGTCTTTAACCACATAGAAATTGTTACTAAGTTTTCTTACTGGTCATAACTGTTGCCCATTTCAAGGCAAAAAAATAAGACCACCTTAGAGTCCTGGGATTTAGAATTGAGGGCAGTCACTGTGAAGAAAATTAACTGTTATCTCCTATAAGAACTGTTTCAAAATGGTAAATAACTGATGTGCTTTTTGTCTCTGAACATTCAGAAGACCAAATAACTGATATTTTTTTTCCCCTGCTGTCTTGCAGGCATACAGTTGTCCCATGTGGGCACCCCATTCTTACCTGTACCCACTGCACCAGGCCTATTTAGCTGCTTGTAGGATGTACCCAAACGTGTCCCTTCCTGTGTATCCACACAACCCCTGGTTCCAGGAGGCTGCTCCCACTCAGAATGAAAATGAAACTGCACGACCAAACAGGCACTTCGCTGTCCAGACTGAGGCCAGGTCCAATGGTCAGATTCCACAGGTTGACAGATCTCCATCACTGCCTCTGATCATACCTTCAGCTCAGGTGACAGAAAATCAAGGACAGGTCTGTGTCGAACCGGAGAATCCAGCGCAAGCTCTTCATGCGAACTACGAGGAGTCCCTGAGAGGGAAAAATATGTTCCCGCAGCCGCCCTTTGGACACAATCACTTTCTAGGAGCTGTTCCGATAGCACCTCCTTTCTTTCCTCACTTCTGGTATGGGTACCCAGTTCAGGGTTTCATTGAGAATTCAGTAGCGAGACCTAATGTTGTCTTGTCACCTGAGGACAAAGAGGCAGCAGCTGGCACCTCTGCCAGCATGTACGTGGGCAAAGAATGCAGCCCTCCAGTTCCTGGAGTGAACTGTGCAGAGCAGCTCCAGAAGACCGACAGTGGCAGCGGCTCCAACACCGTCCCATTCCCAGTGGCTGCTGCAGGGACCCCAAAAGACACTTCAGCCAGGGCACCTCAGCTGGAGCAAACCTGTCCTTCAGCTGCTCCTAAGCAGAAAGGAGCTGGGCAGCAGCATCGCCCTCCACAGACACAGGGCCCAGAGAGGCCGATGGCAGGGCCCAGCATGCAGCCACTGCTAGCAGAACCTCCCAAAAATGAACTGAAACCCAGCACTCCCGGCCGGAAGGAGAAGCCTGCTAAAGGGAGAGAATCAAAGGGCACTGGGAACGTGCAGACGGAAAGCAGGGCCCAGAGAACGAGGGAAGAGAGCTCTGAAGATGACACTGAGGTTTCTGACATGCTGAGGAGTGGCAGATCCAAGCAGTTCTATAACCAGACTTACGGAGGAGGCAGAAGGCCCAGACCTGACAGGGGTTATTCCAGCAGAGGAGGATACCAGTTCCAAAGAAACGAGGAGGCCTGGAAAGGACCACCCAGCAGAAGCAGAGATGATGGCTACCAGTATCAGAGAAACTTCAGAGGGCAGCCGTATAGGAATGACAGGAGAAGGGCAACACTGGGAGATAATCAGAGGGGACAGCAAGCATAAAATGAGTGGATAATTGGAAAATTTAAGAAGCAAAAAGTAATTTGAAGTAGCAGTTTAAGATCTTAATTTCTTTTTAGTGAAGTTCAATGATACGTTTAATTTTTGGGCAAGTAAAGACTAGGAGGATGTCAAATCCTACCATAGGCTTTTTGGGGGAACTCTAGAGTTTGTCTGGCTTAGCAGTTTTTCTTCAATGTCAAATTAGAAAAAAAAATAGGTTTAGTGTTTGAAAAATTTTTTCCCCACAAAGATTTGTGTTTGTGATAGAAGATGGGTATGTACGTTTACTAGAGTGACAAATGACAGCATTTGATGTGATCTAGATTCTAAAATTGACAGTAACATTGCACCAAATACAAATGTATATTTATCATACAATGCCTTAGTTCTGAACTGAGCTAAAGGAATTCTCAGCCTACTGCACTGTTGTCTCTGATATGCTTCCAACCCAAAGGCCTTTCATCTCAAAAAGAAAAAAATATCTGTCAAACTTGAATGTTTCTCTTGTGTGTTACACGTATGGCAGCCAGCTAACCCTGTGTCTTAGGTATGTTGTATATAGTTCTTTTCATAATCATAGGGTATATTTTTGAATTTTAAAAAGCATTTATTTGTTGAAATCAAAATCAAGACAAGCAGTCAAGAATACCTGTGTATGAACTGATAAGAATGGCTGTTTCCACCATGAAAATCTTCTTAATGCTGGTGTGACTAGAATGGTGCCTATGCCAACTGAATAATTACAAAGACAATAAAAATGTAGATGCTATGCATTTCCAAAATAATTCTGCATCTGTTATAATAGCAGAAGTTTTTTTAATGCCACTTTAACACTAATGCACTGACAAATCCTAGATATTTTGTGAGGAGATGCATAAAGTACGTGTTACTTTTTTTTAAGTTTGTACAATTGAGCTACTGTTCAGTATTCTTTTGTTGTTGCACTGTTGATGTTTTGCATGTACAACTCCTTGCTGGAACTACTTTTAAAAGCAAGAATGGAGAGTCTCGGTGTGCTCTGCTCTTCCCTACAATTCAGAAGAAAGTGGCTTCTGCCTTATATTTTTACACTGTGTCAGAGTTCTGATGCTGTTTCTTCTGAGCCCAGTTACGATCTCCGCAGTGTTCCTGTTGCCTTTGCAGCCTGGATGTTCAGCTGTCCAGGCCTGGAGAGTGCAGTGTGCACAGTATTCACTCAGCTCTGTTGCTCTGTAAAATTGAACTGTTGGTGTATATTTTTATATCTCTGTATACAGTAGTGTAGGTGATGGTACCCATTCATTGTGTTTGAGATTGTACATCCTTGGTGCAGAAACCAGAGTGATAGTTACAGGATAAAGAGTTTGTTTTCAGATGCATGCTATGTATAAAACTAATTAAAATAAATGTTTTGTCTTTTCACTTGCTTTCTAAATTATATTTATGTATTTAAATCTGTTGCAATGGCATTAATTGAAGTGTTCTTACAGAGCCAGTTGTAGTAAGCAGCAGAATGATGAACAGCAGCAAACAAAAAGAAGCCATAAACTGAATGTGGCGTTTTTGTTCGTAGGGGTCACGCTGGAGGCTTTTTGATTTTTGCTTTTTTTAAAATCTAAATACTTTTTCAGTCAGAAATATATTCATGATTCCAAAGAGGCAATTTTCATCTTTTCAAGTTGAGAATGAAGCAAACACTGAGGGATTTACCTTGTTACCATTGTGCTTCTCCATTTATTTCAACTCCTTTCAAAAACATCGAGGGCCACTTGTTGTAAGGAGGGCTGCTTGTTAAGTTTACTGATGAATTTTAAACTCTAAATTCCAGCTGTACCCCAAATTTGTGCAGCAGTCACCGATCAGTCTGTCCTAGAGCAGGTAGTGCATCACAAGCGTTGTTCCAAGAATGAAGGCAATAACACTTCCTACAGAAAGAAATCTGTAGGGAAACACTGGGGAAGAGAGGCATGGCACTAACAGGGAAGGATTTCCAGGGGAGTGCTTTCAGAATTTGCTTCTAAAACCCAATTTCCTTCAGCTGGTCCTACACTGCCTTGCTACTCTTGGACAATGAAGGACTTGAAGATGTAGATACATATTTCTCCAATGCTGATCAAGTGCGTCTGGTTTCTTCTCTTGCTCAAGGAGTAGTAGACTGATTGGCCCAACTCTGGCCTGGGGCAAGATGTTTTAGATTGCAGCATCCTCCTGTTAATATAGGTAATATTCAGTATATAATGAGCTGTGACACACAGCTGAACCATTTGTTCACCTTAGTCTTATTACAACTGATTAAGAGAAGATTGCATAACTCCAGTCCAAAGGGAGTTAAGCTGTGCACAGGAGAACAAGTTTAGTCAGCTTTTTGAAGGTTTTTGTCTGACCACCGTGGTTGTGTAAGGATGGATTCAATACCTGCATTTCTTTAGGGAGCCCCCCTGCTGGTGTAGTACAGGTGCATTGCTGTTATAAGACAGAGGTAAGTGTGTATATAATGCTCAGTGTGTATATAATGCAGTTATGAAATAACCATATTACTAACACACAGAATGGCAAAAAGCCCCCCAAAAAACCCACTCCTTTCTGCACATTCTGAGGCAAAAATGTAAACAAGGAACAAAGCCATGTTTTCTCATGCTGTTTTTGACATGCCAATGACAGCAGAAAACCGGTGAATGGAAAATCACCTTTCTTGCTTTTAAGATACATAGCTGCAAGTCGTTTTAACAAGTCTGCTTAAGTAAGCAGGAACTTTTAAATCCTCCTTCTGGTTCCCTGAAGGGCCTTAATGTCTATGGAAATAAGTTTTTAATGAGGTCTTTAAAAATTTGTTTTCTTTGTCATAGTGTAAGGATCAAAGCTTTCATTTCAGGAAAAAGTAATTCCTGCATCTCAGCTATTAAAACTTCATGGAAGAGTGAGGTGGATAGATGGAAAACATGTTTATATTTCTTTAAGATTATTTCACTGATTATTTTCATCTCACTAGATCTGAGAACATGCCCAGGGAGAGATGATTAAAAAAAGGTGTAGCTACCTTCCTTTACATTCTTTGTACTGCATCTTCTGTGTACGCTACAGTGTGAGGAAAGGGTGTGTGACATTATATAAATATACACAGTTCTGAATTAGTAATTGAAGAAATTCTGCAGTATCACAGAGGAGTTGTAAGTTAGGTGGATATTTTATTTTTGAAACCCTCAGCCAGAGAGATTCAACCTTTTTAAAAGAGGAGTTGCTCCTGTAGCGTGACATTCTTAGTAAACTTCCCTCTTATACAGAAAAGAGCTTCAAAGATTTATTTTAAAATGAGGAAGTTCAGTCAGTACTTGGTATGTGAGTAGGATATATTGAACTGAAAACCTCCCTTAGATTTTGAGAAATCAGAAGACCCATTTGCACAATTTCAAGGTGGTCTATTTTGAAATTATTACACTGAAAATAGGGCTGTGTCACCAAAATATAGAAAGTGGCAGTTTTACTCAGACTAGGAGGTTTACTGCTACTATCTCAGATGTTAAATGCAGCATGAGATTTTAAGCTCCAAAAGATTAATTGTTCTAAAACCTGATCTGAGCCCTCTCATCACAGCTGTTCAGATTCCAATATGCATATCTAGATGCCAGTTAAAAAGATGCTGAGATTCAATATTTAGTCATCCAGGAAGAAGTAGTTTCCACTCTTCTTTTGTTCCACATCCTTGGGAAGAGAAAAAAAGGTCAACGTTACTTGAGGTAGTCTTTGGCAGACTTGAACATATCTAAATAGTTGAACAACTTATCTAAACACCTTTCTGCTTCCCTTATTACTAGTTTCACATGCTGTTTTTCCAGCACAGCAGAACTACCCTGTCAATCTTCATTTTGTTCCATATTTCAAAATCTGGCTTTGTATTAAAGAATCATGGCTCCTGTACTGTAAAAGTGCTGCTCTCTTACCTTGATGGAATTGAGTTTGTTTATTCTTGGTCTGTAATTGTTGGGGTCTCTTCTAAAAGTGATTTCAAGCTGAGATAAAAACTTATTCATTCCAGCCAAAAGAGTCTGTGGACTGTTGAGAGAGGAGAATATTTTAGCTACATTTGCAGAAGTTTTATATCATCTGATTACAGGCAACTTTGATCTCCATCCTGAGCTCACTCAGGTCTAGAAATGCAAATATGAGCTGTATTTAACATGATATGCTACATTTTTAGTTCAAACCCCCTCTCAAATGCTGCTGAAAGATGAGAGTAGTATCTCATTGTGGCTTCCAGCTGTGACCTTTACTTTCTTTTTATTTTGTATCTACATGTGTGTGCTGGCACACTTACTTACATTCAAGGAAAGAAAAAACCTCCCAACACTTGCACCCATAAGCAAAATCTAACAAAGACCATGACACAACTTTCTTAATATCAGTGAATGATTGTGATTTTTGAATTCCAACGTGTGTGTTCTTGGAAGGAACAGACACATGGCAGACCAATGTGTTTACTTCATCTGGCTTGTATGAGTGAACATACATACGAGTGCCAAGTACTCACTGTTCTAAAAGCCTGGTTTCTGATAAGGCTGCTCATCAAAAATTCTCTGTAATCTACATGAAATTATTTACAGGAACAAAAGTAGACATCAAAAAGGACAGCTCTGAAAGAGTAAATCAATGCAAGCTGCATGTTGGCATCAAGACTGGCCCTTCACTACATCTGCATACAGGTACCATTAGTACACTGCTTTCTTTTAATACATCTGAAAGTTATTTTCAGAAGGGCAGTTTACAGTTGGTACTTTTTTCATTCCTTAATCTCTTCTGGTTGTTATTTAGCCAGCATGCAGGTCTAATAATCCTTGAAGGCTTGGTTATGTTCTTCGACCCTGCCCCAACTCTGGTTTAGGCAGCCTGTAAGTGAGGATGAATCCCATTAATCATGTTCCATGATTCAAAATCCTTGGGACAGCCTTGGATGCAGCTTAAATTTCCACAGGCAGGGATGACAATCTTGCTTAGTAATCCCAATGAATCTCTTACCTGTTTGCCAGTGTGTTCTTGGAAGGAATGCCATCAAAAACAATCACACGATCAGCAAGATATGTAGCCATGATAAAATCATGTTCTACCACAAAAGCTGTTTTTTTAGCATGGAGAATGAAACTGAAATGAGGGGGGGAAAAAAAAGAAAAGAAGAGAGTAATGTGAACTCATTGTAATACTACTGCAGATTTCAGTTCCTTGCCCACCACGTGTACTCACCGTTTAATGACTCTGGCAGCCATCAGACGCTGTTCAGAGTCCAGATATGCTGAGGGCTCATCAATCAGATAAACATCTGCAGGTTTACCCAGACAAAGAGCTAATGCCACACGCTGCAACTCACCACCAGACAGTGTCTGAACCTGGTGATGGGGGGGGAAACAAGGCCATGCTTAGTTCAGGTACAGATTGAGAGTTAAGACAATGAGGATGTTGATTCAAGCAATTAATACCTCCTGGTCAATGATGTTTTCTATCTGAAGAGGTTTCATCACATCAGTTACAAACTGGGGGTGTGTGTAGGCATCTCTGATCTTCTCATGCAGCAGCTGTCGGACGCTTCCCTGGCAAAAGGAAAATGCTGCTATTCAGTTTTACGCACCACAAGAAAACAAGCAGAAACAGAATTAAAAAAAAAAATCTATCCATCTAAAATAGATATAGGTATAAAATAGGCATAAAACAATTTCTATCTATGCATTTTGTAGCAAACACAATACTTAATAAATAAGGCTGAAATGTACCGTAGATTTAGGGCTGATTTTCTGTGGTTTGTAGCTGACATTTAGGACTGGGACCTCACCTATAAAAAGACAAAATTAATAATGTAAACAAGAGAATTTCCAGTATCCTTCAAATAGGTTTCAGCTTGGGTATAACACATTACCTCCTTCATCAGGTGTAAGTCTTCCTGCAAGCATTCGGATAAATGTTGTTTTGCCAGTTCCTAAAATAAAATACAAGTTACACATTAATCACTTTTCAGTAATTTAGACCTCTAACAATTAAGTCACTGATAAAACAACAACAAAGACTATTTATAATAAAGAATACATTTTAAAATGAGGCTGCTTTGAGAATTCCTGTATTAACTTCCAGCATTTGCTATTACTTGCTTTTTCAAATGGAAGAGGCATCTTAAAACTGCCACCTAAGTTTTTAAAATGGGGTAACAGACAAACACGGTGGCACTGTTAACACTCAGTAACTTCATATTCTCCCTACTCAGGGGACTCGTGCTGTGGTATTTTCACCAGGAAACAAGCAGCTCAACCTGACTCAAACCCAAGTAATTCTGAAGCCTGGCTCCCAAAGTGAAGAAGAGCTTTAGGAGCATATTCAGGGCTGGACAAGCAGTTTTCAACCTAAATTGCACTTACCATTTTCCCCTAACATCACCATAATTTCAGAATCGGTGAATTCTCCAGCTACTATGGATAGTTCAAATTCTCCCATCTTTTTTTTCATTCCAGGATATTTGTACATACACATCTTTTTAACCTCTTCTTCATTAGCTGTCTCAGCTACTTTAAATACCAGAGATGCATCTCGAAACCTTAGATTTTCTGTTGGAACATAGCCATCTAGGAAAATATTTATGCCTATGATGGGAGGAAGAAAGATGATTAAAAGAGGTCTGTAACAAAGTAAAACAAGATGTATTTAAATTCCTGTCTGTAAATTCCATTCAAGTAATGAGAATGCTGGGTTTTATGTGCTATGTTAAAAGCAGCAACAAGACTTCCTCTTTTAATGTATGCACATTATGCAAATTGGATGAAAAAAAGCCTTACTAAACTACAGAATGGCTGGAGCAGTTCTTCCTGAAAACCACTGTTAGTGAGTGAAGTGTGTGGGGTTTAAAGGAACTCCTGCTGTTGGGCCCACTCTCTCAAAGCCAGTTTTTACTGAGTCTCTCTATTACAAATGGGGTCAATTCAGCTGAACCTCTGTACTGTGCAACCTCTCTCCTGCCCTTTCTCTACTACCTACAGGGTCTTTTGTGTAACTCCACTGTTAACAAAACACCTGCAAGTATCAAAATGATGTCCATAGCAAGAGAAAAAGGGCATTTCATAATGAAGGCTTTTGGGTTGAATTACAAATTTAGTATCATGTGACACAGAAATTCTACCAAAAAAAAAAAAAAAAAAAAAACAAACAGTTTTTTCATTTCCGAACTGTAACAGGAAGAGGATATGTTTATATAGCATTTTGCTGTTTTTTCTGGGTATATCTGAAAAGAGAAATATGGCAAGAATTACCTTCTCTTACGCTGAAAGGCATGGTAACAACACCATAAGCACTTGGCACACCATACAGGCAGCAGATAAAGTCAGAGAGATAATCTAACACACTTAGATCATGCTCCACAACAATAATGTACCTGAAAAACAGAGACAGAGAGAAGCTTTCTTACTTCAATACAAAACATTTTCCTTTCTTTTTTCTTACTCTCGTCTTGCGTAAACAAGAGGTATCAACACAGTTTTTAGTTAATATGGTTTCTTCACTTTATAATAAAAAGGAGAGAGTTCAAATATCTCACAAGCATTTTTTAAACTGTCCAATAAACTCATGAATGATAAACTGAAAGTCCATCTTTAGTGTAAACTGGCAGCTTCTTTATGTACAGTAAATGGAAGGATGTTGATTGATTTGAGTGAAAAATACTTAGCACATTTTAAGAAAATAAAAATCTTTGTGAGAAGGGGATGCAACAGCAATATTCATGTGAAAAGTAACCACCAACAGTTTCCCATCCTTGCTACAAAATTTTCAAACAGGACAAGAAACTACAGGAAATAAGTTTCCAAAATGGAAAAGAATAGAGCATTACTGATTTGGAGTATCTGAAACATCTGTTAGCATACCATTGAGAAGTGAGCACTTCTGAGGGAACGGAGTGGATGTTTCTTCCCTCTGCAAGCAGTTATGCATTATTACAGGCTGGCAAAATATATGAGGCTTGTATTTACCTGTCAGGGTTTATTAGGGACCGAATAGTAATGGCAGCCTTCAAGCGCTGCTTGACATCCAAGTAGCTGGAAGGTTCATCAAACATGAAGCTAATCCCAAAAGGAAGAATGAAGTCTTAGTGAATGCAAGCTTTCTACTTAGTTCAAACATAATATTAACATTTCAACAATTAAATGCATGGAAATAAAAAATTATCACTATTTATACTGAGAAAGGGAGGCAAAAAATGAGAATTGTGCACAGCTGCCTTCATTATCTGTACACTGTCATGTGAAAGTGAGTTAAGTATACTCTGCCAAAAGTTCTGACAAAGTTATAAAAAATTCACAAGAATCAGCAGTTAGGATTCACTCTGAGTTACTGTAAATTTAACATGAACTGAGAAGTGCAAAAGTACTTTAGAAGACTGGAAGAAGGCCATCTTCCAAAAAGAGAAAACTGAAGGAAGCCCACTTGAAATTCACACCAACCAAAGAAGAACAGCAGCCCAAGAAGAACAAAACCAACCCAACCAACCAAAAATTCATGAGAGCAAAAAACTCAAAACCCTGTAACTCTTCTGATCTTGCTTTCTTGGTCCCAAGGAGTCAGGAAACAACAAAGATTAGACAGTAATTTCCTGCTTGCAAGACAAGAGAAGAGGGACTCAAGTTCCAAGAGGTGGGGAAGCAGCTGTACCTTTCTCATTCAGAAAGGCTAAGGGAGGTGTGCTGTCCAACAAGGTACATTTAGGTGGGATTAGGGAGACATTATGAGCTTGTGATGCTGAAATCTAACACTGACTTCTGAAATCAGCTATTTCCACTCAGCTAAATAAAAGTACACAGAAGCCAGAGATTACACATGAAGTAAATATGGCTTTCAGCTGATGAGCTGGCAAAAGTTGTTTTTTCAAATAATTTTTAAACATTATTAAATAAATTATTAAGTATTTTCAATATTTCAAACAAAAGTATTATTGTTAAGAATGAGTGCAAATTTGAGGACCATATTCTGAGACAGATTATTAGAAGCAATGTGTAACAGAAGTAAATTAAACATACATATCAGCCTTCTGAATGCAAACAACTGCACAAGCAAATCTCTGAAGTTCTCCTCCTGAAAGGTCCTCAACATTTCTTTCTTTCAGGTGTGTTAAGTCTGCAAATAAGTGGTTAATTTTAGGTATGTTATAACCAACACAAGAATCCATATTACCTACAGAAACATGTCTAAACATAGCAAACATTCTACAGAGAGGAAAAGAAAACAGAGAATAAGCATTCACTTTATACAGCATCAGTATCATACTGCTAATACTAAGTCACAGCAAGCTATGGCTTCTCTGCAGTGTTAGTTTCATGGCTGCTGCTCATCATGCAGAACGATTACATTTCTGTTTATTCTTCCACCATATATTTGGTAAAGATTTCTGATTTTCCTAAAAGGAAACTCTCTGAGTTCTGAAAGTATTACTTGTCAGACATGGCTGAAGAGTTCTGATTTTCAAGAAAATCAAGTCACTCAAACCTTATTGAAGATGGGTGAAGCAGGTATTTTCTCAGCAGTTTAACAAACACCACATTTCAAGAATAGATTGTGTCACTAATAAATTAAGTGGGACTCAAAGCCCACGTTTTTGGTGGCACAATGGCAGCCCCACCTTCACTACCCAGTTCCACCAAAGCGAATGCCATTGTCAATTTAGCAACAACTAAATTTAGTAACAAATAAATACAAAACACCTACAAAACATTACTAAGGCTTCTTATTAAATGTATTAATCTCAGAAGTCAGTGTTACTCCCACTAAAATTAGATTATACAAGCTTTAGGGGGAGTGTGATATATTAGCATAACATTTCTTACATGCAGTGATTCTCCTGAGGGGAATGCTCAGATTTTGCCACATTTGTAAGCAAGTAAGAGCAGCAGATGTTAAGTGGAATTTTTCCAGATTTAAAAATAAACACTTTCTACTATGAAACAGAAACTGCATTAGATTCTGCATTAGATGCATCAACTAGTCTGCCTCCAGAAAGTATTATCTGTGTCATTTATATTACAGCATGCGCTGGCCTTTACACTAAAGCACCTTTACTTTTTCTCTTTTTTTTTGAAGTTGGTATAATTTACATATTTCATCACATGATGGTAACCTGATTGTTTCAGTAAATATGAACTTCTCAAATGCTTTAAAATTGACGGTACAAAATTACTTACCAAGCTGCTGACATACAACAGTTTGTGTCTTAGTTTCATCCTTCCTATCCAGAATTGATCCCACTGTTCCCTGCATGGTGATTAATAAAAAAAAAAAACAAACAACATTAAAAATTTCAGATAGTTTGGAATTATGCTGCTAAATGCAACCTTTAAACACATGTGAAGTACTACATAAGAAGCTCCCAGCTTTCTATTAACTCATGAAATGTCTCACCTTTGCAGCTTTAGGAATCTGGTCCACATACTGAGGTTTAATGATAGCTTTAAGGTCATCTTCCAGGATCTTGGTAAAATAATTTTGTAATTCAGATCCTCGGAAGTAAGTCAAAATTTCTTGCCAGTCAGGTGGATCCTGGGACAAAATTAAAGCCTGAGTTTACTTACAACACTTAAAAACATAGTAAGAAACACTAATTTTAAATTCCAATCAATAAGGCAGAAGAATATGCTTAAGGCAACACACCAAAAATCCCCAGAAACGTTCTAAAAACAAAGTTTCTAGACCTCATATTTTCCAAGTTTCACTAGCCTTCAAAAAAATTTATTTGCACAGTTAAGAAGCCACTGAAACAACTTCATGGGGAAAGTGACAGCATGGACTAGTGTAACCACACTTATTAGCTATCTGATCCAAAGGAAAAGGACTGGAATGGTAAAAGCACAAACTTGCACAGAAGATGCAACAAATCTGGTAATCTTCTCTGCTTCTAGCAAACATTTCCAAGGAAACACAAGGAGAAAACAAAGGAAAAATGACAACTGAAAATAAAAGGAACCGTTCAGAGCAACTACCCAGGAAAAAATCCCCTCTTGCACACTGTACTACTCTGAGGGGTGCCGAGTTAATTACTTTGATGATGAACAGTATGGAATCAGACTGACACAGTCATGTTTCCAAGCCAATCAAATACACAGAGGAAATGCTTCATCAGTTTTAAAACAGAAGCAACATGGAAGATTCAATTCATACCACGTGTTTCTGTGGTCATACTGATATGGCTCCTTCACAGCAAAGTCTGATTTTGGAAGCATGGTAATTCAATTAAGTACACATTCAGAAAGTCAAAAGTTTTGCTATTTCTGCAATACTACCACCTGTAACAAGAAGTCCACAAAATAATATAAACCAAACTTGAAAGAGAATGTAAAATGTAGCTGGGAAATGAATATTTCTTTGCAGCTTTAGGTAGCAGCCATGAAATTAACAGTTTATTGTAACATTACTCTTCCAGGTAAAGAAACTCCTGAATAAAGTTTGAACACACTTGTTCTTACAAGTGCTTCTTGAAGGACAAAAATATGCATCAGAATTGAATTGTCCCCATGCAATTTGAAGGTAATAAAGTTACATCTGAATACTGCTAAGAAGAGTCCTAACAGTTATTATTTATGCCTTTTCTCAAATGCATTCACTCTTTGGAGTGCTACATAAAGAAGCCCTTGTAAAATATTTTGCTCGCTGGCTGCAGTTTGACTTGGAGTAAACACATAAGAAAGTGGATTATGAATTTCCATGAATACTAGCAGATTCCAAGTTAAGTCTAGTTCTCAAAAAGTCTTATTTCTAAGTAACTACCAACATGAAGAAACTAAAGATTTTTCAGAGTTCAGTATTCAAGCGTACAGTGGGAAATACCTCCAACCACAACTTACAGTAACAATGTATTTTATGAAAAAACTTACTCAAAAGAATCAAAGAAAAATACCTAAGAGATCCCAAAGATACATGGTAAGTGCCTATAGACAGCTGAGCTGTTCAGATATAAACAAAGGTAACTTAGAAGAAACTCCAAAACTTGAGCTATGGAACCCCCTGATGAGAACAGGTAAGATTATTCAGGAAGAAAAATTTGACATTTTTAAAAGACTGGTATTAAAAACCCCCAAGCCTTTAAGAGTGACTTCAAGACAGAAACCTAACTCTGATTTTTATATTTTGTAAGAATTACAATTAGCACCCTTATCTTTTTTAAGAGATATACACAATGTGCAAGAAAGCCTTTGTTAGCAATAACCTTCTACTATTGGTCCTGTGTGGAGCAGGTCACTGGCTGTCAATAGATTTGTGGGGATGTTGGGCCTTTGTCTATCTCATTCACAGACACAAACATTCAGTCCAAAAATACAAATACAGCTATGTAAAATGCTAACTCTATTTTATTGCTGATACATACATCATATTTTCCAAGATTTGGCTTCTGTTTTCCTGCTAAAATTTTCAAGGCAGTTGATTTTCCAATACCATTGGTTCCAACCAATCCCAGTACTTCACCTGGACGAGGGATAGGCAACCTGTACAAAACATTGATAGGTTTGTGCTGTATTTATGCCATCACACATCAACATTTAGTGGTCAAGTGGATGTTACAACCCATTTTCAGACTTTCTGATTACTACAGCCTTTGTTAACTTGCAAATATCTAACCCAAATGATATAAAATTCCTTAAAAATAGAAGACTATAAGAAATATTTAAGGGCAGTCTGTTTTTAAATAGTGGCTCTGTAAAATAATCTCTATTTCATTATAATACTTTTTAATAAGAAAAATGTAACTAACATTCTAAAAGTCAGTTACTGGTGTAAGAGCCAAGAACACTTAGTTCCAAAATAACAAGAGACAGGACAGGAAGAAACAGCCTCAGATTTCACCAGGGGAGGGTTAGATTGGATGTTAGGAAAACTGTCTTCTATCTAGATGTGCACTATGTTTATGCTATCAAAAACTTCAGATTTTTTTTTGTCTCTTTTACACTGATATTTGATAAGTAAAATACCTGTGAAGTTTGAAGGCATTGGCACAGTATCTATGTGTTGTTTCTTTCTCCAGGTTGCTAGGTAAGTTAACAATTGACAAGGCTCCAAAAGGACATTTCTGGAATTGAAATAAATTATAGACACAATTTATTACCAAAAGCCTATGTTTTGTACTGCGCTCAGCTGTGCATTTCTGTTTTTAAATGGACTTCTACCAAATTTCCTTTACATGGTCAACCTGCCAAGGAAGCTCTACACCTCATTTTTCAAACTAATAGTCTGCAATTTAGACTGTCAGTTTATAATACAAATAATGTACACTGCATATATTCTCCACCTTTCACAAAAACCATCTTTCTGCTGCTGGGTGTCTACAGACACAAACAAACAAAAACCCCAAACACAGCCAAGTAAAAACAAATCCACAAACAAAATCCACACTTTGCAACCCAATCAGTTCAGTCAAGTGACACAGCTCTTCATTTTCTATAAACAACAAGTTAACTTGGTCTGATTAGTCCAGGAAAGAAAATTGCTTTTTGAAGTTACAGTATGCATTACTCAATATAATAGCAAAATAAGGAAAATGTAGTACTTTAAATAAAACAGTTTAATTTTTACCTTGATGCAAATACCACAACCAATACAAAGTGTTTCTGAAATCCATGCTATTTTGCTCTGTGATGTGACTTCTATGCAAAGTTTTCCTGGTGAAAAAAAATTAAGGTAAGGTCAGTAAAGTTTCTGGTAAATCAGAATTCCTGCCTACTAAATTCCACAGAGGAATATGCAATTGATGAATGTTCACTGAAGCTTCAGATTATCCAAAGGCTTGAAAAGTGTCATTATTACTAAGAATTGTTCATGCTTTTAGTGATATTTCTAAAGGCTTTATTAAAAAAAAAAAAGCTTAATATGATACACAAAAAAATCAATCAGTTATAAAAAGCTTGTTCCTTCTAGAAGAAGTGATTTAAAACGTCTCCAATTGCTTCAATGCTTTGTTACGTTGTATCTCTTACCCATTCGAACCACAGGACAACTCTTCTTGCATTCCTGACGACATTTCTTTGGCTTACACTTGTCATGGTTGACTATAGCAATTCTTGTTAGTTTGTCTGCCATAATGCACAAGTTAGGGTTAAACACATATACCAATTATAAGGAGTAGTGGGAGTCTTCCAGACCTTAAAGGAAAAAAAAGAAAAAAAGAAACCATAAAAGACCATGTTACTGAAAGCACAGAGAGCAGACATCGTAAGCTACTGCTAGTGGGGTGCAGAGATGAAAAATGCAAAATTATTTTTTTTCCTTTTAGCAACATGGCAAACAGAGCAAAGTCAGAGATGCAAATAACAAGGTTACTGATGTGTAGATAACTGCACAAATTTTTAACATCAATTTTCCATCCCATTACTTTTTTTCCAGTGTAAAAAGAAAATTTGTATGTTTCCAAAAAAGCATGTTGTAGTAAGAACCAAAGAATCTATACAGCTCCAAATTTTAGTTTTACAAGTCACCTTGTATAAAGCACCCTTGTTCACTGTCAAATTGTGACTACACTATTACTCCAAAGATATGGTTAGAGTATACATTTACAAACTGTATGCCAATATTCTGTATTAAAGGATAAAAACAGTGAAAAATGTAAACCAGTTTTCAAGGTGAAAATGTGTAATTGCATGTAAAAAGTAAACCAGGCAATGTGAGCAGACATCACGATGATTTTTGATTCTTTAATTTTGAGTTTCATTAGTATTTGAATAACTACAGTTACATTCTGCATCTCCTAATATGGCATCAATGCATATAATAAGATTTCAATAATAATAAGTTAAATTCTTTATAAAGAACATAAAAAGGCTCTGCAAAGGGATCTGGCCAAGCTGGATCCATGGGCTGAGGATCAGTAAGGCCCAGTGCTGGGTCCTGCTCTTGGGTCACAACCACGGCAGGCAGTGCCACAGGCTGGGGCAGACTGTAAGGAAAACTGCCTGGTGGAAAAAGACCTGGGGGTGCTGGACGCAGTGACTGAACACCAGCCCGCAGTGCCCAGGTGGCCAAAAAGGCCAATGGCATCCTGGCCTGGAACAGCAACAGTGTGGCCAGCAGGAGCAGGGCAGGGATTGTCCCCCTGTACTGGGCACTGGTGAGGCTGCACCTCGAGTGCTGTGTCCTGCTCTGGGCCCCTCACTAAGGAAAGTCACTGAGGAGCTGGAGTGAGCCCAGAGAAGGGCAGGGGAGCTGGGGAAGGGTCTGGAACACAGGTCTGAAGAGCAGCTGGGGGAACTGAGGGTGTTTAATTCAGAAAGGGAGGCTCAAGAGAGCCCTTATATACTCTCTACAACTGTCTGAAAGGAGGGTATAGCAAAGTGGGGGGGAAAATCAGGCTCTACTCCAAAATAACAAGAGACAGGACAAGAAGAAACAGCCTCAGATTTTGCCAGGGAAAGTCTAGATTGGATGTTAGGAAAACTATCTTCACTGAAAGGTAGACAAGCATTGCAACAGGCAGCTCAGGAAAGTGGTGGAGTCACCATCTCTGAAGGTATTTAAAAGACATGCAGATGTGGCCCTCAGGGACACAAGTTAGGGGCCACATCTACAGTGCTGGGTTAATGGTCGGACTCAATCTTGGAGGTCTTTTCCAACCTAAAAAAATCCTGTAATTCTGTGAAGTATAGGATTATTAAATACCCCTGAAATCACAAATAAATGCATGCAAGGAAGTGAAATTATTACTTGTATTCGTTCCTCTCTACAAGCCTGTCTTCCTGCTCAGTTCTTTGTTATGTACATTGACAAGTACTGGACTGTGGTGGGACTTTGTACAGCTGCAGCAAATGGAGGGAAGGTCAGAGAATTTTAAATTTAAGTGTGCTAGATAAAAAAAAGGTGGATTGCATTTTAGAGTACATTTATATTTCCTTTACTATATTCACTCATAATATTGAAAATAACAATAATAATGACTTTTATCTTCCTATGGACAAGGCACACCTGAAGACAACTCCCTCCAGCTCCAGAACAACAAAGATGACAGAATTATGAGGTTCCTGGAAGATTTTAAGGTATTACAGATAACACTTCTTTTTCTTGGTAAAAAAAAAAAAAAAAAAAAAAGCCATCAAGTACAAAGCATTTCCATCTCACAAAATAGAGGGATGGCAGCCCTACAGATTATGCATGTTCAAAATCTTTTCAATGCAGTATCAGTAGTTCAATGATATAACTGGGAAGGAGTCTGGAAATACTTCAGGTTTCTACACAGCAAAGGTGCAGTTGCATCCAAAAGATTCCAACATTTCTAATTAAGGGAAGTTTTTTTCTGTTGGATGTCCAGCCCACATTTGCTTCATCAAACCAAAGCATCCTGCAGAGGTTTACAGACTATGTTTGAAGAAAGGTTGTGACTTGCAAACTCCTGAAGGAACAAGGACAAAATGGGTGTATGGTACATTTATTATGTTAAACTCTACCCTTCCAACTTCAGTTGGAAGGAATCCACCAGATACTACCACAATAGCTGGAAGATGGACATCCAACAGCAAAGGTCAGAAAAGCAGATGTTACTATATCCTTAAATGTATTACTACCACGTGTACAAATATTTTAGGTGGTTCCTTTTAAAAGTGGCAGTCTTATTCCTTTATTCAGTTTCCGAAGTATTTTTAAACTAATATAAAAAAGATATTCTTCATCGTCTATAAATGAATATAACTATTAGTCATGCTGCCAATCTTATTGTGGTAGTTTCGACTTACACTTTATTTTTTTCTTTACTATTTTAAATTTCCTAAGCCATAAAGTCCTATCAACACAGCTGATGTTTTCAAATAAATGACTGAATATTAAAAAAAAAAAAATTAAAAGTGATTCAACAATTTTGTATTGTCAGACCAGACTGACAAAGTAGGGCTGAACATAGAAATTCCTTATGCAGACCAGGCCAACGGGCATGGAATAATGAGTCTCCAGTTCTCACTTTAATACATCAGGAAACAACAAACTGAGAGCCTTATATTTTTAAAGACTATAAAGGTACTTGAGTCAGGGTAATTTTCTTGGGGATAGATACTGGATGTTGTCATTACTTCAAATAAAGATACATTCTTTGGGAAGACATCCCAGTGCTTTTCACTAAAATCCCGTGGTTTACAGTGCCAAGAGTATTTTGGGGTGAATCATTCCCTCTCTGTTTTGCAAAGGAAGTGCTTAATGTGGGCCAGCCCTTTCTCCAAGGCCTGAGCAGACAGACCACTGTGGATCTTCCACCTGAGCTGCAGGTAGCAGTGAACCAGTTCTATGGGTTGCACAGGTGAGCCCCAGAAGCCAAACCAGCTGTGGCTCAGCAGGGCCACCCTCCCCAGTCCCCCAAACCCTGCTCCAAGCTCCTGCTGAGCAGTGCCGAGAGCAGCCTGGCCATCGCTCCTCAGACACTCCCTCTTCCAGCTGGGCTTTAGCCTGAAGCACCAAAGCAGGAGAGTGGGACCAGGCTGCTCTCAAACACCAAGGCAAGTATGGCTTGAACCAAGCAATTCTTGCCAACCTCCTCAGCAAGCTTTCCACAGTCTTGGCGGGATAATCAGACAGAAATTTACACCCACTGCTGAATCAGACTGTGGTTGGTAAGCAATGGAACAGCCCAAGTTTGGGGTTTTTTTTCTAGTTCTAACTCACACAGGAGAATGCCCACCTGTGGTGAATAGTTTTGAAGGCGTCAGAGAATTAAGAATGTACAGTAAGCATTTAAGAGTACATGGTGGGGGGAATAGAAGCAATAAAGCAGCATGAAGACACACTTCTCCCACTGTGCTCCCATCTACATGACAGAAGTGTCAGTTTATCCAAAACTCTTTAGCAGTCTTAACCATTTCCAGAAAGAAAAAAAAATTGTGACTCCTGTAACTTCTGCAATATTTCCAGGACTGTGCTGATGTCTACAATGACAACTGTACACAAAAGAAAATATCTACTTAGAACTCAGAAACAAATAAACAAACTGTTCTATACCAGACTGAACTCAAGTTACATATTTACATCCAGTTAGCTGAGTGGCATTTAAATTAACATATGGAATAGGATAGTCTGATTCCAAGGAACAGATGTAGAACTTTCAGGACACTGAACACAGACCAGCAATGTTACAGTACAACACAGCAAGAACTAAGCAGTGCAGTCAGCACTCTAGGGGCTGGAGAAACCGGTACTCAGAAGCATTTGACTTCATGACTGCTTCTTCCTTCCATATCAAAAACAGAATAAAAAGCAGAGTATGAAAATATTAATTTGCTACTAACTACTAGGGTAAAGAGCTGTTTTGAATTAGTGGATGGTGACGGTGCGGCAGCAGAAAATCTTCCCAGAATGGACTGTCAACACATGTGAAAGAAGGAGAGAATGACTAAAACCTGCTGGCTAGAAAAAAAAAAAGTTCTAAAAGCTCTGTCATTATCATTTATTGAAGCCAAAATCTGCCCATTATGTTCAATTACATCATTTAATACAAAAAAATCAAACACATCTAAAAGTAAGACACAAAACATGTTATCACAAGCACTCTAAGTCAGCATTCTTAGGCAGTCTGACACAGCTGCTGCACACCCTGACACACCAGATTAAAAAAAAAAAAAAACAAAAGCAGCCCACCTGCAGACCTTGTTATCTGTCACAGAAGGTAATAGCAATGTACAATCTGTAGAACAAGTGCAACGTGTTTGCATTAATAGTATTTCTTTCACAGGCATTAGAGCTAAATTATAATTTACTACATCAAAGCAATTATGGCTGAGAAAGACTTGGAATTGCACTGAATTATTCAGACTTAAACAAAGAAAAAATTAAAAACATTAAAAGTAAACAAAGACTAAAACAGAACCAGAGACTATTCAAAGATGTGAAGGCAAGGTCTGGGTTCAGAACTGGGCCATGCTTTAGTTACTTTGCACAAAACCAGTGAACATTTTATAAAATTACAGCACACCAGACCTCAGAGAGAAATGCTGTGGGAAGAAGTGAGGATGAGCAGCATTTCCAGCTGCCATTGAAAACAAGCTCAAGAACTGCCTCTCAAGTCCACTGCTGATGGACTACATACAGTCACACCATAACAAGAACAAGAAAGCCAAGAACTGGAACACCCAAAGAAAATTGAAATGAAAGATAAAACAGATTTTCAAACTGCATATGGGAGTTCACCACTATAGTTCACTGTAAGTATCAAAGCAGAAACAACGTAAATGATACAAGAAAATCTACGCTTAAGGTTTTTTACATTTGTTTTAGAAACTGAGGCAATATAAAAAAAGAAGTTCAGACATGCCCCAGATTTCCTTACTGTGTTAAATCACTATGTTACTCATAAGACAAGACATGAATAAGAAAATATCTTAACATGAAAGAGTATGGTCAAATATACTGACGCTGCACAACGAGTGGGTGTGTTTAGCTTGTGCTGAGCACTATTAATTATCACTCAATCTTTAACATTCCCCCTTAATATGAAGTGAAATGCGTGAGAACGAACCCATAAATTAGCAATCTAATGCAACTAATGAAAGTATTTCAAGACCACTGGTTTAGGAGTCCAGTTTATGGAAGGAACCACAGCAGGGAAACTTAAATCAGGGTGTGAAAACTGCCACAGGAACTTGCAGGTGAAGTATCCAAGTGCATTCCAGGCAGGAAGCACCACCATGGTCCTAGATAAAAGCCCTGCCGACTTCTTGTATTTTTACACATGCCTCGTAGAACACGGGGCCTTACCCCGCTATCTTATCGCACCTGCAAGAAGGCTCGATTCCCCTCACCGCCCCGTAAGCACCCACACGGATA
Organism: Cinclus cinclus; assembly: GCF_963662255.1. Lineage (NCBI taxonomy): Eukaryota > Metazoa > Chordata > Aves > Passeriformes > Cinclidae > Cinclus > Cinclus cinclus. The sequence goes on along the minus strand of NC_085050.1, from coordinate 59,910,544 downwards.
TCAGCTTCCCCCAAAAGAAGGCAAAATACAGCTTTTCCCCCCAATCCGAGGAGGAAGTTCCCCGTTTTCACAGGAGCAAAATGCCAGCGTTCCCTTCCCAGAGCCAGGCCAACGCCGCCACCGCCGGAAGGCGAGGATCCCGCGCTGCATCCACAGGGAAGCCATTCCCGCGGCCGGGAGCAGCAGCAGGGACGGCGCTCTCTGACCCCGGCTGGCACAAAACGCGAGGCACCGGGGATGACGGGCCGCGTGCGCAGGCAGCGCCGGCCCGGGCCGTGCCCACGCCGGCAGCGAGCCCCGAAAGCCTTCGGCCCTGAGGCCCGGGCGGGGCGCGGTCGAGCCGACCCTTCTCCCACGGTGGATCGGGCGAGGCCGCCACCCAGGCCGAGCCCAGCGGCGGCGGTCGGGCCAGCAGCACGGAACGAGGAGGGGGACCCGCACCCTACCGCCTACCATTCCCGTGCGGGTAGGTGGGAATTGCCCGCCGGCGTTACTTACCGGGAGCTGTGAGGGAGGGATACGGCGGGGGCGTGGGGGGGGCAGGAGGGCTGGGAGCGCGCGGCGCCCTCGCGCCGCGGCGGGGGAACGGCGTCCGGTGATCCCGCGCGCGGGCCCGCGCCCGCAACGTGCTCGCGCCGCCGCCGCCGCCACCCGGCCAAGATGGCCGTCGGGCCCGGGGGGCGGGGCCTGGGCGCGCGCCACGCAGAGGAGGGGAGGGAAGGGAAGGAAGGGCGGCCCTCACCAGGGACAGCACGGGTGGGAAGGGCGGCCCTCCTCACCGTGGAGACCCAGAGCCCGTGGAGTCCTAGAGCGCGGCCGTGCGGAGGAAGTGCAGCCTCCCGGGGCGGGTCGGGGCGCCCGAGCTCCCCGGCCCCTCTCTGAGGAGAACCCTTGGGTCGGCACGGCGCGTTCCCAGGATGGAAGGGTCTCACCGGTCTCTACCTCCCCTGGGTAGGTGGTGATGGGCAGCAGCAAGTTAGACCGGGTGCTTCTCTTCTCAAGGAAAGCTGTTGCCATTCACTTTCACGACCGTGATTTCGGCGTTAGGAACCGAGCTCCAGTATCGGATACGCCCGGCGATTGATATAGCGCTGAAGGTACCAAGATAGAATGGTCTTTCTAGTCTTTACCTGCCCTGGGCAGCGTGTCTTTTGCACCTGGAACACAGGGCCTACGTGCTTTCATTCCCATCGGGAAGAACTGTCATTCTCTTCCGGGAGCCCATCACCTTACTAAGGATACCATCCCAAATAACGATCATGCCCACGGATTGGTCCCGCGACACCAAGGTCCTGCTAGCCTTTACCTGCCCTGGGCAGCGTGCCACGTGCATCTGAGACACTGGGACTACGCGCTTTCCTTCCCGTGGGGAAGCATTTCCAGGAGCCCACCTGGGAAACTCGGGTTCCATACCCAGCACCGAGCACGGCCCTGGCCCGGACGCTGCGCTCCCGCCGGCCCCGCCCGTGGCGCCGTGTGAGGGGCGGCCCCTGCGCCTGAGGGGGAGCGGGCGGGGCGGCGCGCGCGCACTGCGGCCCCCTCCGTGGCGGTGGCGGTGGCGGTAGTGGCGGTGGCGGTGGCGGTGGCAGTTGTTCCCGGCCGGATCAGGTGGGAAAGGTGGGGGCTGAGGCTCTATCGGGGCCGTGGGGGGAGGAGGAAGAGGAGGGTCCATCCCGGGCAGAAGCTCGGCTGGCTGAGGCGACGTGTTGGCCCCGGGTGTGGGGGCTGCTCAGCCCGCCCGGTGCTTCCCGCCGTGCGTGCGGGGGTCTCGCATCGCCCCCGCGGCCGGAGAGCGGAGCCCGGGCTGGGGATCCGGCGGGGCCCGTGCCGTGAGTAGGAGCTGCTGCTGCTTTATTTCCCGTGCTAAAGCGGTGTGTGGGCCGGGGGGACACGGCCGCAATATAGTGTTGTAAGCCTGTTTAATTTTCATTCTTTTTATTTATAATTGTTACGATTATCGTTAATATAATTAACATTGAGTGAAAGCCCTAGAACAAGTCGTGTGGGGACGGCTACCAGTTGGTTTTTCAAAGCGGCTGCATCCTCTGGTTGCTCTTGGTTTTGACGACAGCTTCCACCTCATATTTGCACTAAACTCTCCTTGTAAAGATGTGCTCGCCTCCTTTAAGGAACAGCTTTTAGCCTTACCAGGTAACTTTGGGAAATCTGGGCTTTCACAATGTATTTTAAAGTGAGTACTTTTTTAGATTGATTTGGAATATATGTATAAAATTGCTAATATAATTCTTTTAATAATCTTTATTTTTAATTAAATACATATTTTTACAATGAAAGGCTAGTAATTTTCACTAATAGGCTTAAAGCAATGCACTGGAAGAAGGGTAAAAATAATATGTTTATTGAAGTTGTATTGAGAGAATAATCTGAGGGATCAAATGTACAGGTGAGCTAGTTAAAGTAGGGTGCTGCTGAGCACTATCATTATTAAATATTAATTAAACATTAGTAATTTGGATCTGATTAAAAAAAAATAGGAAGCATAATGAGAGGCTGGGTTTCAGATACATCCTGAGGTCTTTAAAGGCCTTAGACAAGCAAGGGTACAGCCAAAGAAAATGAGAGCAGGGACAAGAGCTTGTAAATGAGTAGTGCAGTTAAGAATGTCAGGGAATCTTAGGTATGAAATTCCCCTCTGTTAAGAACAGGAAAAACAGTCTTATGGATGTTGCAAAAATGCTGAAGTAGTCAGTGCAGCCTGTGTTCAGTTTTCCTGGAAAGGCTGTAGTCAGATACTTTCTAAAACTGAATAAAGTTATATTATTGGAATGCAATCAGAGTAATACTACTTAATTTTTATTTTTTTTAATAAAAGAGAAAAGCCAGATGATCTCTGATGCCCTGAAGGATTCTGAGGAGGTGGTTTGGAAAGGGAATTTGTCAGTAAGTAGAGGACAATTAAAATCAGTGTCCATGCAGTAAATATTCTAGTGTGATTTGTTGAGAGTAGTCTGGATCAAACTTTTTTTTTTTTACAGTAGCCAATGCACTTAATAAGGAGGGAATATGAGGAGTCTGTCTTGAGTTTTACAGGATTTCTGCCATTGTTCAAACTACTGAAGTGTGCTCTCAAAATAATACTTTTTACAAAACTTTTTTGAAGAGCTTTTGAATCTGACTTTAAATAACTCACTTTTAAACAGAGGTGTTATGAAAACGTGCTCCTGGAGAGTTCACTTTTGAGTGTATTTTCACTGTTCCCTGTAATGTGGAACACAAAACTGAAAGGACTGCAGACCCTGTACAGCTCAGGGTTGGAATTAAAAACCATCTTGAGGAGCTTGGTAGCAAGTTGGAAATCAGTGTAACTAAGCTCAGTTAACAGGAACTGTTAAGGAAGAAGAGAACACAGGAATAAAAATCAAAGGCCTGATTAGTGGAAAAGGTGTCATGAACAGCAAACAGTATCCCAAAAAATACTGGGCATTTATACTGCATTTGAGTACTGTAATGCATAGTAAAACCAATATTAATTAAAAATTATGTTCTTTCACCTAGCCAGGTGCTGCTTTGTCACATTGACAAGTGTGAGTAAATATAAAGAGAAGGGAAGTGATTACTCTGCTAGAAAGGACCTTAGCTAAAATTGTCTGGTTATTTTTTTAAACAATAGTGCTGAATACCTAGACTCTGCAAGAATATTAGGTTTATTAGACTTTGTGAGGGGAGCTTGAAAGGCATAGACAGTCTAGAAAAGAAGAAACTAAGAGCAAATTTGATGAGTTCCCTCACATCAATAGAAGGGCTGCTATGTAAAGGCCTGTGATTATTAAGTCTTTGAGTTCTCTTTGAGTAGATCAAGAGATGCTTGTTTTTAGAAGATGATACTTGATTTGGATGCTAAAGGAAGCACTCTGGCTTTTGGGTTGATGAAACCTGAAGCTGGGTGTCCACAAATCTCTTGCTGGAGAAGTAAATGTCTGGACAGACATCTCTCAGGCACAGTCAGGTCTCTCAAGGGTCCTTACAGGTGTGTATCTAAACAGTGCATACAGAATGTGGTGGAATTACAAGATTTTATAGGGGAAAACTGCTTTGGAATCTGCAGGTTTCCTTGAGTCTGGATTTTTATGGAGTTTCAGTAGGAAAGGCCCATGATATATCCTTCAGCATCTCCTTTCCTCTTGGGTGTGTTGTGTGCTTGCACAAGGGTTTGCTTCCAGGAGTGCACCTTTTAAAGGCAGACTGTCCAACCATTTAAATCCATTTCACTCTCTTCACTCATAAACTGTGCTTGTTAAAACATCTTCAATTGGCTGTTACTTCACGGGGCTGGGATGTTTTTTGGAAAAGAGAGATCTTCTCTGAGGAAGATGAGGAATAAAGAGTTCAAGGAGTGGGGAAAAGCTGCTGTTTTGTCTTGGTCCAGTGATGTGCAAACCACAGAGTGGAAAATGACAAAATGAAAGTGTAGCCCTGATCATGTCATTAAGATAGTCATCTATTCACGCTGTTAATAAGGAAACAGCAGCCTGTTAATGATCTTTTGGAATAACTGAATTGGAAAATCAGAGATGTTTCCAGCCAATGCTTCTAAAGATGCACTGTGTCTTTCCATTTTTCAGCACGTGTCAAGGAGAAGGCCTTCTAAAAAATTACTTGTTTTTACAAAGCCTGAAAAAGTGAAGAAAAATTTTATTAGGTGATTTAAATTCCTTTTAGAGCTAAGTATTGATGTCTTGTTCAAAATGAGGTATTTTTACTTCTGCTGGTGAAATGTCCAGAAATGTTACTTGAGTGAGCTGGCCTGTTGTTGCCATTATTTTTTCTTAGTACTTCTATCAGCTTTCTATCAGGTTTTAAAGTTGTGAGAGTATTGGGGAGCTTCAGCAAAGCTATCCATAATGTATTACTCTTGAGCAGGAGTTCTGTCAAGAAAATCTGACTCATTTAGTTCAACCTTTGAAAATTTTCAGTCTTTCTCATCATGAGTACACAATATGTGGCTGATTTATTTGCCAGAAGTGGTTTTGAGTTGAAATTTTGGGGTTTGAGAAGCTTTTCCTGTTAGGAAGAAAGAAATAAGCTCAGTTTAAAACAGCAGGAAGCTTGAATGGTGTTTCTTGCTGTTTATTTCAGACCCCCAAAAGGTAATGCCTCCAACTTTTGAGAACCAGTGCAATACAAGTCTTGCATTATTAAGTTATTTAGAACTTTGCTGTGTGTGCTGAAGCTCATAAGAAAACTCAACATCATTATCTTAAGGGATTCTGCATACTTTTAACATTCCAGTAATTTTTTTTCTAAAAGCATGTGTAATCAACTTTGTGTTGTAATCTGAGTGAACAACATAATTGCTGTGATTTACCTTATTTTGGTGGGTTTTGATGGGATGTTTTCACAGTCCTTGTGCCTTAGTGTGGGATTTGAGGTTTTTCTTTCATTTTCTCTTGAAGTCAAAAGATTTGTCAGGACTGGCTGGTGATAATATTCAAAAGATGTTTTCTATGATGTTTTGAGGTCAGAAGAACAGTATTTTTGGTGTCTGTGTAAATCTGATAATTAAAATGGATGCAACTTGGCCTCTTTTAGCTCGCTGTCGCAAAAGGAAGAAAAAATTGCAGTTTGGATTAGAAGGTCCTCTGAGCTTTAAAATTCACAAGTCCAAGACAATAGTCTCCCCAGTGCTTAAAAAACATAGTTTGAATTTTGGTGCAGCATGGAGGTTGGACTAGATGATTTTTGAAGGTCCCTTCCGCCACTCTAAACCATAATGTGATTCTGTCAAAAATGTTTTTCAGGTAGCTGTGAATTTTTTTCCCCAAGTTTTTTTGTTTGTTTGTGGTTTTTTTTTTTTTTTGTTGTTGTTGTTTTTTTTTTTTTGTGGGTTTTTTTTAAAATGGCATTAGGATTAATGTATCTGTGAATATAAACATGGCGTCTGTAGGATTAGCTGTGTAGTGTCCAGCTTCTCTTCTGAGAGGATGGTGTTTGAACAAGGATTTTGTCTGAAGCCTTTTGTGACACTTGCTGTTGTCAGTATTTGGATTTTTCTACACATGCAATTATTTCTTCAGATTTTGTTTATGGTAGTTAGGACTGCAGTCTTGTATCTGAGAAAGCAGGTCTATGTCAAGTGTTATGTTTACAAAATTAAAATTAAGTACTCAAAGGCCAATAGAAAGTGTTTGGTGCACTACAGAATTCAGACTTCCTGTGTCCCAGAAAGAATTTTTAGCTGCAGAGTAATTGTACATAGAAAATGTTGTCTCTGCCTGGTGTCGGTTCTGTAGTGGGTAAGGCCTGGATCCTGTGGGTCCCAGCCTAACAGTCCCTTGTTTGCTGTCTGGAAGAGGCTCTGGAAGACTTTAGCAGAGATTAGCAGAGCATGATGTGATGTCATGCATGTAAACAAAGGATGAAATGTCAGCTCTAATTCCCTGACTCTTCAGTGTTCCATGTTTAATTTTAAGCATTAATGTAGTTCTTTTTGTGGAACTTCTGTTTCTCTGGAATTATTATTATTTTTTTAAATATTAAGATCTCTTCCTAGGAGACAGTGAAGTGCTCTGTAGTATACAAAACCCAGCTTAATGAAGTTGTTGTATATGTGGTGATAGTCTGGGTGTTGAGACAGAGTGTGATTACTTGAACAATGCAAGCCACAAGTTAATTATTCCAGATGATGACCTTGTAAAGTTAAGGTCCATGAATAAATGTGCTTATAACCAATTGCTACAAATTATACAATTTGTTTAAACTTCCATTTTCTATTTTAGGGGAGAAATATCACTTGTTGTAGTTTCTGAATTTGTAGATAAAGAGAACTTCTAAGTGTATCTGTGCGAGAGAATGAAGTTATACTGCTAACCTTTAAATCAACATTTTAAATTTAATTTCTTAAAGAACAGAACTGTAAAAACCAAATTCTAAAACCCTAACTGTTTGCATAAATTAGAACAATACAATAAAGTATATCTCATGAATGTTCCAAGTATATATTGAATTCTTAAAGACACAAAATTTACATATATGTGGAACCTCTTAGATATATTACACTTCTATAGTCTATATAGTTATATATATTACTTTATATGTGTAAGTAAAATAGACATGCAAAAATGTATGTGTATATATGTATAAACTACATATTCTGTAGGCTGTTATGAAACTGAGCCAAAGAATTAAACTGCCTGTGTGAACAAACAAAGCCCTTTAATTTTCCCATCAAGCTAAAAAATATGTCAACTAACTCACTTGTTTTCTCTCACTAGAAATGACTACCCCAAACAAGACCCCACCTGGTGCTGATCCAAAGCAGTTAGAGAGGACTGGTACTGTTAGAGAAATAGGCTCACAAGCAGTTTGGTCTCTTTCATCCTGTAAGCCAGGTAAATCACAACAATAATGTAAAAAATGGAATGTACATTTATGTTCTGGATGGAAGACATCCACTGCAGTAGTGTAGGATGTGGTCACTACAAATAATGCTGGCCTTCTCTGTATGTGATACAATATAAAAGTTATAACTGTATCAAAAATCTTACTATGAGGACCTATCTCATATGAACTAAACAGAATTCCTGCATATTTTACATTATTTTTTATTATTTATGCAGTGAACAAACTAAGCTATGTGAGCAGAATCACACCCAGCACACTGAAATTGTTTCTATGCCTTGGCAATTTGTCTGAGTGTCTTCCATTTTTAACTAAGGGTGACCTAAATGTTCTGCCTGAACTTTGTAGCTTTGTGTAGGCTCGGCCACTACAGGGTAGTCCTAAAACCCTGCAAGTAAAATGACCCTGTGGTCCTGAGGTGCAGTTAGTGATACCTGCTGTAAATATCTGAAAATCTGTATTCTTTTCCTTTGGTGGTTTAGTTGCTGTTTCAGAAATATCTGTTGGGAATTGATCAGCTGTCTTGATGCGGTCTAGGGTCAGTGGTCCCTTTATGTCACAATATCATGTTCAGGCTGAATGACTTTGGTCTGAAATCCTGGAATATTGGAGAAAGAAGTCTCATGGTTTTGTTGCTTAAATAGTCTGAGGGAAATTTTTTATTGCAGATTAAACTTCAGCTATTATGTTAGAACTACAACTAGTGTGGACAATCAATAAAAAGGATGTGATTAGCAAAAGGGCATAAAATGAGGGAATAGAAAATACAAAGCTGGAGTTGCTTCTTCAAATGTGATAGCATTAAACTTTAGGAATATTGTTTTTGCCACTTATTGCCTATTCTGGCTAGCACTTGAAAAAGCAAAAATATTTCAGGATATGACTTGGAAATAAAATGTTACATTTGGCTAAAATTTTAGAGTGAGTGGTCTCTGCTAATGGTTTTTCTTTAGTTCAGAAGTTAAGTTACAGAAGAGGTGGAAAAATCTAACTGTTAATTATTGCTCTGGCAACCAATAGGAATTATTACTTAACCACTTGAAATTCCAGGACATGTTGACATGGATTTGCACCCCACAGACCTTAGGAGTATTGAACTCCTGCAGATTCCCCGATTTCATTTTCATGTCAGAAAAGCATAGGTGCACCTTGGATATCTAGAAATATTTCCTAATATGTTATAGCTTGGGAGGCATTCATTTTTAACAGTTGAAGAAGAGCTACATTTGCATCACAGAAATGGGATGTTTAAGATTATCACATTTTCTTTTTCTTAGGGTTTGGAGTGGATCAGTTACGAGATGATAACCTAGAAACTTACTGGCAGTCAGATGGATCACAGCCTCATTTGGTGAACATCCAATTTAGGTATTAAAATATACTCCCTGTGGGTTCGGGTACTTTGTGTAACTTCATATTGGTTGCCATTCAACAAGATAGGAATTCTGGAAGTGCAAGAACTCCTGGGTTAGTTCTGTTGCCCAGCTGGTAAGAAGTCAGATAGCATTTCTAAAAATGAGATTATCAAATGTTGTGATCACTAAATGCCTAAATAAACAATGAAAAGGAATGTTTAATGGTATGTCAGTTGTGACAGCATCACATTTATTCATGTGACTTACGTCCTGATTTTGTGTCTTGGAGTGTCATTTGGAGGGTAGATGACTCCTATGTAACCTAAGAGATGAGTTTGAGAAACCTTTTTTATACCATCCTGTGTAGGATGCTTTCAGTACTTTTTCCTTAGCCAAACTTGAGATGAGATGTTTGTTCCCTTTTTTTATTTACTTTCTTGAGAAGGCCTTGGTCTAATAAGAGAGCCCATATTTGAAAAGCCTAACTTAAGCTTCATTATGTACAAGTGCTTGTTTGACATATGCTTCTTGGTATACTGACATTTCTGAAGGCAGGCAAAGGAGAATGGTGAAAATCAACTGTGTGCATAATTTAATGTGAAAAATCACCTAGTTTTTCAACAGTAAGTTTCTTATGAATCACTAGACACACTTATATTCTCTTTCAGAACATTTAAATCCTTAGTTTTTGCAAGCTAGCAACAAACTCATCTTGAATATATTTCTTTGTGATGCTTACATAGCTTGTGTTGCTTCTTGCAGAAGAAAAACAACAGTGAAGACCTTATGTATTTATGCAGACTACAAATCTGATGAAAGTTACACTCCAAGCAAAATCTCTGTCAGAGTAGGAAATAATTTTCATAATCTCCAGGAAATCCGGGTAGGTCAATAATGCTTTGCATTCTGTCTTAAAACAGTTATCTCTTGTTAGGACATCTGATGTAATAAAGTGGTTTTTTGGAGGTAAAATATGGCATTGTGCTTGAAGGGGGAAAATGGCTGGATTTATTTTGATGTTTGGTTTTAGTTTTTGTCTTGTAAATTTAGAAGACTGGTTCCTGTTTCTTTTAATCAGACCCTTCTACCAGACATTATTATAATTGAATATGTTCATAAATTTTTACTTTTGAGTGTTTTTTCTAACCTTTTTCATCTTAATACTGGACAGTCACTGAGATGTAAAAATTTTGGATGGGATGCAGTTTTTTAACAATATGAAGCAAAATCCAATTTTCAGCTCTTCATATCAGCTTAAGATTTTGAATGAGACACAGTTGTAGTGTTTTGTTAGTGTTTTTTTTATAAAATGATCAAATCCAGTATTTTTTATGGTGGTGCTTCTAGTCAGAACTGTGATAAGATTTGAGTTGCTTTAAGTGCTTAGTTTTGCTTACCTTTTGGTTAGCAGTAAAAGCAGATTTGAAATAATCCATGATCTTGGTAGACATCCACCTTGGAAACTAATTAGGTTACTCATAGGCAGGTATCTTTGCTCATTCTGAGTCAGGGTAGCCTCATGTTTCAAATTCCTCTTCTCTGGAACTCAGCAGTTATTAGCTGGTATTTTGGGAAGGTTTAACTTACCAGCCTTATATGCCAGGTATTGCAATAACAGGAGGATTGGGACAATGAGAAAAGGGTGGTGCTAAATGGTGGCTTGAATTTTTACTTCTGGGATTTTTACTTTTTTTCACTTTGGTTTTCAGTTCCAGCAATTCAAAGTTCCAAGAGCAAGTTGTAAGTAGAAGGTTGTAGATTCTATGAGAGTAAAAAAAAGTGTAGTAGAGATGTCTGATAGTGTTGTGTATCTATCTACATCCTTTCGCTGATTTGTGATGTTCTCTCAAGTTTGGACCTATACTTTTATCCTGAATCTTAAATGGAAGGCTAGTGATGTGCTTTATTTTTATTTAATTTAATTAATCAAATACTCTTTTGGAAGAAATGAATCACCACATTATTTTGACTTTCATCAGCTGCAAATTCTGCCTTTCCCTCTTCCTAATTGTATCGTAGCAATCTGGGAGCTGCGCAGTATCTGAAAAGCAGCATCTGGATCCTTTCCCGTTAGGCTGCGGATCAGTTTCCTGAGTATCCACTAGATGTCATTGTTGTCCTTAATTATCACTTTGATTTTTGCACTTTTATCTGCCCTTTCAATAGCTAAATAATTGTTATCCTTTCTGTAGTCATGCTTAGTACAGCAAGATACGTCTCGCTGCCTAATTTAAGTTTCTCATACAGTGGTAAACTCCCGCTCTTGAGGGTATGTGTGTTATTAACATATTAAAGATCTATAAAGCAATAAAATGTAGAACAAGTGTATTAGTTTTCTCCAGTGTCTCAGACAGTGTTTCTTTAGCTCCTTTCTTGCCAAACACGGGATTCTATGCATAATGTATGTAGTTAAAAATGATACTTCTATATGAAACAAGTTACTAGCTTTTTTTATGGTATGTGAATGTGACTATAATATAATGCATGACAGAGTAATTCTTATGCATACCACATGTTCATGTGCTTTTTTTACTTCCAAACTGAGAAGAAAATATGGTCACACTTCTTATTAATGAGATACAATACCCTGATGCTGTAAAGTGCTTGTGACTGTCATCACCATGATGTTACCTGTTGCTATCAATTTTAATATTATATAAACTGCTTGATACTGTTTCTTAAACTTTCCTTCAGTCCCAAAACTTTCTTCAGCTTCTCTGACACATGGGGAGGTTATTAAAGCAGTGTGAACTGTTATGAGCTCTTTACAGAAATCTGCTTAATTATACAATGATTCCATTGGCTTCAGTACTGATTAACTGGGTAGAAAATCAGGCTAAAGCATTTTATATTTTTCCATGGATGCTTGCCCAAGTCATAGTGTCTAATGAATGTGTTTTCTTTCCTAATGGTCTCATTTTCAACACAGTGCAATATGCTGTTAGGCTAGACTTTGTCACAAATATAAGATCAGCTTTAGTTTGTATTCTAGTATGTAGGCATATCTTCTTTGGAACCTAAGATGAATTTATTTTCTGAATGAAAGGTTTCTTTCTCCTAGTTTGTACTCCACTGTAACGGTGAGAACAGCCTTTGCAATCTGGCAGGATTATTCCCTTGCCCACTGCAGTTAAGGTGTGCACACTCAGCCTTCTCCTATGACTGAAGAGCCTTTGTATCACAGCTGTCAAGCTTGGAGAGCAGATATTTTCTCATATCCAGTCATGAAGTTTCCCCACATGATGGGGAAAGTATCTTGTCTGGATAGACAATGTACTCTGTAGAGGCATTTGAACAGCATCTGGACTCCTGAGGATATGATTTAAGTTATCACAGTTGTTCATGATATGAAATTAACCCACTGCAAATGATGTGAATGAAATGCTGTCTGTAAGAGATCTCTGATCTCTTCAAGTGATGCTCACCTGTTGATTGCATTTGCATCTCTGAGACATTTGGATGCTCAGCAGTTCATCGTGTTGTAAGAAGACCAAGTGTTTTGATGCTATGTGCAGGTAGTATTTCAAGGTATATACTTTATCCATATATAATCCATATTACATATGGATATACACACCTTGTAGTTACAATGGTTTCTGCTGTCAGCCTATAATGTGGGGGGTCTTTACACAGACTCAGGTGAAAGCCCTCTAATCTTAATACAGCTTTGATGGCAACAGTGTGAGGTCTTTGTTTTAGGTTTTTCTTTGATTTTTTTTTTCTGGTTTTCCTTTGGACTGCTGTCTGGTTTGTTTTCTGCCCTTTTTGGCCTTGCCTGGTGTTTTGTAATTAGGTGCCAGCACAGCAGCCTCCCTGGTGGCCTGGGGTTGTGGCTGAGCACCACGGACAGGGCTCTTTCTTCACTGTTGGAAGAGTTTCTGCACTAGAGAGGGGAATTACCAACTGGAGGAATGCCTAAGCTGGGAAGCTTTTCCAAGAGGTAGTTACCTACTGTAATGCCTTTACTCCTGCAATGTCCAGTGACTGTAGTGAAGAGGTTGGACTTAGCCAGGCATTTTCTAAAATCCAGCAGTGAGCAATCTTCACCTGTTTTCTGTATGTGGAGTAAACTTAGATCCTGAGGAGTGAATACATGGTACCTTGTCATAGGGCTTTTGCAAGGTAATCAGTCAAGATGATGTATTCTTGTGAGTCTCTAATCAAACATCTCTAAGGTGTAATTTTAAACTGCTTTCCACTGAAGGTGGAGTACTGAGTTGTTATTCCTTTAGGTTCCTGACTAGGCTTCAGGTACTTTGATTAGAAACCATTCCTCTGTGTTCTTTCTTCTGTTCAAGAAAAGAGGCATTTCTGGCCACTAATTATTCTTTGGGTTCAGAGTGTCAATTAAAAATAGTTGGCTTTCTGCAAGCTACTCTTCATGCCAAGAAAAGACTGAGTAAACTTTAGTTTTATAGAATTTCAATCTGCCTTTCCTGTCTGTCTCAAGGATGCTTCGTAGACATAATCAACACAGCAGTTGTTCATTTTGATTGTTATCTTGCTGTAAATGCTGGCTGAGTATGGATTTGTTTCATCAGGATGCACACAGGACCTCTTCCTTACAGCTAAAGTGTACTGGTGCTGGAAATCTGCAAAGCAGGGGAGTAGAGTGCTCCACTGGTATTGGTTAGTTATTAAACCTTGTGATTGATGTCAAGGGTAGGAATCAGATTTCAGAAGCAGGGTTATTTCCATTTGTACTCTGTACAAATTTCCACCTTCCAGCAGAGAATGTTCTGTGAATTCCCAACTGGGATGTTCACATGAACTCATCTTTACAAAAAGAGGGCAAATTAAATGATGTAGCATTGCTGTTTCCTGCCAATATCATCATCATCATCACAGTAGGTGATATGACCTTTTCATCATTCATGTGCATATGGAAATAACTAATATTGCTTCAAACTGTGGAAATTATGAACAGGATTACAATTTTCCTGCCCTTTGATACTGTAGAATGGTAAGACATCAGAGCAGAGCTTACTGTGCAGTCATGAAAATGCAGTTATTGAAATAGCCTTTTATGCATATGAGGTACATGTATACAAATAGAGACACATTAGAGCTAGTAGAACAGTGGAAGTTTATTTTGGCTCACATGCTATAAAATTGTTAAGCAATCTTACCTTGCTATGAAATAGTATTTTAAGAGAAATAAGCATCTCTTCTGTAAAGGAAAACTAAACATGGCTTTTATACTGTGGTACACGTTGCATATAAAAGATATTCTTTCTTTTGTATCTGAGCATTCAGAAACAAATCTATGAAGGAACGTTTTCTTGCCATGGAAGGGCTTAATTAGGTAAGTATACCTTAAAGAGGCCCGGTATTTTTAACTCTGTCAGTCTGACTTCACTTTCTGAAGGAGAGGAAAAGCCATGTGAAACAATGTGACAACAGCTCTATGTAAGGCAGGAAGTTGATGAAGTACAGAGCTTTCCTCGAGAGAACTGAAGTACAGAGAGCCTAGGAAATGATCGAAGCACTGAGTGTTACATATGTGTGAAAGCCTCTCCTGCACTTACAACCCTTTTCACGATTATTCATTTAAATTCCACTGTGGAAAAGAAATTGGAAAATCACTACCCTCACAGTAAAGAATTTCTTGCTAGTATCTAAACCTTAGTTTAAGGCTGCTCCCCCTTGTCATATCATTACATGCCCTTGTAAAGTGTCTCTGTTTTTCTTTTTTCTAGGCTCCCTTAGGTACTGGGAGGCCACAATTAGGTCACACTGCCACCTTCTCTTCCTGTAGCAATTTTTTGATTACCTTGTTTCATCTCTTTTCTGTGCATGAAGATCTAGTAGGAGGATTTGAAAAGATTTCCCCCAAATCTTTTTATGTTAAATTTTTTTTCTTCTGTAAAAATCTTTCTGGTACTAGGGGCTTAAAAATTCAAATTTTTAAAACTATATGTTATCCGTGCAGGTAAACTGTCCTCCAGCATGATGGGGGAATTTTCCATTGGCTTTAATGCAAGTTTTAACTACTGCATTCTAGTTACAATACAAATTCTCTGGTGGACATGAGCGTGTTGCACATAGTGCTCTGTGTGAGAGGGGAAGGAGCCAGATGCTTGAACTTTTTCTGTTGAAAACCATATTCTCTAGTAGTCTTTTGAAGTATGTAGGATTATACTGCTGTTGTAGAGTAGTAATCATATTAGTTAGGGGAAAAACTGCTGGTTTTCCTTGATAGTTTCTTACCTTCTTTATATCCCTGAAAGATTCATTCAGGGAAGTCTTCAATAATGGAGATCAGTGTACCAATAGACCAGCCCCTTTACCATTCCCATTTAGTATAAATGAAGGATCTCGTCTTCACAAGAACGTATTGTTATGAAGGGAATTCCTGTATGGTGAAGGGAGCACACGTGTGTGTTAATAAAAGTTCTGTGAGGGTAGGGTCTGTCATTTTTCCTCTTTGCACGTTTTGCCAGTGGTGTGGTTATGCTGCTCATGTACAAAAATTCTAGCTAGACCTGGGGAATAGTCTTTTTTTCCTACTTTTATTTTTAACTCTACCAACTTCTGCAGCGGATTAACACAGGCGCACACACATTGTCCTTCTAGCTTTTGTGAAAGCATTTTATGTAGCCTTCAGCCCTTAATGCTACATATAGCTTTGTTTCTTTTAAACCATGACTTTTTTTTCTTTTTAATGCCTGGATAGAGCAGAGATGCTGATCTGTCTCCCTTTGAGAGCAGTACCAAATTTTTTGAGCTCTTAGAGTGACCAGTCAAATTTCTGTGTTCTTTAGCTCCTAGGAATTGGTCCAAATATGTATATTGATGTACAGTAGATCATATCTATTTAAAACAGTAGCCCCCATGCCCTTCACTGCCTGAAATTTCCAAGTTGTAATCAAACGTATGTGCTATCAGGCTAAGGGAAGGAAAGCATGTTTTTGTTTTACATGCTCAAAATGTAGTGAAAATCCCAGTGGACAGTTGTGTTTACAAGGGTAACTGTCTGCATTCAATTGTGGGTTATAAAAGTGCTTGCTTGAATAAATACACAGAGCTATCAGACAGAACAACCAATAGTTCGTTGGACTAATTGACCTTGTCAGTAGAATAGAAACACTTGCAAATAAAATTCCCATTGCCAGCAAAGTTGCAACTGAAAACCCCTGAAGAAACTGTGTATATCCTCTAACTATCTTGGAATGCAATGATTCAGGCAGCAGACATGTGCAGTGGGAGGGGGCGGGGGGAGTGGGAATCATTAACCAAGAAGAGTTGTAACGTACCAGCAGTTTCCAGTGGGCTCCTTTTTGCAGGGTGAGGCTGTATTTATTCCTCAAGTAACTAAGTAGTTCACTTTCCATATTCAGAGTTATGTTTTCTACCAGTTGTTACTACTTTTACCACCCCTTGTGCCCCCCTGTATGATTTGTTTTGATAGTCTGCTTTTATTATAACATAGCCTTTTCAGAAAAGGCAAAGGTGTTTGGCTGGTAACCACAGCATGTTGTAATGAGGGTGGAGTGTGTTTGTCATTCTGCAGCAATGGTTGACTTCCATGAATGCCAGTGTCTATAACCACACAGGCTGTGGCAGTTTATCTTTTTAAATATATTCAGATTGCATAACAGGGGAAAAGAATCACAGTAAATATTAGAATATCTGGTCTTCCAATCAAAATCACGATGGAAACATTTTTTTTTATTTTACCCAGTGATGAGTCATGTATCTTCCCATAAAAAAGGAAAATATTTTACTTCAGAAATAAGTCTTCACAAGTGAATTAGTCATATATCAGACATTTCCTTTTAAAAGTTTGGATAATGTCACACAGGTGGAAGTAGTATTAAAAAAAAAGGCAACGGTGAAGGACACAACAGGCTTCACTGTGTACTATAAAAATATGATTTTATTTTGGTTAGAAAACAAAACAGGAAAAATGGCATTTGGAAAATAAAGTCTGAAAAACAGTCCAGTTGGCTGCTAAATAAACTTCAGGGATGAGGGTTTAAAAAAAAAAAACACCAAAATTTGTAAAAGGAGGTGGGGGGGGAATAGTGTATTTCACCTTAAGTAAGGGACAATGTGTAATAAGGGATTTTGTGGTTTTACAGCTCGGTGCATGTGTTTGAAAGCTGTTCTCTCAGCAACGTGGGTGGCAGGTTATGCTACCATATAATGTATTGTAGTTGGCTCTCCACACTTGTCAGGGTTAGCGTTCAACCATTCGGAAAATTTTCCCATTGTTCTATCATGTGAACCAAGGCTAGTGTTGAATTCCCAATAACCTTCTGCAGGAAAAAGAAGTTTAATTAGAAAGTTTGAAATTTGATTACTTTTGTTATTGTCTTAATGCACTTCTCTCTAATTTAGGTGCTTATCTGCAAATGCAATCAATTTTTTGCTCAGAAAGATGAAAAACAAACTTAACTCTGTACTGCAGTTGCTTCCACACTTTAAAAAGAAAACTTGTATACTCAATTCTGTCTTTCTTCAGCATTAACACTCTATTTCCATCTTAAACATGTTTGCTTTAGATGGATCATAGCTTTTGGCAGCTACTGCATTTTTAGCAAATAATACTGTTTCTAGTAAGAGTTGCAAAAAAAAAAACAAAAAAAAAACCCAAAAAACTTTGTGTGAGGTCCTTGTAAACTGAACCTTGGGAACGTTATGTTATTTCTGTATTTTCCCTTCTTTTGTGCTTCTTCTCTATTTGTGTCATGGTTATAAATTACATCGTTTGAACTAGAGAATTAAAAACATTTCATTTTGGGATTCCTGTAATTTTAAAAAAGAGAATGTTTGTTTTGTGTGTATTCTTTTTTTTTCTTTTTACCTGTTATTTCAGAGGCTGGCACACAGAGAAATAAGCAGTTATGGTATTGAAATTCCATTGTGCCAGCATCTCCGAGGCATAATCCAAAAAAGCCAGAAAAATCGCCTGCTGGGTTGTATGAAGTAAGCTTGTGTGAACATCACTGTCTGCTGTTCACACATCATTTTTTTTTTACTGGAAGTTCCTCTTGGAATAAAGGTTCTGTGTTTGGAGCGTGCCGTGGGATACTTGTTGGTCAATGGTTTTTCAAAGTTTGTAGGGATTTCTAATTACAGTTTACCAGTGTAGGCTCACTAGATACTTCTTGCAGATAATCATTAATGTTTCAGAAGTAAAAGAAGCAAGCAGGGATTTGGCAACATGAAAACTGTAACATGAAAGATCTCTGTGCTCTTCTCTTAGTTTAAGCATTCTCTCTCTAAGACTGAACAGGGGAGGGAGGAATAAGGTGGGTGAATGGAGGGGGAGGTGACAGCATGACAGAAGACACTCACATTCTTAGTTTCCCAAATTCAATATTTAACCCCTTCCCTCCCTTCCCCCTCATTTTTAATGCAAGTATGGTGTCTAGTTGACATTTTAAAACATCCAAGTGCCTCCAGCATTACAGCTTATGGTAGGTGTCAGTGTGATACTCATCTAGAGCATCTTCATGGTGCTCAGTCAGGTCAACCTCCTCAGCTGACCAGAATTCATTAGAACTGTGGTTTACAAAACATGGGATACTGTGCACTTGCAAACTGGAGCACGTAGCAACATCTGCTTTACTCTTGTGTTTGACCTCTTTGCACTTGGACAGAAGGATGGAGACCTTGGTAGGTAAACTGTTTAATGCAGCTTTTTACTTGGGTGTTTGGAGGAGTTCCTGGGCACATAAAGCTTCAAGGTTTGAACTAGGGAAAATGAGAATCTTTGTCTTTGTTGGCTGGCTGTATCCTTTATCAGCTTTTGGGGGAGTGGACTCTAGACACCTGACCTTGCAATTATTTAGCAGAGCAAGGAGGTAGGTACCATTGAAGAAACTGTCTGGAACAAGGGACACACACTTCTTTGATCTTAAAAAGGCAGCATGTTAGGAAGGAGATCTTGGAAAAGTGCAGCAGACCTGTATTTGGAAGGGAAATTACATTTTTCTGTTGTAAAGTGTAAATTTCCTGCATACTGCGTGGAAATTGTTAAATAAAGAGCTATTTCTCTCTCTCATTTTTCTTCTTCTTCTACCCTACCACATTCTGTAGTTATGCTCCTTCCCGTTCTGTAAGTTCCTTAGGCCTGAGTAATTCAAAATGATCTCCTCAGGTTTTGGATTCCAAATGTGGTAACATTGTGGGAGTCACACCACCATCTTTTGCTTGAAGGATATAAAACAGTTGTGTCAAAGCTGACAGTAACATGCTGCTCACTCATTCCTGCTTTCTTCTTTCTGGAGAGGTTGCTTACCATTGGGAAACTTCTTGCCTTTAAGCTACCTTTTTCTACACTGTGAAATAGGATTGGGAGGATAAAGTCAGTGAATTATAAACAATCATCTTTGATTTACCTGATTGCCTTCATAGACTTAACTGCGGAGAGTAATCCTTGGGGGGAGCACTAGATATTTTCAGACATTAAGAAGTGCTAAATACATGCAGCAAGGTCAAATCCAAGACTGATTCTGATCCTTCTGGCTGCTGCTACAAGCATAGTATTAAAATCCACCGAAGAGTAAAGCCATCATTGAACATTTAATTTGGTTTAAGCATAAGAAAAGATACGAAAGGAATGAGAATTTTCTTGGATACCTAAGACAGTTTTATGCTATCATCTCAACTGGTGCTGGTCAGCTGCCACAGCAGACTTCATTTTCTGTTTAATTTGAAAACTTGTAGGCACCAGCAGCTGGAAAGGAAACCTCCTGTGACTGGGTTCACCACCCTTTGCCAAACCAACAGCTTGGCAGTGGGGTGGAGGGAGGAAGTGGCCCTAATTTAGATGGAATTAGGAACCGATTTGCCCACCACTTATTATTCTCTGTATGTGTGGCTTCTATGGTGTAGAAACTTTATTTGCATCTGTGCAAATGCAGTCACACTTGGCTGTTTGTAGTACATGCTGCCTTGTGGCAAAGTTATCAGGTGTTACTATTAATTAGGATTAAAGAAACCCCAAAATAAATCCATTAAATTCACTGGATGTGCCACACATTGTCAAGTCAGTACCAAAAAAAACCAAACAAAATTTTCCATAAATTCAGGTAGAAATAAAGGAACACTTGTATTTCTTATAGGTGTATAGGTATATGGGGGGGTTTTATAATTACAGTCAGCTTTTTTTTTTGTTTGTTTTTTTTTTGTCATTCTGAAGACTAAAATTTTAGTGAAAAGCTGAGATTATTCACAGTGTCACTAGGAAAGTAGTTTTGGGAAGGAATTCTGTTGATGTGGTAAATTAAAGCAATCCTCAGTGTTCAGAAGAAAATGCTACCTGGCAGGTGGTAGCGATCTAGAACAAATCCAGGGCTCTGGAGCAAGAGACTCAGTTGCTTCAGAGCTACCAGCATGGCAGTCCTTTCCAGAGGGAGGTCTTGCTCCCTTGATTACTGAAATGTTATTTGGGTCAGGGATCATGTGTCTGCATGTAGCTTTGATGAGAACTGCTACACAGGGTCTAAATTCAATTCTTTGCTAAGTTTTATTGGGTGGGAAGGGATTGAATGTGGTGTTACCCTGTTCCTTATCTCAAGTAGTGCATGGAAATGTTTCTGTAGCTATGAAGTATAAATTTATTTCTTTCTGAGGGCTGTTCTCTGTCTTAATCTGTCATAAGATAACCGAGATCATGTGTTTGAATCGGAAAAACCTTTCCCAGGCTTTTTCCATTTTCTGTGCAAACACACAGGAGAGGGTGGAGTGAGAATAATAATGTAGCATATGTGTCTGGCTTGAGGGCCTGTGCTCGCTAGCTGCCTTCATCCAATTCCTAAAGTAGGTTTATCTAATAATCCTATTTTATTTCAGAATGAATTCTGGAGTGTTTTATGTCTCATGTTAAAGGAATGTTAACAAATACAGCTTTTATTGAAGTTTTTTATGAATGCTGTTGCCAGTGACAGTTTTTGAGTGAATCATGTGGCCTAGCCCCCAATACTTCTTTTTTAATTATTATTTTTCCCCCTCTGTATCTATCAGAGATCAAATTCATCTGTTAGTATGAAGGATTTTTTTTTTCTACTAGCAAATGCAGAAAACCTTAATTTGTTTCTCTTAATTGAGATTAATTTGTTACTTCTTAGTAGGATGGTGCTGCTTAGCATAATGTGAAAGGAAAAAATCAAATATTGTTTTGTGTTTTCATTGTTTCAAAAAGAGTTGCAATTCAGTAGCAGGAGAAACAATGTAGTAAAATTTTGATGTAGAGTTCCTTCTCCTTGACCAGGTCTCTGTTGTGATTATGATGGTCAACATGTAGAGGTTTTCATAAATTGGCTTTTGGTAAATCCTGCATGCTGGGGTGGGAACTTCTGTTGTGGAATTACTGGACTGTTTTCTATTCCTTTATCCTGTCATGAGGAGTTAACGATTTACTTGCATAGCAGAAATAAATTAAGCAGAGGAGCATATGTAGCCACAGGACTTGTAGATATACAGTAAGTCACATAGATTTGCAATCCAATTCCATCTGCTTGTTGTTGACTGCACTGTGCTAAGCAGTAAGATGACACCCCACAGTAGCTCTAGACTTAGGACATAGCAGGCCTGCTGGTAAACAAGTTTTTAATTGTCTCATTCTCATGCTTTGTTTTCCACTGCCCCCTCATTTTTCAGGAGCATGCTTAGGATGTAAATTTGTTTTGATTCTTACACTGTTCATGGTGAAGAGCTCATGTTCTTGGTCTGTAGGATGTAGCACCAAGGCTTTTGCAGATGCTGTTAGCTGCAGAAATGCTGTTGCACTGAGGGAGTCATTAGCCCAACAGTGTATAGCACTACTGAATACCTTTTTAAACTGTATATTTTTGAGTGAATGGTGATTTGAGGGACCTTTGACTCCCAGAAAGAAGTCAAGAAATGAAATTCATCTAGATTGAAAGAAGCAGAAACTAGAGTCTGACCTCCACATAAAACAACAGAAAAAGAGCCTTGTGGTTTTTTTGAATACGCTTTCTTATCGATTTGTAGGAAAACACAAGCAAAGGGTAAAAGCTCTGCTGCATTGTTCCAGTACATTAAAGAAATTCTGTTTAGATGTAAAATTAAATGCTTCCATTGGGCAACAGTTCTGAGTCCAGCTTTGCAAATTTATGGATGTGTATTCTGGCTCACATAAAACTATCCAGCTGAACCTCTGACAGATATATTTCTTTTCTTTTAAAGTTCATTCGTATGAAAATATATCTACAGTGAGACATGTTTATGAATTTGGGATCTTTCTGCGATGAGACTCTGCTTTGCATTTTAAATTTGCACAAATAGTTTTCACAACAGTCTTCTGCATTTATTTCCGATGGGTAAATATTCCATGAGCTGAGTATTATGCTCTGGATCCTGTGCAATGCTACTCTGCATTTGCTTATTGTGTGCTACAACACACTTGAGTAATCTTGAAGTTTATCAGGTTCTGCCCTACTTGCCTTTACTGAGCATCCATGGACTCCATATCCAGACATGGAAATATTTGCATACTGTACTTCTGCAGGATTTGGGGATTATTTACAGTGGTTTGGGGTCTTTAAATTCCTTGATTTTTGGGAGAGGCAACCCTCTGTAATTCTCAGAAACAATCCACTCCTGTGAAACCAGGAGAAACGCTTTCCCTTAACTGCAGTGCTTTTTGTGTCTTAAAGCAACAACTTGTCCTCTCACTGGTAAAGAATGAGTAGGGTTTTTTAATTTGGTACCACTTGCATATAATTTGTTCCAGTCTTTTCCTGACAAATGAAGTTGCCCAGGAGCTACAGGAGTCTTGTGTAACCGGCGAAAAGAGCCATGCAGTTTTGTGGGCCTGTCTTCTGATAGAATATCAGAAATCCAGTTCTCTTCAGTCTATAGTAATAGCTCTTTTCAGTGAGAGGAATGAGGGTTTTTTTGGTTTTGATGTACTTTCGTCCCCTCACCTATAAAGAGTGCTTGAGAGCTAGCTACTACTAATCTACTACTATGGACTATTTTTAAATTATCTTGATGTTCCCTTTTTTATTTTTTTTTTTAATTTATTTTTGTTTACATTTGTTCTTTTCCCATATTAATTTTCTGCATTCTCTGGGATGCAAAGTGGTGCATGGCATGAAATGTGGTCATTAGGTTATTGCTGCTAAGTTATTTGAGATGGTTTGATAGAGAATTAACTCAGTGTGGCCAGTTTTCAGGCGCTTAAATCTTTAATATTCATTGCATAATTTTTTTTTTCAAATACTTACTTTGTATAATTTAACTGTAGCTATGTCTAGACATATTTCCTGGATATGGCTAAACAATTTTGAAGGTAAATTATGACCTGGGTTTTTTTGCACTTTCATACAAACATAGTATCGTTCCATTATGTTAGGAGAAATGGGAACTGCAGACATCTGCAATACAATTTTCATCGAATTTGCAAACTTCTGCCCCTTTGTAAAATTAGTTATTTCCCAGAAATGTTTTCCAGCCTTAACTTCCATTTGCAATCAATTTGTGCAGTGCACCCATAGAATACATTTATATTGTTCCTACTTGTACCCAGCATTTCTAGTTTGAAAAAAAAATCATAGGACTTCTCCCTTTATGCTTTACTATCTACTAGGTTTTAATGTGTTCATTCTATTTGCCTTAAGGTCCTCCTATATAAAGCTGTTGTTCAAAGCAGTTGTTTCTTGCTCACAGAAAACTCTGTCTATACTCCCCTTCTTGGAAGATTTTGTGGTGTTAACCATAGAGTCATTTAAGTTAAGTCATTTAAGTCATTTAAGGCCTTTGCCTCTGAGATCAAGTTTGGCCTGTTCTGTTAACTTTCATAAAAGGCAGCTGCTTTGTCCCATTCTTCAGTCAGCAATTCCATTTGTAATGCAAATTCACCTGAGGTTCAGAATGTTTTTTTAAATATATGTTCAGACTTCTTTGCAGTAGAATGTTCCACTACCCCAGTTCAATCTGTTACTGTTCTCTTTGTGTAGCTGCCTGCTCTTTCATTACTGGATTCCCCTGCCTCTCTTCAGTAGATGGTTGAAGTGCTACTCTCTTCCTGTGAGTGGCCTGACTCACCTGGAAGTTGTAGGAGATGATGTCTTTATTTTGGATGGGTGCTGCTCTGGAGAGAGGGACTAAAATTTCGGTATCTCAGTACAAGGAAATCTTAGGGCTTTTCAGTGCTTGTGGGGAGAGAATTCAAATGTATGACTAAGAGACAAGCAAATGAAAGTGCTGGTAATGTATCATCTTAAGTAATTTTTAAGAAATGTGTGCCCTATTTCCATTGTTAGGAAAACCTTAGTCCACATCCTTAACCAGATTTTTTTTTTTTTTTTTATTCCTTTGTCACTATTTTGTATTTTGTGTTATGACTAAAAACTTTGGAATGCAGATGGTACTATTCGTTTGAGTGAACATGGCAAGTTGTAGTGGGTTTTGTTATGTCTGATAGTTGCTTTTTTTTCCTGCAAGCTTCTGATACCTTCCTTTCCTGCAAGCAAGGTAAAAGTAACTGAGGGTTTTGAAAAGCACTCCAAAAGTTACTTGTATTGGTTGGTCATCATCTTCCAGATTCCTGCTTAGAAGTATCCCTACACAGTTACCTTGTGCACATGGGGCCTCCTCCTTAGTTAGTTACTTGTCCATAAAGTGAAGAAACATTGCAGTATGATAAACTTTGGTTTGAAGTGCTTCCTTAGAGGTATAAAACATTTGTTTTCACTAAATGAGATTTGCACTTCTTTCTAGATGTGCAATGCGCAGTGTTTATATTTTATAGTTGTGTGGTGTTTATATTTTATATTAATGTTTTTGGTTGGTTTTTGGTTTTCTAAATGTACTGTTTCTTTTCTCACATCTGCATCTATAATACTCTAAGCTACTGCTAATTTGAGTTGTAAAGTACCCTGGTTAAAAAAAAACATATTTAAAAAGTCCCTCATTCTTCTTTCAGAATGCTGGAATTTTGAAAAGACTTGCAGCAAACCATGGATTTTCTACAACTCATTTTTAAGGCCAAACTGTCCAGATGCAGCCTGTTCCAGTATGTCTGCAACTAAAACTTTGCCTAACTAGAAATTAGTACCAGAAATAGGTCAACTGAGGCAGAAAGCTTGCTTTGGGCTGCATTACCTGTTTTTTGATACTGTCAGCCCAGTCACCACTCCAGAGCATAAGCTCAAGAATTTTTTTGTAGCTTTTTCATCTTCAGTGTGCTGTCTGCCAAGCTCAGGTGAAGTAGCAGGTTCACACTGGAGCCAAGTCCCTGTAGATGTGAAGGATTTCCCCTGATACCAGGAATCTTCTCAAGAGCTGCAGTGCCCCTGCATGGCATTCCTGTGGATTGTGGCAGCTGTGGAATGAGATTAGGTCCCTGCAGGAGAATAGTACTGCACTTAGGGTGTATTTGCCTTCCTCTCCTCCATTCTTGACTGCTTCCTAAATGAGTTATGAAACCCATTTTTCTTTAAATCAGAGATCCAAAATTTCACAGCTGTTATGGCTGATTTCAACTGAAGACAGTATTCCTTCTGGAGCAACAGATTACTGTTAAGATGGAATCCCTTTTAGCTGATACCAAACTAAACTTAGATAGCCTCCTGCTGTGGGTACAAGTTTTGCTTTGGAGTTTTAGGCCTTAATTCCATACTTGCACATATGAAACTCCATTGTAGACTTCATTGTCATTCTGTATTTGCTGGTTGGATCATTCTGCTTTTCAAAGAGACGGGGAGAAGGTTTTCTGTTTTTTCCTGAAGTTCCAGTGGATAGGATGGTTGCCACTTAAAGCGTACACAGCATAGCAATCCTTCTCTAATGAGTTCTAATTTATGGACGTGTGCATAAAGTTTTATGTGAAAGGTCAAATGACCTCACTTAACAGTAGGACTTCAAAAATGTGGGACTGAAAAGCAAACTGTCCAGGACTGTTGAAAATTTCCGTCCTTCTCTGAAGCAATATATACCTCTTGAGTATGACCTGCCTATCTATTGTTCTTCACAGAACGTACTAAAAAGAAGTGCATATGGCACAGCAAATGGGAAAACAGTGTTTCTTTCTTCCAGAGAGACTTTCCTAGTAAACAGTCTGTGACAAATTCCTGATGGTTTCTGCAGGTAAATTCTCTAGAATGAAGAGCTGTTTTCAGCCACTTTCTACAGAATGAAGTAGTCAAAGACTGCTGTCAATTTTTTTTCCCTTTCCTTTTGCTTATTTTTCCTGCCACCCAGAGTTAAGCAGACAATATTTTCTGAAATTGTAATTGAGTCAGACAGTTGTGGCTGACAATTTCACAGAGGCTGAGCATTTGGCAGGTTATTTGTTTGTCTGTCAGGCTGGATGTACCTGACTATGCAAGTGCTGTGAGCAGATGCAGAGGTGGGAGTGTGATGGCCAGGGTGGTGGTTTTTTTAAGTACCACGGACAGGGACCTCTCCACACGTGTCCAGACCATCCATGACTTCATCTGTCAGGACTTTTGTATGTGGGCTGTGCAGCACAGCCTTGATCCTTTTGCAGGCATCATTATGTGGGATTCTTCATCACTTGGTGATTTTGAAAGAGCTGTTTTTCCTGTGAATCCATGTCCTAAAGCTCTTGGTATTCCACAGTGTGTGCCAGTGTACCCCATTTCCTCCATTTGACAGTAGGCTTATGTGCACACTTCCTCATCAGAGGCTCCCCATCATGTCTAGGACTTAATTGTTGTCCTCTTATATGTTCTTCATCTGACTTCAGCAGATTTCAAAGACAGACTATGAGGGCATTCATAAAGCTGACTTTCCTTGTTTACTGTTCCATGGATTTAACTTCAACTCTGCCTAACTTTATTCCTGTTGTAATACTGAAATTCTGCCTGAATCATCTATGTACCTCTTAGAAGATATTGCACTGGTTTCTTTTTAACTGTATGGGGAAATGATAATCAGGACACCTAATTCTAAAGAATATCAAAATGAACCAGTCACTGAGACTATTTCATGAGTTGGTTGGTGAATCATTCTGCCAAATGAAGTTTAGGTTGCATTATACATGGGTCAGTTGGCATCATCCGCTCCCTTCAGAAAGTGGCAATTGGACACAGCCCACTGACATTGTCCAATGTGTGTTGTGCTGCTCAAGTAATCCTAGACTAAGGATTTGCTTTTCTGGATTTAATTCTGGGATTTAATTTTCTTCCTTTTCTACATATTCTTTATAGTTTGGTCTGATTGTTTAGTTGTCTTTATTTTAATTGCATACTACTTTATAACACCTGGGCATTGATTACTTTTTAATGTTTTAATCTGGAGCAGAATAGTCTGAAGGAGGTTCTATAAAATTTCTAGCAAGGATCTTTTGGACCTTTTTTCGACCTTCCCAGTCTTCCCAAAGCTTATTTGTTTCACTTTATTTGAACAAAGAGCTTATAGGATATTAAAAGATAGCAACTTCTGGTGTTTGCAGGTTTGATTCTCTAATATAGCTTATTCTGAAGCTGATCTCCTGTCTCCCTGAATCCACAGCTGACTCTTCCTGAGGATGGACTGTGCTCCTTTTGACTCTTCAGGAACTGCTGTTTAAAAGAATGGAAAACTTCTCTTGCCTAATGGACTGAAATGAGATTTCTTGACCGTTTAAGGAGGTGGCTGATTAAGACCACAGAGGCACCTCCTTAGGTGGTCATTGCTTCATCGGAGCACACAAGTGTGCTGTTCACAGTGGGTCCTTTGAGCCTGTTGCTGTGTTCTCTGTTAAGCTGCTAATGTGGTGTCCTTCCTTTGGCTCACTTGGAACTCGCCAAGTTTCTTTTGGACATGCTTCATTTTTTCTGCTGGAACTGGTGCATCACTGCTATTAACTGGTTCTCTTCCTTCCTAAGTGAAGTGATGGCTGAAGCCCAAGCTCTGCTACTTCATGTGTTGACAGTTCCAATACTTGGAATTATGCGGAGGCACACAGATTCTCAATCCTGGTAACTAAATGGTAGGACATGGCAGTTATGGAAACAGAATTTTGGAAGTTAAGCCAGCCTTCTTTCCCCCTTGCCAATTGTTGTGAAAACATATTTGCATAACTGTAAAAAAACAATGACTAAACAGGAAAAAACCTTTTCCTACATGGGAAAGTTCATGTGTCAATAAATATTTAATTTCTGAACATAGCATTTCTTTTCCCTGAAACGTAGTTTTATAATCTGCTGCTTGGAATAATTCATTATTTATTGAGAACACCTGCTTTGAAAAGCTTAGGTTTTTATAATAACTGTATTGTAAGAACTAGCTAAGCACATAGAGAGACAAAATTATGTGTGAAGAAGAGTCTAGCCACTACTTTTAATTTCTAGTTGGCTGAATCACTAAAATTAAAAGCAGCTTTAACAGTTTTATGGGAAAAGTAGAAGGAGTAAAATCAAATGCTCTTTGATTTTACAGCCATTTGAATGTAGTAGTAAAGTTGATAAAATGGAAATTTGATGAGGTACAAACATCTCAGAATTGTGTTTATGCTGAAGCTGTGATGGCAGCAAGGATTCTCAGCTTTCTGTCAGTACATAGGTCCTCTTCTGCACACCCTTCCCAGAGGGAGAAAACTAAGCTGCTTTTTCTTCCTATATGTGTTTGTTCCCCTGAACTGGAAGCCCTGTCTAGCACACATCTGGGATGTGTTTGTAACTACACTGAATGTGAAACTACTTATGAGTGAGTATGAGTGAGTTTTCTCCTCTATATCTTCACAAAAGACACCTTTAAAGGGCAGGAAAAATCGTGTCTTATTTCAAGGATGTTAGCTTACTGTTAATATAGCTGAAAACTTGGGTTGCATTTGTAACCCTAGCAGAAGTAGCAGTTAGAGTTATATGCCATTTGGAGACATCACAGAATGTAAACAAAATATCACTGAGTGTTGAAAATAAGTCAATATTCAATTCAATATTCAGTTTAGGTAGGATGAATACAACAGAAAAGTGTTCTTTGGGTAAATAATTTCCTAGCTTATAAGGAGGCTAGCGACTGTAGAAGCTTCTTCTTAAAAGCTCTGGTCTTGTGTTCAGTCATCACTCTGAAGTGTGGCCTCAAGTTGCCTTGGGTTTTTTTCTTTTTTCTTTCAATTTCTTTTGTTGTGTGGTTTGCATCTTCTATGGTAGGACACCCATTAGTTGCAATAGTAGCCTTGCCAAATATGTATGGAATTCTGTAGAATCTCTGGACTGTACAATGAAGTGTAGAAAAAGGGCTGTTAAGTAGGCTGGGGAGGAGAATTCCATTGAGTACATTAATTTTCCTTTGGCTTTCCAAATAATGTGGATTCCTGGAGTTGGGAGTATGTGTCCATAGGTAAAGCTGTAGCACGCAGAGGACAGGAAAAATAAGAAAGCAATGGAGAGAAAGCAGGAGAAGAGCTAGAGTATAACAGCAGCAAGGACAAGTGAGTGATTTTTCCATTTCAATTTTTATCCCTTTGTTCTTTTATTTTGACTTTCATGGTCTTCTTGTTTTCCAATTGTCACAAAATTTATAGTATTAGAAGCCAATATAAAAAAGCCACAAACCCTGGGCTTTTAGTATATTATACAGTAAGATTAATCTAGAGCTGCAGGAGCTGTCCTGAGTTACCAATACTGAACTTGCAATGATTCATACCTATGTTTTCCTTTAAAAAAAAAAAGAAAAAAATACTTTTCTAGAAAAACACATAACCAAAAGAAATTTTTAATTTCACTCAACTGATTAGTAATAAAGCTTATTTTTAGAAATTTCTTGGAAGACAGTTATGTCTGAGTCTTGATCTACATAAGATTAAAAATATAGGAGCAAACTTAATCTGGTATTTGCTTATAGTGGACTGATGCTATAGAACTGAGGTGAAATGTAAATCTATCTGTATATGTGTGTGCCTATATGTATACACAGTGGTCTGTGCTTTTAAAGAACGAGCTTGACTTTGAGCAAAGTCAGCTGACATGGATTTTAAGAACCGTATTTATTATGGGTGGAGCTGCCAGTGCCACCTGTATTAAAAGTTGTGTGACCCTTTCCATTTTAAGGTTTAACTCTTGGTTACTTTGGCTTTTGCCAAAGTTCAATTCTGACAGATTTTTCCATGCCAGATATCTGCTTTGGGTTTAATTTTTAAAAAGTTTCAGCCAAAGCAGTTCTGTTCCAAGAATAAGGCTAGTGAAAAGTATGCTGTTTTGCTTGTGTAAGAATATTCTGGTGTCCTTCTTTGATGCTCCAGTGCCCCCAAGCTCTAAAGCAAGGATTTGAAATTTGGCAATAGTTCAGCCTTTGTGTTGAGGATGTGCCTTTTGCCTCCCTGTAAAAATCCACCCAAATTTCCAGACCAGTTTACAAGGCTTTGAAAGATTGCCATTTGCATGGGCTTAATAGGAATTTCTTAAAACTTCACAGTAAGCTTCCTTTAGATTCTGTTCACACTGGGAATGCTCCAGGCAGAGTAGAGCTGCATATTTCATCCCACTTCTGCTAGGAGTTGTGATGGCTGGGTCTGGGTGCTGACATTGAGCTAGGAGTGGGCAGCATTGTGTCTTCTATCACCCCTGCCTATTCCCATGTCCTGTTCCTTCTCCCTAGTGATGGACCTGGGCCCTCTGGAAAAAGAAACTGTTTAATTCATCTTAAAGAGCATGACAGATGTGGAGGAGAAGAATTTGGGAGAGAGTGTGTGTCTGGTTTATACCATTCCTTGGTCACAGAAAATGTGTGTATCATACTGGCAAAACAATACTTCCTTTTCTACTGAATGTTCAGTTTGGTTTTGTTGCAGTTAAACCTCAATAGTTGAGTGGGTATCAAAGTTTAAATGAACTATGTGAGAATCAATTAAAAAAAAAAAAGGTTATACTCAAATGTCAGTACAGGAATGTTATTTAGAGGGCAGAAATCAATCATTTAGAGCTCACTTTTTCAAACATTAAAGTCTGACGTTTGCAACTTCATCACAAGTGTTGTGTGTTTTGTCCAAGAGGCAGCTGTTTGCCTGGAATGGGGAAAGGGTCCTATTGTGAAGATGAGTCCAGGATTTGTAGGAGTAAAGGTTATGTATTCATCTGTTAGGGAAGTTGAAAAATGTGAAGTGAGGGAAGCTGAGATTTGGGGAAAAAAAAAAAAGTCTTTGTGGCTAAGACAGTTCAGTGGTGCTTGACAAGTTGTATGCTGTCTGTGCTCAGCTGTGGTGTTTCTACAAGAAGCACTCAAGTGACTGTTCCTAGGTGGCTGCTCAGACTCTGTGTTGTGGCTGGCTTGAGTACTTGTATCCATTTTCAGAAATGCAGAACTGCAAGTGAACTCAGTGGGAGCTAAACCTCCTCTAAAATCCTGTATTTTAGTTAAGACAGTAAAACCCGGCTCAGAGTATGTGAAGTTTGACACCTGGAGCCAGGGAGCCTTTTAGTCTAATTAACCTAATGCCTCAGTTGCCAGTTTTACAGGTGAAAGACTAACTTGTCCCATCCCTGTAGAAAGACTTGGGGGGAAACTGGTTTCCTTTGTAGCTGGACTGGAAAATAGCATGATGTAAATAGAGCATGTAACCACCTCCCTTGATCAGGGATGAAACAAAGCATTGAAAAATACGCCATACTTTTATCTTTTTTTTTTTAATACTGTGTAAATGAATCTATTTCATACTGATCCAAGCATAAAAATCTCAGTATCTTAGCTCTTGAATTCAAATTTTCCCCTTTGAATTAGCAGTCCAAATTTGTAAACAGTGAGAATATTAAAATGCAAGTTCAATTTGCAATAGCCTTTTAATTCTCTTCAAAATCACAGTCACTTGACCTTAGTAGTAGTTGAATAAAGCATTAGGAGGATTCTCCTCCTCTGTTTACTATGAAGATGGAGAGCATCCTTGTTTACTGCCATGTCACCATGATAAATTTCACCTTTGTAAAGATGCTTCAACAAGACATCCTTTTTTATCCCCTTGTAAAGGCAGCCATTACCTGAAGTTTCCTATATTTAAAAAAACAACAAAAAAACCCCAAATTAAATGGACAGTGTTACAACAAGTAAGTGACTGTGTGTTTGTGGAAATGTCTAGCTCTCAGTGAAATGATTTGCTGCTAAGGTTTAGTGAATTTAATGCTTTGGAAATAATTTTTGGAGAGTCTGCAGCTGTGGAGAGTTTTGGGTTGTGGTTTTTTGTTGTTTTTTTTTTTCCTTGTCCTTTCTTTTAAGGTGGAGGTGTAAAAGATTTTTTTGTTTGCTACTTTAAGCTGAAGTAGTCATCTAACTTTTTTACTTGTTTTGTGGGTAGTTTTCTCAGGGTGTCTGCTGCCTCTGAACCAGTAGCTCTCAGATGGCTCTTTTAAAAGCTTCAGCATAAACAAGGCATTTGACAAGATGTGTCACGCAGTAGTTTTGGGAGAAAGATGGGAATTTAGAGTGGCTCAAAGCACATACATCTTCCTTAGGGGAACTCAGCTGCTAAGAACAGCTCTCTTATTTGCTTAGCTGTGTGAATCCACTTGCTAGTGGACAATTGTTTTGTGTTTTGTTTTCTTTCCCCCCCCAAGACTTCTGTTTACTTGTGTTCTCTTCCATGTGTGTTTTGAGCTTTGCTTTGAAGTTGGGCAGCTAGCTTTAAACAAAAGCTGTTACCATGCTCTGCATAGGATCCAGCTTGATTTCACTTGTGTCAGCGATGTGGTTTAGAGTTAACAAAATGCTGTTCTTTGTTTGCCTTGACATTGGATTGTGTAGGATTAAAATTGAAAAAGAAAAAATCATATCACACTGGGTATATTGTATAAAAGGCAAGTCAAATATGATTAGAATGTGATTTAATGGTTGTGCAGCAATTATTAATTGCCCAGGCATCTGTCTTGTTACATGAGATGAAGTTGGAGGTATCCTTTCTTTTTTTCCTCTGTCACCTTCCTTTTCCTCTTCCCCAGTCCCCGTAATAATCTAAGGAATTTCTGAAAACCTAGAACTTTATGTGCATTTAGTTTCCTATGTAAGTCACTCTAGTATATTGTACTTCAGAGTGCCTTAATAAAACAATTTAAAATGCATATTTTGTCATCTTTAAGCATTTTTCTTCAGTAAGAAGGCCCAAATGCTGCACTTTTACTTTCTCAAATTTGTACTGAAGCCTGTATTCTTTTATACTGATTTTTATTTTAAGGTTGGGGCACAAAATGGGAAGTAGATTCTGAAA
Organism: Cinclus cinclus; assembly: GCF_963662255.1. Taxonomy (NCBI): domain Eukaryota; kingdom Metazoa; phylum Chordata; class Aves; order Passeriformes; family Cinclidae; genus Cinclus; species Cinclus cinclus. Next base: position 59,877,712 of record NC_085050.1, on the reverse strand, counting down.
GGCAAAAGCAAACACAACTGCAGACAGCCAAATTTGTATATGTTTACACAAGCAGTAAATTAGCTATGAGCATTCAACTCTGTTATTTCAAATTAATTTGAAACATTTATTTTTTTTTTCAAAATTACTTTGAAAAAGTATCTGCAGTCTGATTAACAAGACTGCTGTATTAAATGGGTTTAAAATGTGATCTTTTACATGAAGCATGTGAAGTGTTTCTGAATGTTTTGCTCTTCTGTCTTGTTTTTGACAGCAACTGGAATTAGTGGAGCCCAGTGGCTGGATCCATGTTCCTCTAACAGATACTCACAAGAAGCCCATTCGCACCTTTATGATCCAGATTGCTGTTTTAGCAAATCACCAGAATGGAAGAGACACTCACATGAGGCAAATTAAAGTGTACACCCCTGTGGAGGAGAGCTCCATTGGTAAATTTCCCAGATGTACAACAATTGATTTCATGATGTATCGCTCCATCAGATAAAATTTCCTCATGAGGAATAATAAAGGTATTTTTTCATGACCATATCATTGCTAAAGTATTGAGATACTTAAAGAGCAGGGTTTACTTCAGTGTAATTATATGTTTATGTTTATACTTTGTATGATTTTTGAAATAAAGATAATTTTGTGTTACAATATGTTGTAATCTGTAATTTTGTTTGTTTTTCTAGGTGTCTGAGTGCTCTTGTACTCTCTGAGAGGGGAAAAACAATCCAGGCACTCTTAAAAGAATGTATTTGACTGGGTAGGAATCAGTAATTAATTTGATAATGCATACAAATAGTTATTTCCTCTACCCAAAAACTGCTCTTTAAAAAGTTGCTTGTCTTCTTGAGCAGCCATGATCTAAGGACATTACCAGTAGTATTTTCCCGTTATTAGGTGTGCTAATGTGTTGTGCTCTTTTCTCTAGAGGGTTTTTCTGGCTCAGTGGCTGTGGGCATGGATTTAGTCTTTGTAGCTGCAAAGTAAATCATAGAATTACAGAATATCTCCAGCTGGAAGGTACATGGAAAGATCATCAAGTCAAATTTGCCGCTTCTTGCAGGACTACCTACAACTAATCCATATGACTAAATGTTGTTCAGATGCTCCTTGAAGTGTAACAGACTTGGTGCCATAACCATTTTCCTGGGGAGCCTATTCTAGTGACTGATAATGCAGTGAAGATGACAATGACATGAAGAAAACCAAATATTTGCAAATTATTCAGCACAGCATATACATTAGTATAGATAAACTGAGTGTAGGTTATCTAGAACATGATAGCTGTTTAAAATAAGTGGTTTGGGAATGCTCTGGCACCCTACAGCAATGTAGGAATGAATGTGGTGGTCCAATGCACCTTCTAAATTACTGGGAACTTGAGTATAGCACAGAATTTTTTTAATGTGTGCCTTAAAACAAAGGGCATTGCAAGGAAAATGCGTGCTCTGTCTACTTGCTGTGAGTAGGAATATTTAAGACCTCTACTAATGTCTCATAGTCCAATCACTAGTTGTTTAATCTTTTAAAAAAATTGAATAGATTTTAGAAAGGTGTTCAAGGTTTCTTTTAAAATCTTCAGTACTGATCAAACTCATTCTTCCTCATAGCACCACAAAAGATGATGGTTGATCCAGAGCAATCTCAGCGAAGGAAAACTTTTGTCACTCTTCTTAATTGTGAGCAAGAAAGGCTAATAATTGTGAAGGCTCATCAAACAATGACACATCATCCTGCAGAGGAGAAAAGAGGTGAAATGGAGGAAAAGGGGAATGTTGTCAAAGATTTAACTATTGAAATTTGTTTTATATTGATGAAGTTGTTGTTGACTGAAAAGTTTTATCTGTGGCTGATTTCCACAGTATTTAGGAGGGCCATTAAGTAGAGCATTTCTTGTAAAGAACCTTGTAGAGGAGTGCATGAATAGTTTGGGGTTTCTATTTAAATGTGGATTCAGTCATTTCAGGAGGACCTTAATGGTACTTTACCTTTCCCTGTAGAGGATGGATCAAATGCAGAATTCCTGTTCAGCAGAAGCTGGCTGAACTTGTGCCTTTCACCAAGTCTGTCGCTTCTGTGACTTTTCTTATATGGTGTCAGGGAGTTGTACGTTCCTATTCACGTGAAGCCAATTATGGACTTTTGATGTCCACTTCATATTTGACTGTTTAAAAAAAATCCAATAAACCTCTCCTGGATTTATCTAGTTACTTTTGATAAGCTTTTGATTGATTTTAAGAAATCAGATTATTAGACACGGAATTTTCCTGGTTTTCCCCCAGAAGTTGTGATGGCAGTTATCCATCCTAGCTTTGCATCATCAAACCACTGTTTCCTACTTAAGGATTCTACCACAGATAATTCTGTGGTAATTTTGTGTTTTGGTCAGTAACATTTATCTTTTCATATATGTCACTCTGCAAGTGATATTGAGACTAATACTGCCCTGTGCCAAACATTATCCAGTACTAGGAACAGGCCTGTTAGCACAGTCTTGTTCTTCTTATTTCTGTCCTTCTATCAGTAGGCATCATTTTTGGATCTTTAGAGAGCTATTCTAGCTTTTATAGATTTTTTTTTTCAGGACATCAATGCTCATACAGAATAGGGGCCAGCATTTGTGTCAAAAATTTGGAATCGTTATTTCTGGCAGTGTCATTGAATAAGCTGAAATGCAGCTTGACTACTTACCCTGCTCTTCTAAAATTACAGTTTGTGTTTAAGTGGTTTTAAGAACCCATGATAAACTGGATTATGTTAAACTTTACTGTTGGGGAAGGAATCTGTACTTACTTGAAAACAAGTGCAGTGGCCACTCTAAATCCATATGAAATCTTTTCTCTGTTGTTTTGTAGCAACTGTAGATACTTTGCATTGCACTGGTATTTAACATCTGTGGAGGTACATTTGTTTTTTAGAACTTTTGGCACTTGGTTACATACGTTTGCTGATTTTTAAATGATGAGATCCTAGATGAGTGTGTCTGAAAATAAAGCATGTTGCTGCCTTTGTGTATGAATAAAGTAGTTAGTATTTGAACTGGGCTGCCAAGTCATTCAGGAAGTTACTTTACATGTATGTTGTGTTTAGCTCCTGCTTCTTTTCCTTTCTCATTGTTTTCAGACACACAGTTGCCTGGAATCTTCTGCCTTTCTCTTTTTCTCCTGTATAAGAAACACCTGATAAATATTGAGTAGTACAAGTAATATTTGCATAAATGACAGACAAAATGGAAGATTTATTTGTCCTGAAAAATCATGACTTGGCAGTGGTCTGACTCATAACTTCAAATAGTAATAATTTAGGGGATTTAAAAACTTTTGTTGGAAGGTCACTAGGCCTTTCTGCCTCACAGAACAGAAATTTGATTCCCAGTGCAAGTGTAGAAACCTTCCTTTTAATTAAACTCTAGCTGATTTCCTTTGCAGACACTGAGAAGAGGGAGGTAACTGCGTGACCAGGATCTTGAGGAATGGTTGAAATGTAGGCCAGTACCTGTGTTTTGACTAAGTCATGTCTGTGTGTCTTCTTAGCACCACAGTGTAAATAAGAAAGGGAGATGGCAGGAGAGGGAGAAAAGAGGTATTTGCTGCTCCTGGTTTCTAAAATGGAGAATAGCAAAACATTTATATTTTGTTTAAATTCACATATCTGAATCTCTGGCAGAGCTGGAGGTTGAAGCCATATCATCACTGTCTATTTTCTCTTTCACTGTGAAGCTGATTTTCAGATAATGATCCTGTTTCAAAGACAAATTTTTCAGTAGTGTAATTTCTGTATGTAATTCCATTTAAAAGTTTAAACTGTATTTTTGGTTTTGTTGTTCTGGTTTTGTCTGTAGGAGATATACTTTTGCCACTACTCCGACTATAGATGCACCACTGAAACTCTCCAGCTGCACCTTGGTGCTTGTTGTTACCTGTAACCCTGAAGTGAGTTTTACTGTTGGTATTTGTTTTTCTTCACCTGTGTTAAAACACTTTAAGGGAAGTAATTGAAACATTATTTAGGCTTGAAATCTGTTTCTGTATTAGAGACAGCCAGATGTTGAGATGGCCAGTACTGATCAGCACAAACTCATGAACTTGGGCATAATGAATGAAGTGGTGGAAGAGTCTGAAGGACCATGGAGAGCTACCAGATTTTGGGAAGGCCAGTTGCCTCACCTAATAGGGCAAGCCACAACTCTAGGCAGTAGGTCATTCCTTGAAAAATCCTCACCTTTCGCACAGCAGTAGCCAGCAATAACTGTAATTGTCTGGACTCAGGAACTGCAAGTGAAACAGGTGCTCAGGCAATTCATATCACCTGAAGTGAGTCAGGGTGATAAGGCTGGACCTAGTAATTAGAGCTGAATTGCATTACACCCTGTAAAGAAAGAAGGAAAGTCAGAAGCTACTCTAGTAAGCTTCTCAGAATATCCTAAAGACTTTAGCCATTTGTCAACCATTATTTTTGCTGCAAAATGGTGAGTGGGTTTTTCTATAACCTGTATTTTCAGCATGGGTCTGCTTAGTAATACACAAAAGAAGAGTTCATTGCTCTGCCAGGTCTAAATGAAAGAATAAATAGTTGTTATAGTGTTACTATGTTTTGCTGTGTAAATGAGTTATGGAGATAAGTTTTAGTGGATTTTTAAAAAAATTTATCAGTAAGCTCTGCAGCTTTAGGAGAATATATCTGAATTCTTTGGCATCACTGGATGACCCAGATTGACCTCAGCATGTGCTTGTCTGCAAAGGGGAAGTAGAGGTTTGGGGCTTGGAAGAGCTCATGGTTATAACAAGCAGTGCACTGCTGTGCTGTGCTTACAGAGCCTTGTTTAATTTCTGGTAAACTTTGCACTCTTATTCCCAAATTTTGTCATTCTGTGTTAATGGTTAATTAACACTGATGCATTGATTACAAGAATGCTTTGCATTCCTTTGCATGTATACACTAAAATAGCTGTTTATTTAATATTTAACTACCACATTACTTCTTTAATTAAACACAATAGGTCTTTGCTGGAGCACAAGATAATAATCTAAGTGCAATTAAAATGTTCATAATATTAAGAGTATGTCCCTCTAAATATGGGATTGCTGAGGCTTCCAGGCAAAGGTATTGGGTGGTCTGCTGTTGGTTTGGAATATTTAAGTGTTCTGGTTTAGATCAGAAAGGTATTAAGGTGCTTTTATAAAGCTGCATAAAGCATCATTAAACACTGCTCATGGAAGCAAATTGAAAGTCATCCTTCGCATGACATGTTTGCTATAACTCCAGGTTGACATTTCAATGAGCTGTTTTACGTCAGCCTAACAATTGCCTGTGACAGTTTCTCCATTTGCACCAAAGAATAAACCTTTCTTGCAGCAGTCAACAGTATTAGCATGGTTTAGTTTAATGGAAGAATGGGGAAAAAAAAGAAAAAAGCTCCTACCCCAAAGCCCAGGTAATGAAAATTATGCTAATACTTGATTCTGCTAGAAGATATAATCCAGACATAATTATATATGAAGTGAGAAAGTAAATTTGGGATCACTGGAAACATTAAATACCTGAACTCTGATCCCACTGAAGTGAATTGCTGCTGTTAATTATAAACAACTATGTGGTTATTATAATAATTATAAATAACTGTAGGGGAACAGTTTAGCCAATATTTAATACTCAAAGGAAATTAAATGGGATCAGTGACTTCCCAGTTATATAGATAAAGAGGCAAATCTGGAGCAGTTTTGGAAGTTTCTTTCTCAAATGCTTCTTTCAATATACAAAATTAGGAGTAAATTCCAAACACATGCAATGTAGTATGAACATGTAGTTTGTTGAAATCTTGTACAATTAGAAGGTAAAAGTTCTGTGCATAAGATGAAAGTACCAGAGCTCTTCAGCGCTTCACTTTTTGAATATTTAATATTCTTGAGTACATGACTGATACTGTGTAGGTGACAATGTCTAGCTTGCAGAATGATCTAAACAAAATTCCCTAATGGCTGTTTCATTTCAATATTTACTGTACTTCTGTACTGGCATATAGTCTTTAATGTGAAGCAGCAGAGAGGAAAGCTTCTATAAACGAGTCTCATTCACCCTAGAAAAACACTACTATGACAAGCAAATAATTTATGACAAAATAACGTCTGAGCATTTTAATTAGAAAACACCTCAGGAAAGGGATTGCCTTGTTCTTTACATTTGTGCATTTCCTTTAAAAATGTGTTTCTGTCTTTGCTTAAACTGATTAGAAATTTCAAGTAAAAGGTGAGCTTACTGCTCTTTTGCAAAGGTTTTACCTGTTTTTCTACACTGTGCCTTCAGGTTGCTGTTCTGTTGCCATTGAAAATTGGTATAAAATAAAGAGGTGTTCATTCTGGTGCTTCAGAGTGGAATCTTTAATCTGGGGCACTCATCTCTGAAGCGATTTTCTATTAGGAACAAATAAACCCATAGAATCTAATCTTTCAATTGTATTTAATTTAATCCTCATGTTTTGTTTGGTGTGATTTTTGATTCTTTTACAATGATTTTATCTTTAAATGCAGTGTTTTTTGGGTTTTTTTGTTTTGTTTTTTTTTTTTTTTTTTGTTTTGTTTTTTTTTTTGTTTTTTTTTTTAAGATAAGTCTTTCTAGGCCAGGATCTTGTGACCTCTTGTATTCAGTATTAAAGCTTATTCTAATTTTAGTTGAGACTAGTCTTAAATATTTCAGATGTTATGCTTGTTTATCTGTTCTGTCTGGTACTATTTCCCATTATTTGGCAGTTGACAGGGGAGAATTATAGTGTTTTCTGATGGTGCATTTTTCCAATGGAAAGTCAGTGAGAATACTAGTGGGACAAAGATTTAAACTGAAATCTTACTGAAAGCTTCCATGATGTTGTTAGTCTTCTAGCAGAGATAGTTCATCTCTCAATACAGGTTATGTATATCTTCATTCTGTCAGATTTTCTATCATTAATTTATTGAAAAGCCAGGAGTCTTTATATTCTGTTGCTTCTCAACTGTCACAAGTTATTCTAAACCTTCCTAGTTGGTAGAGATGTAAATATCAGTGGGAGCACATGTGCTCAGGTGCTGCTGTATCACATATACCTAATCCTTTTGTATTTCCATCTCTGATAATTCAGTGTTGTTTTTTAAGGCCTTACAATAAAGCAGTGAGGTAAGTAATAAAAAAAAAAAAAAATATTTTATTTGTTTGTTTTTTTCTTTTTTAATTCTTCACTAACCTCATTTTCCTGCCTGTAGTAACAATTTGCTTTTAATTCTTCCTTGTTTGTAATGGGATTTTTTTGTTTGTTTGTTTGTTTCCTTCATTTTCATATTTTATGAAGGCTTTTTATCAAGTAGTTGTACTTCTAAAAGGAGATAAGTTCATCTGGGTGTACCTGAAAAAAAACAGGGAATTGTCTATGGTATTTACCAACAAAGTGTTTGTTGTGGGTCTCTCAGAAATATTTTTGGGTATATAAATGGCTGTTTAGACTGCTTCCCTCCACATACTGCAGTTTTCATGTCTTCCAGACAGAAAAATTAGCTGTGTTCTCATGTTAACATAAACCAAAGTCAACCTTATTAAATCAGTGAAACAGTGCAAGCTAGGAGAGAGTCTGTTCTTGCATATTAAATGAATAAAGATTGATATACATGCTTTTTGAAGTTTGCAATGACAGGCTTATCTATGTTGTCAAAAATCAGGATTATCCAAATAGTTTGTACAATCCTTCTGTTCCCATAATTTATGCTGCTTTTTGTCTATGATCGTGTGTTCTTTTTTCCCCGCCTTATTTTAGGAGTGAATCAAAATAACACAGCTAAAGGACTCTACTACTTCTGGCTCCTCTGGAAATTTGAAAAGTATGGAGTGAGTGAGGTGAAGTCTTGCAGAAGGGGGGGGAGGACATGGTTTTTTGATTTAGATTGCTTTTTGGAAAGTTGGACTCCATCTTTATTTTCCCACACAATGACTCTAGCAAAGTCACTTGAATATTTTCATAGGTGATCACTCATTGTCTGTTTCTTGGAGGATTTACTCTGAAAGCTCTGGTTCAGGTTTTCTGAACTATTAATGAAAATACCCAGTGTTCTCAGATGTTGCTGAAGGCAGAGGCTTGCTTGCATCATTCATTGTATTCAGCTCAAGAGATTACCTGGGGGAAAAAAAATCGTTAAAAACAATGCAGTTCACTTACTGGGGACAAAAGTTTGCATTCAATTAGTTGATTTCTCTGGCTTCTGATGGCAGCCCTAATTTTTTTTCCTCTAGAAGTCATCATGTCTGGACCCTGCTTTGCTCATTTGCAGTGCTTGCTTTCTCTCCAGTCTTTAAACTGGCCCCAGTCTCATCTCCAAGTCTGAGTGCTTTTCCACCCTAGGCTTTAGTTTTCCCCTTACCCCCATTTTCCTTCCCCAGAGCTCTCTGTCCCTCTCCCAGGCACTGTGGCAGCATTTTGTATCTTATTTAGTCATACATTTTCTCACTCACTACTCATTTTCTCAATATCCCCCCCCAAATCCCCTAATTTTCCATTTTCCCTCCACTAATCCTGAACATTTTCCTTTCTTTCCCAGCTAGTCCCAACTAATACGACATGCTTCCGCCCCACATTGCATAATATATATTCTGCCTGTCAGCTCTCTTCCCATCCCGCTAAAGTTGCAGATGATGAGATTATTGAGAGCACAGGGGAGAGATTTTTCTGCTTTTGCTTGTAATACTCAACACAGCCCAAGGATACAATACCTGAAAGCAGCTATTACAGAAAAAGGTTGACTTTGCCCAGTAGCTTCACACCAGATCATGTTCAGGATTGTTCTGTGGGGTGTGCATTTTTAGGCTTGGCCAAAACTAGGCAGGCATTCATAAATGGTTCTATGCATATCTCCTACTCTCTCTCTATTCCCATCTAATTTCAGAAACTCTAAAGCATTCAAGTGCTAAAAGTTTCCAAATAAAAGATTGTGAGAGTATTTCTCTGAAATGGCTGAATAGTTTTGGCTGGAGTTTTCAAAAATAAATTCAGCCTGAGGCAGACAGCTGGTATGGGAAATTTCAGCTAACAGAGTTGCAATTTGGCTAAGTTTTGAGAAACTCGGAAGAGATCTGCAAGGGAATGAACCCTGGGTAATGTTTCACATTTCACCAAATAGCATCTCCTGGGCAATGTGCTTTGTCACTTTGTGTGGACCTTCCCATTTGGTATAAAATTCATTCTCTACAGAAACTAGCTAAGCTTCAGGATGTTAGAATAGATATTTTTATTTGGGGTTTATAGACTCAGAGTTTTAAAAATAATTTATTTGCTTCCCCAGTCTAGTTGAAGTATCTTTCTATATAGATACAGCCTGCCAAGGGTATTTGTACTGAAAATATCTCTGTTCTTTTATGCTTTTTTATAGCTTTCAGGGGGGGATTTGTGCTGGAGTAGCAGTGTCCCAGGGTGAGCTCTGAGAGGGTTTTAACCTAGCACTGTCTGCAGTGCCCTGCTGTGATTCTGCTTCCCCAGTGTGCAGTCTGTATGGTAATAAAAGGAGCAGAGTAACTCCTCCTGCCCTGTTCTCCTGACCTGCTCATGTGAGCCAGGCTTATTCACACTCTTGTTTTTCAAGCTCTGTCATTATTAAACTTTTCTTTCTTCTTTCTTGCCCCCTTCCCCTTAGCTTTGCACTGGATTTCAACCTGGGCATACCTTCATAACTGAAACCCTTTTTTTGGGCTATTTGGATTCCTGGTGTAAGGCTGTAGTGTGCCCAGTCTATTAAAAAGTGTTAAAAAGACAGGTTTTATTTATTTGTTTTTTGTCATGCAGGGTTCTTTTTGCTAGATAGAACTTTCAACCATCTTTACTGCCTCAAAGTACAAATATCTGTCTGGCCTTCAAATACCAGGGCACAGCTGGGCTATCAGGAGCTTCCAAACTCGACCTTCTAAATGCAAAAGCTCTGCTGAAAGCAAGAAAGTATTTGACAAAGATGATTTGGATCATATGGAGCCTTTTTGTGCTCTGGTGGTCCTGAAGCACTTAACCCAAAATAAGAGCAGCCAAAGAAGAAAACAATCCAAGCCAGTCTGTTCATCCTGGTATATAATTAAGGCATAGAAAGTCTTTCCCCACCTAATTCATGGTAGCTCCTATTACCATCAGGGTGGGTGAATTGGGATAGAAAGGCGTGCTACCTCAAGACAAATCCTTTCTCTGAATGTAATTCCTTGTTTCACACACCTGTTCAAAAGCAGCCTGCTAAAAACTGAGCGCTGTCAAATGAACTGATTAAAATAATGAATACTGTGGAGTGAGTGAGTAGGGATTGATTTGATTCCCCATCCTTATGTCTTTTCAGAGCAAAAATGAGAGGATATCAGGTTATGTCAGCAGAAGTTCAAAATAAATAAAAGTATATTGTTCTTAAAGCTGTATTTAAGATGTGTAGCTTAAACTTGGATGAAGTAGTTGGAGACATTTTAAGCTTTTGCTTAGTTTCTAGACAGGGCTGAACAAATTCATGGAAGAAAAATCCTTTGAAGATTATGAAACCCAAAAGAAAGGCCATAAATTGTTGGGGATCTCTGGAGTACTGCATGAAATGCCATTACATGCTTGTCCTCTTACACTGTTCCCTTAGAGAATTGTTTGCTGGCACTGGTATAGACCAGTGCCTTTCTAGGAGCAGGATGGTGTCAGGCCCTAACAAGACCAAACAACTTTAGCTTGGAAAAGAATAAGGGAAACAAGAATTTGGAGAAATAAAGTGACTACAGGGGACAACAAATGTTGGAAAAGGAATGTGTGTATTAGGTTTAAAGGTGAAGATTTTTTTCCTGCTTTTCAGAGCACCCTCCAAAGCACTAGAAAGTGCTTGAAAATATCAAAGAACCCAGTGGATACTGTTCTGGGCTCCTGTCAGGGACAGGTTGTTGAGCCAAATGGACCTTATGGATTTGTTGCTGCCATTTGTATATTTTTCAGTGATTAAGTTCTTCAGCATTTTGCTGTTGGCAAAACTTATGTAGAATGTGAAGCCAACTGGAAGTAGAAACATTATGATTTGATAATTGAATGTTGCATTTCAGTACCACCAAAAAGCAAAATTTTGAGGAGTATGTTTAAGAAAGGAGGAGGGAAAAAAGACCCTAACTGTTTTCTCATCACAGTACACTGAGAAAGTGTTTAGACTGATCCATAACCTTTGTAGTGTTGTGTTCTGTAAAACTAGCAAGGGCTTAGTTCTTAGTCTGAATACTATGCTTGTTTTGCAATTTAAATAATAAACAATTTATATATGTATATGTTTTAGCTTAAAATCACATCTTGTTGGATTTGGCTGTTAATAAAAGCTTGTAGTGGAACCAGCACTCTGTCCATCCAGTGAAAATATGAACAGGACCACACAAAATGCTTCCACTGTGTCATTCCTTTTACTGCTCTTCCATTAAAATAAACTCCTTGCCACAGAACTTACTTGTCATTTCCCGCTTCTCAAAAATATCACAAGTAATGTAGTTTCTAAAGCTTTTCCACTTCCAGCTCTGGTATATACTTGACAGTGTTTGCAGAAGATATCTTTGTATTTCTCCCTGCCATTCCTTTTCAAATACATGCAGAGCTGGATCTTGGATATATTCTATTAAATGCACTTTTTGGCCAACACTGCTTACAACTAAACCTAGGCCAGTCACACAGTGTCATATACATCTTGGTTTCTGTTATCACAATTTCCAAAAAGAATGTGTTTTAGATCTATTATATGTGTTCTTCTGTCCATGTCTTCTTCAGCATTTATTGAGATAAATTCTTTTTGAATTGGTATCCGCTTCTTGTTAGAGTATGCTTTTGTTTTGCTCCTGGATTTCGTAGCTTAATGAGCTCCACTGAAGTAGGAAGAAAAAGAATGTATGGGCATTTGTGGGACTGGATAATTAGCTCATCTTGCTTGTGTGTTTGTGCTATCACCTATAATGTTGTCCTGTGTCATTAATAGATCTGCTGGGCTTTCTTAGATCATGCAACTTCTCTGATTCAGAACTATTTATTGTCTCATCTGACAATGGGATTTTCCTCTGTTTTTTTGCAAATCATGATAATAATTTTTTAACGTGTGTTTTCACTTCCTGAACTTTTTCTGATTTACTTTTCTGAAGGCATGTGCATAACTAGGATTTGTTTAAAAATCAAAGGAACCTGTTTAGAGATATTTTGGTGTTTCCTCTTCATGTGTTTAGATGAAAGTTCATAAACTTTCTTTGGATGTCATCTTAAAACTCAAATCCTAGGTAGTGATACCTTCAACTCATTGATGCCCAGCTGGTAGTGAACTGGAGATTTAAGATGAGTTATTGTCATAAAAATTCATTATTCAGTGCCACCAACTTTATTATTTCCTTCAGCATTGTATCACCTGATAGACTCTATCACCACATAGAATTATTAAGCTGCTCTCCGTAAGAATCAGCTACAGTGTTGTGATCCAGTGGTGTTCTCATAAATGATAAGAATTAATCAGATTGGTGTCCTAATAGGGCTATAATTCTGTTCTGGTAACAGAACACAATAAAATGCCACAGGTGCTGTAAACAGCAGGTTTTGTTTTAAGCGTGATAGTGCATTTTAGTTTGCAAATCAGCTTCACCTCTTAAAATCCTGGGCTCAAATAGCAGCACTCACTTGCTCATACAGTTGATGAATACTTAGAGCATTTTGCTATGTTTTTCTGTGCAGTTAGTTTCCAACACCTTCTCTTAGTTTACAGGGCTGTGAATAATTTGCATTTGCATGCACTGGCAGCAGTGTTCCCAAGCTGGTAGGCAGGGAATGCTAACTCACACAGTTGTGCTTGAATGCATCACTTCTGCTGCATTCTTCCCCTCCCCTGTTCCAGCAGCTGAGAGAGCTGTGAGTTTTCCCTACACTCAACATCTTTCTGGCTCATTGTCAGTCAAGCCGTGCCAACTGCACCAGCCAGTAAAAGCATATAGGAAAAATAAATTTGTCATAGGAAAAGTACAGAAAAAATATTATTTTCATGCAAGACTACAGTAAAGGCACTGTTGGGCTATACTTTGCTAATGAGGAAAAACTAGCTTTCAAAATCAGAGGGTTTTGTCAATGAGTGTGTTTGAGGATGCTTCCATTCAAAAGGTTAGGACCAAAACTTGTTTTTTTAACAATTTCTACAACATTAACATTTTATTAACTCTGAGTGGATGAGGCAGCATGACACCATTGTGCTCTATCATTCTTGAAAACTTCAGTGTGAATAATAGTAAAGGGGTATGCTGGCTGATACTCAGGAGGTTACAAGAGATGTGTGTAGTGAAAATTATGTTTGATGATGAACGGCGCTTTCTACAGTGGTTTATTCATTAAACCTTCAAACACAGTGTTTTTTAAGGTTATTTATAATGTAATATAAAATAATAGAAAGTTGAAATAGTTGTTGAAATACCTTTGTGACTGGTAAAGAAACTCAGCAGAATTTTAGTTTTTAAACTTCCCTAAACACACACTTGCCATTTCCTCTTATTATAGGGAGGCAAAATTAAACAGACTCCTGTCTTTCACAAAGTACAACTTTGGGATTTGTGTGATTATTTTGTGTCTAATTCTTCCAAAGAACTTTGCAGGACCATGCAGAAAGCATTGTGATACTGAATGCTTCAGCTTATGCTTAAAACAGCTTAGTCTTGGCACTCCAATCTAAATAATGACAGTTTGCATTTTTTTGTTACTCATGTTTAGCAGAATCAATCTCTTAAAAGTCAGTAGTGCAACTAAAATTAACATTAAATAATGTGCACAATGTTTGTTAGAGCTGTCTTGAAGGACTGTTGCAAGTGCATCCATTATTTAACTTAATGGCTAAGATCAAGCTTATTAATCTCTACTTAGTATATTGTATTGACATATCAGAGACCTAATTTTGCTCAAGGCTTATTCTGTGCGTCAGAGGTGGCTATTGAGTAGAAAATTCTTTTTATTGCTCTGGAAATAACTATTTCATGTCATAAAACCATGTCAGATTTTCTGAAATCAAAACATTCAGAGAGTATAAAATGTGCAGAAAGTTACAGGTGCTTAGTTTTGACATTTATGGACAATCTAAACTGATGTACAATCAAAACTTGAAGAAACAAATCTGTACCAAAACCAAGGACTATTTTCCATCCTGCTGAGAAGGCTTTCAGTACCAAGAGCACTTAGGAGTAGGAGTTTTCATGGGCAAAAATATTCCCTGTGTGGCAAAAGTTAACAAACGATGGTTTCTCTCATACCTGCTATCTCCCAGATCCCACTAGAAGGTGAGGCAGGACTACGATGGCAAACTCCAAGTAAGAGAAGATATTGGTGCTGGCAAATTGCACCAAATCAGCTCATCTCCTGACGTGAAACGCAGACTCTGTCTTAATCTAATGACAGAAAAGGAGTGAGTCTACCCATTGTTCTGTTTATTTGGATGTGCGCAGCACATATAAAGCCATGTGTAACTTAGTTATTTATAGAAAACGAGAATCAAAGAGAAAAACTAAATTCCTGCAGTACAAAAATATAAATAATGATAAAAGCAGTATTAGCATATTTCCTATAAGATGCTCTGAAGGCCAGGCTACTGCCAGTCTAGTTTATGACAGTTTGTCTTGTAGAGAGGGGACAATGCTCTTTTGCCTCCAGAAGACAAGGAAAAGCTGAGTTTCTATTAATGTCACCTTGATTGTATTTGATTGATCAGAGATTCTTTTTTAGGTGTACTTATGCATGGGAGGTGAACCTAAGAATGCCATAAAAATGCTCTATTGTGCTAGATTTTTGATGGCCCTTCAGGCACTTTAGTTAAAGCTTTCTCTTCTCCTGTGATAATTTAGAACTTGGCAGAAATGTTGTATAAAGTAGGTGTAACAACAGGGATAAAAATTCTCCATCTTTTGGAATGGGGTTTAGCTGTGCAAAATTCCAAGAGATACCTGTACCACAACACCTGCAGCGATCTTTCCCTGGGCTTCTCTGATTCCTGAGAAACCCTAGGAATTTCATGTATTTCTGGATCTATGTGGGCTCTGACCTAGGTCACAAAGTCAATCTTTAAAGGCTTAAATAAGGCCATCCTTTGTTTCTTAATACAGTTTTTTAAACTCCAAATGCCCACTCTGTTATATCAGGATGCCAGAAAACCATAGGACCTGTATTTTCACTGGTTCATTTCCTCTGGCTATCTATGGAATCACCCACATCTGATTTTAATTAGCAGTTATGAGTCACTGACTGGTGTGTGTTTATGAACAAACAGAG
The DNA here is from genome assembly GCF_963662255.1 of Cinclus cinclus. NCBI lineage: Eukaryota > Metazoa > Chordata > Aves > Passeriformes > Cinclidae > Cinclus > Cinclus cinclus. The sequence continues at coordinate 59,862,459 of NC_085050.1, read as the reverse complement.
GAAAATACTCTAGTCTGGTCGTTTGGGCATGTCTCTAGGAATTAGGAAAAATTGTATTCTCTTCCCTCTGTTGGCCTGATGAACATTTCCTTCAAGTGGGTTAGTTTAACATGAAAAATCAATAAACTCTTTTCTTGCCTTTACTTTCTTAGTTCTTGCATCCTTTCCGACTCAATAGATGTGGGTTGAAATCACTGGATCAGAAAGGTTGGTGAGCTTTTGCCCCTGCATAAAGGTAGTGGGTGGGTGAGGGAGAAGGAATTCCACTTTCCTCCACAGTCCAGAGGGAGATGTTTAGGAGCACATCTGCACAACTGCCTTGGAATCTGGGCTGGCTGTGTCTGCACCCCAGTCCTGCTGTATCCCTACTGGAAACCACAGCACATACTCTGCTGGTGTAGGTTTACTGGCTGGAATTCTATTTGTGTTGTGGTAACATATTCTAGTTTCAGGAGTAAAGCAAATCCATCTCCAAGGCATTTGCTGTAGACAAGTCTTACACGGCTCCATTCTCAACTTGTTCTCTTTAAGGACTTTTTCCTGAAGTCTCTCACCAAACACTGCCAAGGGAACCGAGATAGCCAGTCTGGAACTCTGGTTTCCACTGGCTGGCAAAACAGTGAACCTTTGGGAGCTGTTCCAGGAAGTACCTTCTGTGATATGGCTTTGATTCTCTGTGGCAACATCCTTATGTTTATTGAGATTCAGGCTCAATGTTGTTGTCTTGCAAGCTCTGGGAAAGGGAGAGCAAATTGAATTTTTGGACCCTTTCTTCATTTAGAGCACTGATGTTACTAAAGTGACAAGTGAGATGTCATCTATAAATGAGCAGAAGCCTAAGCACAGAAAACCCTTCTCAAGGGTGGATCTTGGGGATGGGTCCCCACAGTCCTACATGTAGAAAAAGAAATGTTCAAATGGAAGAAGGAAAACCCTATTGTAATGTGGCTCTGTACAAAATTGTGCTGTGGATGGGTAATTCCTGGGCTGTGCTACTGAAATGTGTTTTAATAGAGTTCATGTATTTCTGGGATTACAGTAAGTATGGCTGCTTCTCCTGGAAAGTAAACAAATACATTCCTCAACATGAAATCCCACACAAATGATCTAAACACAGATTGTGACTTTCACTTAAAACTCCCTGTTTTTGGAAAGAATACTATTTTTTTCTTTTGAATTGGCATAAACTGTTCTTGAGTAACTAACTTCTTTTCAGCTTACTCCACCCTCTTTTCCTGGATTTCTCATGCTTCTAAAGGGCAATGGGAATGCAGTTAGCCATTTAATCCCCAACTAAGAGTTTTTAAGTCCCTTGCTAGAGGAGTTTCTTGTGCAGATGGGTTTTTCTTGGACCAAAAGGGCTAAATAAGCCTGTACTTACCAACTTATCATCTGTCCTCTATCTTGTATGTACAAATAGAACAAGTCTCTCAATAATTAAAAAAATCCCACTTTCTTGCTGCAGGAGACCAGGCTGACTGAGATTATAAAGCTGGAGTCAGTGGGGATTTAGCCCCATCACTCACACGTAGTTTGGTGTGTCAATACTGCTTAGTCTAATTGCCAGGAATTCAGAAGTCAGAACGTGGACTTAGATTTTCTTCATTTACGAGTGTATCTGATATCAATGAAGTTTGAAGCATAATTCTAATTTGGGTAAGCTTCTGTGGTTGTAGACTTTCCTCATGTCCACTTTCAAGACAATTGTTCCAAATCTTTAGCTAGGCCTCCTCTGATAGAGGAGTAATATTATGAATAGCTGGAGAATTTCCAGGTGTCACTTTCCTTACACACTCAGCAGGCACTAGGCCTGCTGATAAGCTGCCAGGCACTTCTGTGGCATATTTATGCAGGCATAAAAGCCAGAGAGAAGTTAGTTCCTCATATACGTGTACCAGAGTGGCCCCTGCCTCACCTCTGCTCAAATTCCAGTAAGATTTTTGAAAACTGAGATGGTGTGGGCACATGGGCACAGCAGCCACCAGCTGCTGAAACAGCTCCAGTTACTGCTGGGACGTGGGGTGAGACTGAATACTTTGTATTTAAAACTGAATTTTTGTCTCCCCTTCAGTTGTGTGACCTGCTGTTCTCTGGCAGGTCAGAATTCAGGATCTGGATTAACTGGGGTAATGAGCAGTTGTTGAAAGTGTGTAAGACTTAGCTGATGATGCCTCCAGAACTAATTTTTTCCCGAGAGGGCATGTCCTCTGGCATACTGTCATTAAGTCTAGAATTTCTAATGTTTCTACTATGTGGAAAAGGAAGGAAGAAAGAGATTTTTAAAAAAGTTCAGCAAACAGTTTTAATAGAAATATCTAATATTTTAAAGCATTTTTTCAAGCTGTAAAATTTAATAGGCTAGTGTATTATTCTATGGGATACTTTCCTTCTGTACTCTGTGAAGGAATATCAGTCTGTGTATAATTTCAAAAATATTTTTGATAGCATCCTTCCAACTGTCTGCTTCTCAAACAAGCAGACAGACCAAAAACTAGAATTCACAATTAAATTTGTTCCTATTTTTCATCAATACTGCTGGTTTACAAACAAACCAACATTGTTACATTTCATTTGATGATCACAGTCATGGAAAATATTTCTTTTTTTAAGGGAAATGATATAGAAATAGGATTGAAGACACTTTTAAGTCATCAACTCCAGTCCTCACTTCCTTCTTACATATGCCTATAGAAGTATAAAAATTTTATATGTACTAATTTAGTTATCAGTTCAAGGAATATTAAGCTAGACTAAACTTCTCATAGTTGATACTAGATTTACACTGTTAAATCAGTTGAAGAGGCTTCATTGACTGACCCAGAATTACAATAATTTGCGCCAGCCAAGGACATCAGGTACAGCAGTCTTGCATTGTTGTGCTGTTTATTGCACATCACTGGAATAAGACTGTTAGTAAGTGATTTATTTCCTCCAAGAATACTGTAAAATAGCCTTTAAACTACCATGTGTAATTTCTACACTCAGTAAAATACAGCCTTGTAAATAGCATTTGCTTTTAACAGCAAGACACTATTATTTGTGCTTGGATTTAGTCTGTTCTTGAGTGCATCACAAAAACCATGGCTGACCAATTTTCTATATGTAGCTTGTGTTATTTAGTTTGAAAGAAATCTACAGCTAGTCTGTGCTCTGTATTTAGGAATTCTGCAGTTTTAATACGGTACAAAACCCCTCACTTAATAGAGATTAAGCTCCTTAAAGAAAAGTGCATTTTCCTTGAATATCTATGTATTTGTTTTTATCTGTGATGTCACTTCTCAAGGTTAGGGGTTTTTTCATTCTGGCAGCTCCACCGATGTTTCATGATTAACAAATGCTATTTATACATTTTTAAATACTGTGAAACTTTGGATTTTGCATTGCTCTAAGATGCAACTGCTTGATATTCTGTCTTAGAAAAATGAACAATATTTTTATTGATAAATATTTGTTAATCACATTCTAGAATGTACTCCAACATCAAATTACTTGTACCTTTGCGCTCTTGGAAGAATGTTAAGTTAGATTTTGTTTCTATGTCAGAAAAATATAGAAACAGTTCCATCAGAGGAACTTTACTAAAGATGCCCTTGTATTTGCTTGGGATATGAAGAACTTACTGAGCTTGCACTGAAAGTTTTTAAGTTGCCTTTCCAACAGAAAGTGGAAGTTAATGAGCAATTAACTTCATTTTAATGAAATACGAGTTTATCCGTTGACAAGAAACAATTATTGTCTATTAGGAGTGTTAGCAATTCTTTGAGATAACTTGAACATACATTATTGTAGAATTAATTAAGCTGTAATAATTGTGTTGTGCATCAGCTACCCAAACCTTTAGAGCCTGGACTTTCTCGCACTGAAGCTAACACACTTCTCAGCTGACAGCAGGTTCTAAATTAAGTTGTTGTGGGTTTAAAGTTTGTAACTGTACTTCTCCTTTTTTTTAACTTTATTTAATTTGAATATCTTTCCTTTTTGGGACCATCATAAATTCATACTCTGCTGAATTCAGAGGATGAGGGATAACATGAATAGCCCAGAAACTCTCTTAAGTCACACGTATCTTGATGTGGAACAATGTGTCCAGGAAATATTACTTATGCTTGCCTGTTTCTTGTTTCTCTTTCCCCATAAACATTCATCATGCCTGCTTTCAGGTACTGAGCTATAGAATGTCCATCTATATATGTATTTAAAGTTTTCAGTACAAAAAATTAGATGGACCCTAGAATGTATCTGATTCTTCACTGGCATTCCAGATCTATTTACATCAGCAAAGGTAATTCAAAGCTTTTGTTTTGTACACATAGCCTTCCTTTTGGACAGAAGCCTAATATGGAACTGCAGGACTGCTGAGAGACAGTCATAAAATGCTGACACAAAACACTCTCTTAGCAGCCATACCAAGAGATGGTTAGGAAAGATAGCAACAGTAGTGCTGAGCTTTTGTACTCCCAAACCAGCACAGTGGTTCCTTGAATGCCCTTATAAACTATGACCAGTGCTGAACTATTTTAAATTCTTGAGGGAACTATGCTGGCAGTGATCTGCCTAAAGGATTAAGCAGAGATAATGCATTCCCTACAGAGTCCATCTAGGCTAGCTCCCAAAACTGTAAGACCAGGAGCTTATTTTATGAGGTCTTATACTGTAATTTTGAAGCACGTGTTGATCTTTCAAAACGGCTGGAGGAGATTTTGAACTTTACCATTCACAAACATTGAAAAGTCTTCAGTCAGAAATCCAAAAGTAGATCTGGTAAATGCCTGTCCTGCTTAAACACTGTTGCACCCACCACTCTGTGGTGTCATGGAGACATTATATCCCTAATATCCCCTATAGTTTGCTCTTCCCAAAGCCAAGTGGGTTCTGTGCTTCACTGAACAGCTTTCCATTACGCTGTATGGAACTGCACTGTATGGGATTTAGGAGGAAGAGTGTCATAGGAGAGCTAAGCTGGTTTCATTAGATAAGCTGATAAAGCTGGAACTTTTCAAGGTCTCTTCCAAAACATTGGAAAGTTCAAAACTTCTTCAATCCATGACCACAAAATGATCTTATGGTAGGTTGGTAAACGAGAGGCACTGTATAAATTTACCCTTTCATATATTATTCAAATAATATGTGGGAGAGAGGTAGGTAAGTTATTTGGAGCTTGGATGACTCCAGCAGCTTTTTTTTTTTTTTAGTATGCTTTATTTCATGATAGCTGTGAAAAATATTTTTAAAACTGGGAAGAGAGATTGTTGTGTTTGAGTTGTTCTTTGGGAACAATTCAGCCTCCTAGAAGTCATCATTATGAGTAGAATTTTCTTCTACTTATTCATCCCTTTTTCTTGTCCTGGAATATTCTTACTAATTACATGCTGCTACCAGAGGAGGATGAAACATATAATACTACTTGGAATGGTCTTACTGCTAATAGTTTGGGTTATTTGGCTGTTGGTCTTCACCTTTATACGTGAAAATGTGATTTTTGAGTTAGAAAATAAAAGCTGAAAAGAAACAAGTTAACTACAAAGTGGATGGAAGTTTTCAGTATTCTGAGATAATATCTGTTCACATAAACCAACAGGCTACAAAGGATTTCAGCATTTTACAAAGCTTCTGCTCACATTCCAGCTGGCAAAAATAATGCTATTTTCAATAGTAGGAAAGGTGGTGGTTATGCTGTTTTGCATTGCAGAGTGTTCTTATCCCATGTTGTGTCATGTCTCAGAGTAGGTCAATACAAAATCAAGAATGAAAGAAATGAATCTTTGAAGATATTTGTTTTTTCCAGCTCAGTAACTTAATATTTCATCAAGGGTCTTCTGGGAGCTGATCTGAATATGTTGCAGTGAAGAGAGCAGCCAGGGAGGAACTCTAATGAGAACTCAGTATACATTCCTGACTGCCTTCAAACAATTTGGCAGCCATAATTTTTTAAAACATTCCAAGCACTCATCTCTCATTGTCTTTTGTGGTTTGGACGAGTATTGTTGATTGTTGGACTGGTTTTGAGGTAGTCCCCTGAGTGAAATTGTGGATCCTACCTCACACATTATCATCTGCATTTGCATATAATTGAGACATAAGCTCTCTGGCAATCTGCAAAAGGAATGCTGTAGAACTCTTGTTAAATTTTCTAAGAACAAACACAATAGGAATGCCAGCCTAGGATGTAGGTCAAGAATTTGTCCACGGAATATTCTTTATTAAATCCAGTGAAATCCTCTGGAGGTTGTTAGATATGAGTTAAAGGAAAGACCTATATCCAAGACCTCCTTAGTATGGGGATTAAGATGAAATGAGATTTGGATCTACTTTGCCTCTACACTTGTTTGTTTGAAACTAAAATAATTCCAGATTTTTTCAGTTTTCAACTTTCTTTTTAAATTTAACATTTTTGAAAAAAGCACCAAACCACACTCAAACCAGGGTGTCCTTTTTGTAAATAACATCCATGCAAGAGAGTGTTTGAGTGTGTTTTGGAGGTTGGAGTGAGTGAGGCAGAGTGAGAAACCACAGAGGTACTTTGTACTGAACATTGCTCCTGCAGCAGCTCATAGGGTGAGAGGTGACTTTAGCAATGACTTGCATTACATAATACCTCCCATCTCTCTGCAGATGTGTGAGTTTGTTTAAATGTTTTATGAGGTTTTTATTGCACTGTAATATAGTCCCAACCCCTCTGCAGTTGCCAGTTTGGTCACAAAATATAATAAATTTTAAAATACCTAATGCTTCAGCTATTTAATAATTTTCTGACAGGCCCCCTGATGCAATTATGGTACCGCTGTATCACTGAACTACTTGTTTGGGATGTGTAGAACAGCAGGTTTAGATCACTAATCCTGTTCTACAAAATCCCTGTGTTTAAGCAGATTTGAACGTTCTGTATCCTTGTAAAAGATTACTCTTCTCTGTCCCTATCTCCCTTGTGCTGTGGTACAACAGCAGGCTGTGGGATGATGACCAGTGCTTCCATCCTCTTTTGGGGTTACCATGCCTCCTTGATTTGTGGTGAAAGTAGCAACTTTTTCAAAATCACTGTGGTGTTTTTCAGGGCTCTAAAAGAAACAGAATTCTTGGGCAGCATCTCTGGTGTGTGCTGATATGCTTCTTTTCACTCATACAATAAAGTTTTATACTGGAGGCCACTGAATATCAAACTCTAACTCATGAGAGACGTGAGCACAGGCAAGTGGAGTCTTCCCGTTACATCAAGGCAGTGGTCAAGTAGCCCGTGCCTTCAAAAAAAATTTTTAATTCTTTTTACAATGGAGGAAATTAAAACTGTGAAAGGAAAAACCTCAACCCTACACTTAAAAATTATTTTACTGTGTAAACAGATAACAATTTTAAGCTAAGCAACTCAAAGAGAACTGAGGGAAGAGACACATGCATAAAGAAACTTATCCCTCTTTCCAGTTTCTAATTTCCAGTTCAAGCAAGGCAACTTTCTGCCAGGCTCTGAACACTGTATAGAGGGCTCAGTTGTCAGATCTTGACTGAGAAAGCCAATTTTCCATTTTGAAATTCCTCTCAGAAGGAAATGGCTCCTGAGATGCAGAAGCAGATGAGTGCTTGAGTGTTTGAGTAGAGTTATGACTTAGAGTTCCTTCTCCTAAGGATCTTGTGCTGCCATGAGGGAGATAAACATGGAGATAGGATCTTAAAAAAGAGCAGTCTTAACTTTTGTGTGACGTCTCTCAATTTAGGAAGATAGAAAGTGGCTGCATTCACAGAAATTTGAGGAATATAAAAATCCTGTACCTTTTTTTTTTTTGAATGATTGCTTCTTTAGGGACGACAGGTAGAAGAGAAACATTTGGTTTTTGGCATTCAAGCCCAAACAGAACCTCAGAATTCTAGAAAAGGAAAGATGTGTGTTTTTTCATAGTTATTCTTCAAGTCCATTGACTTTCCAGCAGAAATTACTATCTTTCATACTAAACTAAATTCTTCATGGTTCCCTGTTAAGACAACTTCTATTAAAAGCACACTGACAAGATGCAATTAAAAATTCCATATTGAAACACGTTTACATTTGAAATTGTCCAATTGTTGAAGACATTGGTCATGCAAAACAAATGGTCTTACTTTGGCCTACAGCTTCCTGAGGAGTCTTTATAATGATAGGATAATCAGAGATGGGATTTGGGCCTCAAGATGTCTCAGCTGTATATTCTATATAAGTATCTGTCTATAGTTTGGAAATATAAAAGTTGTTTTCCTAACACAGCCCTGTCACTTTCAAAACTTATTTTTAAATTCCTCATGTCATCTCAGAAATCTTACATTTCATTCAGAGATCATAAAAGCTAGTTTTTTACCAGCAGGGATTACTACAGGGATTAATAGACTTTGCTGATTTCACACAATTAGCCAATGACTCGGGAAGGAAAAGAACCTAAATCCCTACATCAGGCTGTATCTTCTGGGCTGTAAAAAAATTACAAAATAGCCAGCTATGGTGTCTACTTTGTAAGTCAGATATCTCAAATTCAGTACAGTAATGTCAGATGGGTAGCAGGATGGAATGTTCCAAAGAACTGCAAGAGTTCACTTGAAACAATGCAGTGCTGCATTTTACTCTGGATAACTGCATAATTAATTGCATGCCTGTGCCCTCCAAGTCATCAGTAAGATATGAAAGCATTGCTCACACATTTCAAACACTTTATAAATATTGTGTGTATGTACCTGTGCCAACTGAAATTATAATTTGAATAATTAAATTATCCTTGTGATAACTTAGGTATAATGTATATTTCCATTTTTATTCTGCTCCTCTGTGAGTTGTTTCTTGTCTGCAGATAGTCCTTTTCCCTTGGTTTGTAGCTGCTCATTTGTACGAAGGTCAGCTTTTGAGGTAAAAGATGACATAACTGTACAATTTAATGTTAACCCATGAAACACAATTATCCTTACATGGATAGGAGTCTGTGAGACATTCAGTTTAAAGGAGAGCATAACTTAACATGGGACGTTTTGGTAATTTGATGGGTTTTTTCCCTCTCTGGAGATGAAATATTAGAAATATCAATATAAACTGAGAAGAAATAATTTTAATTTAATTTTAGCCACATGAAAAGAGTTTATAAGAAAGGGTGAGGTGGCAGATTTCTCTATTCTTATAGCTTTTGTGACTTCATTGAAGTGCAAGTATCTTACCTACAAGGAAAAGAGCTAAAGCCAACATTTCTCACTTCTAACCTGTCGGGATTGAAGGTAGTAAAAAAAGCTTGTGAAGGCACAGTCTATACCTGAGGGGGGACACTGGTTTGTGGAATAGATGTGAACAGAGTGAGGTGTTCCCTTCCTTAGCTGGAATATAGTTCAGTGGGAGTTAACTCCAGTTGACATCGGGGTTCAGAGAAAGTGAGGGCAGAAATTTTTGGCTGTTGCTTTATTTTCTTCTGTGTAGCTTTGTGAAGAAAGGACCCTAATTTTGCTAGAAGCTTTCCTCAATTCAGGAGGAGCCAGTCATCTCCTGTGCTGCTTTCCACCATCTGAATAGGAATGGGCAGAGGGCCCAGGAGCCACATTCTCCACCTTAACCCAGTGACGCCTGAAGAAGCCAAGAGTCCTTGCAAGCAGTTGCAGTGGGAAAGGGCCAACAGCTACTTAAGAGTGCCCCTTACTCACATCACAGATACTTCGGGGGATAGAAGGGAAGTAGTAGAAGGCAGCTGGGAGAGCTGCCAAGTGTCACACTTTTGGCTGCTTTGTCACACATTCCTTCGATTTTGGATTTGGCTCTGCCGCAGGAAGACTTGCAGGTTTCTGCTTGAAGTTTTCCTCACTTGCCACTTGGGGCCACTGTGGCACTCTTGAGCAGGAAACATGGGGCATCTCCTCCCTGTTGGATCCCAGGCAGGAAGGAGCTCTTGGGAGGTAGAAGTTGCAGCAGCAGAGAGGCAGGACCTTTCCTGTTGTCCTCACTGCCTTTGCTTCGCTCCAGGTGGCTGAAAGGACCTCGAGCATCCCAGGAGCATCTTACCACTCCTCAATTGAGCAGGTTTCCTGGCAGCCCCGGGCTAGCGCTGATGGATCCCCATCCCAGCTCCCCATTCATTGGCAGCACCTGTTCCAGGTGCTGGGGTTTTGTAGCTTTTTGCTTTGCCCTTACCCTCTTCGGGGCAGGGTGTGTTGACAACGTGATCAGGTATTTGGTCATCAAAAATAGCACAAGGAGGCAAGCGGAAGGTGAGATTTTAGAGAATTGTTAAACAGTAAAAGCCTGGACAGCAGCTCAAGTACGAAAAGTTGTATCATCGCTGTTGAAGATACACATGTATCCTGAGGTAGTTATGTTCTCTGAAGGTGGCAGAAACATTGGAATTTTTAATTTAAAATATTATTGGAACACATGTTAACTCTTATTTTGCTAGGCAAATACTTTGCTATTGTATCCAGTGCAGCTAAAGTACTGTTTTTTCAGCAGCAGAAAGAAAATACTTCTTTACTTCTGCCATACTACATTACTCTTTCAATCTGCAGTTAGGACCATAGATTTTTTGCCCAGTTGCATTTGAAATATTGTGGAATTCAGGTTAAATAACATTCCTTTTTCTATTTGGATGGACGCTGGTTAAGATGGTTATTTAATTGTATGTATTTTTAGGGTTGCACTAAACTGGAGTGCTGGGGTGGGGGTTTATACTGTCCTCTATATATTTCATGCAAATTATAAAATATTTCAAGTAACTTCACACTGACTCTCACTCTTGTCACAAGCATTAACTTCTCTCAGAGAAAGCAGGCAGTGGAGATCACTTCTGTGAATGGGTTGGAGGAAAAGAGAAACTTGCTGTTCTCTCCCATTTCAGTGATACTGAGTGACCTGCTCAGCCTGGAGCAGCAAATCCCTGGAGCCCAGACACCCCGTGGAAGCAGAGCTGACCGCAGTGACCCACCACAGCTCGGCTGCAGGGGTGTGGGTTGGTATTGGTTTTCAGTTTAGACAAGATGTTGTGTGAGTCACCCTGCCCCCTGCCCTCCCACCAGTGCTATGAATAATAAACTCAGGCAGAAGCTGGGAGCCAACTGATGTGCTGCCAGGGCACGGTTCCTTCTTCCCGTGCTCCTTTCCCTCTCTGCACTTTGCTGGACCTGCAGGGCTTGTTGTGGGTGGAGGTGAAGCACATCTGGAGGGGGCTGATTCAAATGGCACTCGTAAGTGAAGAAGGAGGTTCTAAATCTGACCCACCCTGGGGAAAAGGGGCTGAGGTCATAGGAGGGCAGAATGCAGAGTATTATTATAGTGAAAAAGTGAAAAAAAATTACATCAAATGTTTGCTTAAGGATCAGGAGTCCTGACCCAGCCCGTTTGGTTTGCCAAATATTACATGAAGCTACATAAAAAACCAACTCTAACCTCTTACAGCTCTCCCATTAGGTCACATTAAGCTTTGGCAGGCAGGATGGTCCTACTTGGTGGTTTTTTTGATTTGTGGTTTGCATTTGGCCAACTTGACTTATTTAAATTTATTTTATTTTGTAAATGCTCAATGATAGAGTAAAACTCTAGAGTAAACTTGTTCTGGCCAACATTTATTGTGGAAAAATTCTGTATTATCAAGAGATCTTTGCAGAACAGCTAACAAATTAAAACAAAGCATTTCAAGCACATATTGAAGTTCTTTTTGCAAATGAAGGACGTGAACTGATGACTTCAAGCCATTACTTTTGGTTGTTATCCACTTTTAGCCCTCTGGGCTTTTATCAGCCTGGTGTCCTTTGACTCTCCCTATGAGGACAGCAATGCCTTTGGCTGTGGTGCAGCCAGGGGAATGAATCAGAATAAATTCTCCTCCTTATAACTTCATTAACCTTTTAACAAGTTTGTCTCTTTCCTTTATGAATAACTTGATGAGCCTGCTTGCTCCAATGGATGCTCAGTTTGACTGTTGCCACTGAATTAGGAAGACCTGATTACAAGGAGGGGCTTCCATAATCTAAAAGAATATTAAGTACACTCTATGTAAGCTTTTTTTTTGCCCACTAAAAACAGAATTTAAAATAATGTGGAGAGTGATATACTCTTTTTCTATCTTGTGAATGAAAAATGGTTTTTCTCTATGCATAATTTTTTATTTACAGAAAATACCCTAACAAGAAAATAAAAAAAAAATCAGTTGTGTTTTCCTTAGTGGGCCATTTTTGATTTGTTCAAAATAATTATTTTGCAATGAGATTGGTAGTTGTCTACTCGTGGTAGAATAATAGTCTCATTCCTTCCGAGGGCTACAATCTTGTGACATATATTCTTATCTTTGTAGCTTTTTCTAGTGCAGTTGCCAGGCTTTATCATTGAAATATAATCTTGTCAGAGATAAAAATTTGTACTGCATGGAACTCAAGTAGCTGGAGCTAGGAAGCACTTGAAGAAGCCTTCAAATGAACCTTCTGCCTTCTAACTTCTGCAATTTTTGTTGAAAACTTCATTTAGATGAAAAACATGAAAGGAAACCATTTGATATGTTTGTAATATTTTTCAGAACTTTCCCAATCCGAGGGGTAAAAATGGCACATGCTTTTGTCATTGAGAAGAAATGTTTCAGCTGTTTTAAAAATAAGTGACAATAATGCAGGGAGAGCAATAGCTTAATTATTATTTTATCTATAAGCTATGTATCAGAAATATGTCTCCCAAATGGTTTTAAAAAGTATGACTACAGGTTTGACTAAGTAATTGCAATTATGTCCTGCCAAAATTTCATTATTGTGTTCTGTGCACACATCTTGTGTAGACCAGCTTTTCCACCATTTGGCATATGAATTTAGACTCTTATCTAAGCCTGGCTGGATGCCAGATGCCCACTAAAGCCATCAGCAGGACAGGGGACAGAAAATATAACAAAAGGTTGGTGGGTGGTGATGAGGACAGGGAGACATCCCTCATCCACTACTGTCACAGACAAAACAGACAAGGCTTGGGTTAATTAATTCAATTTATTGCCAAGCAAATCAGAGTAGGATAAGTAAAATAAACTCTTAGAAACACCTTCAACCCAACCTTCTTTCTGTCCTGGGCTTAACTATGTTCCTGATTCCCAACTTCCTCTGCCTCCAGCGGTGCACAGAGACAGGGAAGGAGCATTGCAGGTTCTTCATCACACGTTGTCTCTGCCTCTCCTTCCCGTTCAGGGGTGAAATCACAGTCTTCTTCTGCTTCAGTGTGCCTCCCCTCCCACAGGGGACAGTTCTCCATGTACTTATCCAGCTTGAGTCCTTCCCACAAGCTGCAGTTCTTCAAGAACTGCTCCAGTGGGGGTCACCAAGGTCACAAGTCCTGCCAGCAAACCTGCTTCAGCATGGTCTCCACTCTCCATGGATCTGAAAGCATTGCCAGGAGCTTGCTCCAGTGCAGGCTTGCCCCAGAGTCACATCCTCCTTCAGGCATCCACCTGCTCCAGTGTGGGTTTCTCCATGGGCTGCAGGTGGATCTCTGCTCCACCATGGTCCTGCATGGGGTGCAGCTGCTTCACCATGGGCTGCACCATGGGCTGCAGGAGAACCCCAGCTCTGGCACCTGGAGCATCTCCTGCCCCTCCTTCTTCACCTGCCCAGGTGTCTGCAGGGCTGCTCCTTTCATGCATTCTCACTCCTCTCTTCTCTGGCTGCAGTTCCCTTCTGCACTGTAGCTCTTTTCCCTTCCTCAGTGCATTCTCCTGGAGGCATTACCACCCTGCTGCCTTGGCCAGCAGCTGGTTCATCCTGGAGCCAGGCTGGCACTGGCTCCATCACACAGCAGCTCCTTACAGAAGCCACCCCTGTACCAAAGCCTTGCCACACAAACTCAGTCCAGCCCTGCACGTAGCAGAGTGACAGCCCTGTAATCTGGTGATTGTACAGCACAAGCTCAACAGCTGTAGTAGCAGTGTTGGTACAATGTTCCCACATTTGGCACTTAGCTAAGATGATCACTTGGCTTTTTGGCAGGATAATTGGCCAAATACCGTGCTCACTGATCCCTCAACAGAATTGTTTCTCATCCTGGAGTTAGCTTGTTGAAACAAGTTTAAATGTTCTTATCCTTAAGCTGTAGTGCCGTCAGCAAGAAAGATTTAAAATAAATTATAAAATTAATTTGAAAAAAAATACAATGTCTGGTAGGTTTTTTAATGCCCATGTAATTTTTGATCTCTTGATTGGCTTTTTTTCACAGATGCTGGCAACTGTAGTAGTAATTCTGTTGATATGGTTGATTATCTGTTCAATGGGAGTCACTGGCACACCAGCTAGGGATGGTCTGACTGGAGGTCAAGCATGATCTAAAGATGAAAAATTCCTGTACTGTCTGATACTTTTGAAACACTTTGTTCCACTGTGCACTTTTTTGATAGCAAAACCACCTTTAAATGCCAAAGCCATATTGTCATAGCTGTTACTGACTCTGTAATTTTACTCAGAAATGCATCAATGACATTCGTATTGTTAGTGGAGAATTATGCTGAATTATTGAAAAGTTACAAAACTGAGGATGGTTGCAGGGAAAGTTTTTCAAATCTGTATATACTCTACAAATTGGCAGCTATATGACAACATTATTTCCATCTGTTTTTAAAATTAGCACTGAGAAGACCTGCACAAAATCTCAATAATTTGTTGGATGGAAAGGATCTTTCTTGTTCACTAACAGTAATCTTCTGTTATAGTTTATGACTTTGCATTTATGAGTTTACAGATTTTCAGAAGTCACAGAAGAGGTCAAATACAATGTTTCTCATTGCAGGGTCAGCCTGTTCCTCAGTTCCTCCAATTTGTGATTAGCAATACTTATTAGCTTGCCAGGGGTTTGGATTAAATGCTTAATCACCATTATGCTAAAGCTGAGAAGAGGTCATTACTTCCAGTTGTACAAATGAGCAAAACCAAGGCATCTAAAGAAAGGTTGTTTGTGTCAGTACTGTGTCAGTCCTGGTGACTGTTCCCCAAAGCTGCTCCCCAAAATAAATATCTTGTCAATCTTCTCATATTTTATGTACTTTTGGCATAGAAAGCTAGATACTTAGCTCCTTCAAATATTGAAGCATAAATCAACTACCGAATTGCATAGGTTTTCCTCACAAACTATGTTACCCATTTGGATTATTATGCTGTATTTTGATTTCTCAAGAAGCTTCTATGATAACAACATTTATACTCACCTTGGCTATTATTGTGCACTGGCCAGATTTAGGTACTCTATTTAGTATAGACTAGTTGATGTCATGAACAACCAGCACAGTTTGAATAATGTCAGCATCCTGAATTTATAGTTACTGTCACTCCTCATCTGTGTTACTTCTCTCTTATGAAGGGGTGCTATGTCTGTGTCTGGTCTCTTAAAATTCTCAGCCTCTGTGTTACAGTTGTTTCTGGGTGTATAGGGATATAAGAAATGTTTTGTAGGGGTGAGTTACAATTCCTGGGCTCCCTTTTCTTACTTTGCTCTAGATTGATTAACAATACTCAATTTGTATTGATACAAACATGTATTTTGTATGTTTACGTTCATGGTGCTGACTTCAGTATAAATCACTGAAAGAAGCTAACAGAAGAGGATAATGTAAAGAGAGCATTTCTTCAGGAAAGCATCTGGGGTTCTTGGAAGACAAGTGGAAGACAAGTTGACCATGATCTGGCAGTGTGTCCTTGCAGCCAGGAGGGACAATGGGGTGCATCAGGAAGAGCATGGCCAGCAGGCTGGGGGAGGTGATCCTGCCCCTCTCCTTGACCCTAGTAAGGCACGTCTGCAGTGCTGTGTCTGGGCTGCTCAGCACAAGAAAGGCAAGGAGCTCCTGGAGAGGGTCCAGTGGAGGGCCACAGAGATAGATGATGAGGGGGCTGGAGCATCTCTCTTAGCAGGAGAGGCTGCAGGAGCTGGGTCTGCTTAGTCGGGAAAAGACCGAAGGAGATCTCAGCAATGCACATAAATATCTCAAAGGCAGGTGCCACGACGATGGTGTCAGTGCTGCCCAGGGACAGGTCAAGGAGCAATGACCACAAACCAAAACACAAGTTCCAGTTCACCATGAGGAAGGATTTCTTAAGCGGAGGGTGGCAGAGCACTGGAACAGTTTCCGAGGGAGGTTGTGGAGACCCTCTCTGGAGCTATTCCAAACCCACCTGGATGTGTTCCTGTGTCACCCGCTCCAGGTGGTCCTGCCTTGGCAAGGGTGGTTGGACTGGACGATCTCCAGAGGTTCCTTCCAACCCTAATTAATCTGTGATTCTGTGAAAGAAGTCTCCCTAAATTACCATTAATGTGAAAAATATGAAAGAATAGTAACTGGTAGAACAGGTATAATATTTGATTTGGGAAGAAAGGACTTGAAAAGCTTGCAAAAAATTAAAAATGCCACGTATTCATTCAAAATATTGCATTGGTGTTAAGATAGGCACAGAAGTATTAAATCCGTTGCCTGGATATGTTGCTGTGATGATAAATATTTGTGACTTGAGGATGATCATTATAGGTACTGACTTGTTTCCCCTGGAATACCTTTTCATGCTTCTAAACCTTAGGTACAAGTTTATTACTTTTTATCACCTTATTGTTGAAACAAAACTCACAGTAGTCTCCATTTGCTGCGTTTTTCATTTGTATCACAGTGAATTCCCAGAGGACAAAAACTGGATTCCTTTCAAGAGAAACTTGTACTCCAGGAGTGCATGCTCCAGACTCTACTGGTGTTCTATCCACAACCCCAAACTAAAGCAATTCTGAAACAGAAAGTCTCAAGAAGTGTATTTGTGCAGGGCTGTTGCGTTCTCGAGGCTGTCAGTGTAGTAACTGCCCTGTCACCAGGGGAGTGACTTCACTAACACTGCTTGCTAATGTAGATGTAGTTATTGTGTCTCTTACCTTTCCCTCATGGTGTATCTACTTTATTCAGTTTGTGCTCAGTGGAGCAGATAAGGTGACAAATGCACTTTTCTGGGTTGATAGCATTTATTCTAGATCTGCAGTCACTCTCAAGCAACAATGAGATACCAGCACAATGCTAAGAAACAGCTTGAAATTGTACTGAGAAACATTCTACTCTTACACGAGTTTTGTATGGTAGTATTTGCTTTTTCTTTGAATGTCAGAGCTACCACTTTTCCCTTTTAAGACTCCCCTGTGGTGACAGTAAGCATTGCCAGTCACATGGCTGAGATTCAGAGCTGGGAGAACTGCCATAGTAAACTGAATTTGAACTCTGGTCTTCCCATGCCTCCACTGGGATCTATAACTGTCTGAAAGGCAGGTCTGGCCAGAAAATTTTTGTGTTGCAAAATTACTTTTGATGTGCAGCTGGCTGTGTAAAATGGTTCTTATTTGTTTGTCCAAATTCCATAGCTGATTTAAACCACACAGTCCAATCGATAGTGCAAGTTTGTTTTTAAAAATAAAAATATTTATATTTTTTATTTGTTGATTGGATGATAATTGAACCCAAGTGGGTTTGAACCCTGGATGCAGCTGAAGCTCTCTTAATTCATTATAGATTGGCCAGCAGGCTGGTGAATCACTGTAAAGCCATGTTGAGGCACTGACAAACCTCAGGTACGTTTGGCTTGTCAGGGTTTTATATGTAATCCTAAGAACTGCATGTAATTTTTATATTATTACATGTTAATTTAATTGTAACAAGGTTACTTTTAAAGAACATTATTTTGTGCACAGCATCACCAGACTTGCTGGTCTAATGCTGTGGAGCTTCACTGCATTCCAATATTCATCAATTTAAACCCTGTACAGGCTCCTTGTTTTCAAAAACTCTGCATTAGAAACCTGGCAGTGCAGCAAGATACAGAAAAAAGTGTTTAGGAAAATTTAAATTTAAAATGTGTGCTTGTTTTGATAGTGCATTTGTAGGCCTAATTTAATAATGTATATTCTTGGAGGAAATGTGAACAAAATCTGTTGTTAAAACAAATGAAAACAAATAAGATTAACTTATTTTATTTTGCATGAGTTTTAGTATTCCTCTGTAAATCGGTCAGTATGCTGGCACCCAAAAGTTGCCAATAGAGTCTCACAGCTCAAAGAGCTGTAGGATTTGGATTAGGTGGCATCATTCTTCTACTAGACATGGAAAGAAAGCTATTTGTCAGCCTCTTTACCCTAATGTCTAGTAAAGCCAACAGAAATTGAGATGCAGCCAGAAAGTATTTGAAATTTATTTTTCTACGCATGGAGACAGTCATTACTTACTACATTTTTCACTCTATTCACAATTTAACATGTGATTTTTTTTTTTAAACACTGACTAATTTAAAATCTGTTTCGCAGAAGGAGAGAGATTTGAGGGATACCTTGTTCCTCCAGTCCTTGGGGAGATTTGTAACAGCATGAAGACCACCATAAGTGCTCTTGTTGAAGGAACAGCATTTGTTTGAGCTTGATTCTCATTTGTATTATTTGGGTGAGAAGAAAGTGATGAAGGAAAGAAGGGAGAGGGTATAGAGGAGGGCCAGAGTACTACAGAGCATAGGGAAAGGGCAGCAGGGACACAGAGCTGGGAATGAGCAGGGCTTAATTTGAATAACTGATCACTGAAAATGGGAGGGTACATCACTGCTGGGGCCTCAGATATGTCTGATGGAGGCACTTTTAATTTCCCTGCATGACTCCAGATTTGTCTTGGGTTTGCAGTCGAAATTTTAGACCGGTCAGCTCTACTGGGGAAGAGGTATTGGAGGTCAGAGTAAATGTGTCTTCTACAGACAGCCTTACTGGTTACTGATACTCTGCCACAGTGGTTTTGAGCTTTCTGATTCTGATATATCTATAAATGGAATATTTGGATGGCACTTTTTCATTTTTCAACAAAGCTAGGGTTTTTTTCCCCCCTAGTTTGAAATGGAAAAGTCACAATAATATCTAAATTCAAAAGTGTTTCCCTCTAATTTTCTCTTCCTGGTTACTCTTTCCTTACTGATTTTGTAGTGCATGTGTAAAGAAACAGTATCTTTCCTTGAATGTTTTTGTTAGGACTCAAAGATATTGGAGAGATTCAGGGTTTTATTTTGGCATACTATAGTGCTGTGGTCTGAATTGTAGGATTTATTCATATTTTCTTTGAATAATTTCAGGATTTTGTTTTTAATTTATGAGGCCATATTATAAAATGAGCTGTGGAAATTAATACCATAATTTTAAGGGAACCTACATTATTTTCTAAATAATTGTTTTCTAAACTATGTGGGTTAAATTGATTCTAAATAAAAATAGAAACTTTCCTTATTAGCAGGGCTAATAAAACTCTTTACCATGCTCGTGCACCCTCACATTTTTACCAGGCAACCTCATGACTCACATTTTTTAAAGCTCTTTATTTGTTAATGTATTTTTTGCCTTTAGCACATAGGAAAAACTGATGAGCTACCTAAGATAACATGAAGTATTCAAGCATGTTCTGCATAATCCAGTTTTCCTCATAAGTTTCCAATACAAGTGTCTTCCATTTGAACAAAATAATTATGAACCTGTCCCTGCTAGGGCCCCTGAAAGGTACCAGCATGACTACTCAGATGGTGTTGGAACCAGGTGCAATTTGGTTTAGTATAAAATTTGTCCAAAGAAGGTAAAAAAGAACCACCCCCCAAGCCCTGTAAGTATGTGGTCTTAAGAAATGCACACAGCTTCAGGAAAGAACTGCCAATTAATGTAATTTACAACAGGTTTCAAAACCTTGACTTAGATTGTGAGTTGAATAGTGGGGGGAAACACTGAAGGGAATGGTGAAGTTCAGGCGGATGATGCGGTGTGGCAGGGAAAATTGGGTAAGCAACATCTGGAAACTTAACTTGAAAGAGGAAACAACCAAAATTGCAATGAGTAAGAGAGAATCCAGACTACAGTAGATTGGAAAAGAACAGAAGAAGCCAAGAGGAGACCTTTGTGATAATGTGTCACACAGCAGGAAGCAAATGTGATTGTTCCTTTTGACTTGGAAAGTTCTATCACTCTCTCTAAGTATGATACCTGTGTCATTAGTTTGGCATGTTGTGCTGGTTTCAAGGTCTGAGATTATTTAATAGATATTTGTTTCTAAAAGTGGGAATTGAGTAAAATCCACTACTTTCTTCACAGTTCTGATACCTGTGATTGCCTTGTGGCTGCAAAAGTTCTTTGCTTACATGAGTATTGAGGTGATTTTATAATCACCTCACTAAATTGTGTGTTTAACTACTGTGTGATGTGCCTCTAGAGGAGCATCTTTCCTCGTGCACACCTCATATATTGCAAGATAAATACTTTTTTGTGGCAGGTTGCTCATAAGTCATGCTATCATCACCTTTGCCAGTCATATGGAGCCAATCACAGCTTTCCCCATTCATTGCAAAAGAATGCAGAGCAACCCATTCAAAGCAGCCTGTGAACACTTGCTTTAACTGTTACCAGTTGCTTTTCTCATCCCTCTTTAATTCCTGATGGATGCTCTGGTCCAGGCTCTCTGCAGTGGAACTCTGTGTGGCTCACAGCACAGGCTGGCTGTGGGCATGGACAGTGCTGGACAGCACAGGGAATATATGTTTGAGGAAACCATTAGAGGTGTGATGATTAATTTGCTTATTCTTTCTCATTGAAACGGGCTCATTTTAGATTAGTTTTTTTTTTCCCCCCAGCTAACACAGACTTGAGGAGTCTCATTTCTCATGAGAGAAAATTGAGTTGTACAGAAGTCTGAAATACTGTGGCTCTGCTTATATTTTGACCAGAACACCAGCTATTCTTACAAGAAGAGGGAATCACCATTTGGGAGCAAAGGAAATTAATTTTCACCAGACTAGTTAGGTAACTTGCAGCTGCCATGATATTACAGAATAATTTATTAATGTTAGCACCTGCCTAAGGTGAAAGAATTTTACCTTTCCAATCTACCAGCTAGGGTCCTGGCAGCAGAAACACACAGACTCTGGGGACAGGAGAGAAAAGAAAAAAAAAGCCACCTGAACTTACTTTTTACAAGAAATGACAAATATAGCTTATTTTTGTTCCCTAGAACCTGCTGTATCTTGGGGTGAGGAGGTGTGTCATGTGTCTCACCTAAGAAAACCAACCTTCTTTTCCAGGGTTTTTCTTTTTATTTCAAAGTCTGAAAGCATTCTGTAGCTTTTTGTCCAACTGAGTCTTTTAGACTGGATATATGACAAGAATTTATCTTTGGTTGGTTGGTTTGTTTTTTGTTTGTTCAAATAAAGCAGCTGCAATTCAAGTGGAGCATTTAGGCCTTACCATGGTATAGAGGGCAACATGGTAAAAATCTAGCTGATGTTCATTTTCCTCAACAGATGCTTAATATCCATCCCTGTGGATATCCCAACAGGTGGATGTTTTCTGAAATGCCTACGTTTCACTGTTATCACCACACCTAGTCTGTTTTCTCTGGACAGACTACTCCTTCTCAAAGCACAAACAGAGTTTAACAGAGCACTGGCTGCATCTGTGTTAGAAACCTGTGCACTGCCATAAATCTCTGACTGGTAAAGCAATGTTTATGCTTACACATTTTCCAAAAAATATATAATTGTACTCGTAGTGTGTTGGACTAGAGTCCCAATGGTTCCATGCAGTGCTGTCTGGTGGGTGGGTTATATTCCTTTGCTTCTCCACTGTTATATTTATTTACAACTAATTATGAAGAAGAGAGGGGAAAAAGGTCTGTAGGTGATTTGTCCAAGGTCTCTATGGGTCTGGTCTTGTTAGAAATGCACATTGGTGCAACTGTCAGAGAATCTCAGTATGTAAATCTATTTCATATTTCTCTGGACGTTTTTTCTACTTGTATTGAAATGTCTTACGTTTATTGCCTACTGTACCTTCTACTATATGAAGCAAAGATCCTTAAACTCAGAGAATTTAATGCAAAAGAAAAGTGTACAGTGAAACTACACCTGTCAGTTATTTGTTATTTTAGTACCCTCAAGTTCTCCTGCAATTACAAAACAGGTAAGGGCACATAACTTTCAGAGTATTTTAGGATCTATGAATATGTCTTGTATTATTCTTCTGAGAGAGATTCAACACTGGGAACTTCATACTTTTAACTAAATATCATATGTAACTCAGAAGCGTGTACTGAATATTGTATACAATTCATGATCTGCATAATTTTGAAGTAATGTAATTTTTGTTTCCTCTCATAGTGCCTCTGTCCTGGACTATTCATATAACTAATGCAATTATGTTTCACACACACACACACACACACACACACAAATTCCACTCTTTAGTTCTCTTTATTATAACATAAGGTTGAAAGAATCCACATGTTTTTGTATTCAAATTCAAGAAAAAAGAATCAATTAGTTTTGGGTGAAAGGTGGAGGTGATCTGGTTTGTGCTATAAGTTTATAGGAGCAATCGTAGTATTGCCATCAGAAGTGCTCAGGATCTTCGGAAAATAAGGTCATCCTGTGGAAAATTGCATATTAATGTAGAATTTAGACTAAGAAGTTATTGTCCTCTAGGCAGCTGAAATTGGATGTTTTTTGGTCTCATCTGCCCTTCTTCTGTCTCCAGATTAATTTTCCCAGCTGTTTCCTCAGGCATGTGAGTTATGCATGTCTCTGTCTTCCTGTTTAGCAGTGAAAAGCTCTTTTCTCATCATCTCAAGCCTTTACTTCATGTTAAGGGAAAAGAATCAGGAATATCTTATGTTCTTATACTGGAATAATGTCTCATGCAGATTCCACTCTTAGGCAGACAGCAGAGAAAGTGCTGCATTTGATTTTTCCTGTTTGCACGTTTTTTTGTGCTCAACAAATTTTGGTATTGGTTCAGGGTTTACTTAGGTGTTTTTAGCCATGAGTAGTAGATATTCTAGAAATCTTCCGGTTAAATTGTAGGCAGAGCAAGTTTTGCAGGGAGGGCAGAAGAGGATGGGTGGTTTGCAGGGAGAGGAATGGAAAATGCAGAGCAGCTCTCCCCGGCAAGGTAGCAGAAGGCACCAGAGCAGATCTTGCTGTTCCTGGACTGCAGGGATGTGGGCACAGGCTCCACTAGGTGGCACGTTTCAGGGACTTGGTGACAAGGTGTTGACAGCACATCAATGAAACTGGATGGACCCTTTTTCCTTTAATCAATATCTAGCTTGTGTTTTGTGCTTTTACAAGTCGTAAATTCGGCTTTCGGAGTGAACGTTATTAATCCTAGAATTCCTTCCCTGCAATGGAGGTGCATTTCCAGAGCAGCCACGCATGCAGAATGTGTTTCTATGCTTTGGACTGTACTATGCTGTCTAAATGGCAAAGTCAGCTATTTTAATATCTGTAATGCAAACCTCCTTTGCTTTACAATCTTCTGAGGCTTCACAGAACTTTAGCAATGCTCCATTTTAGCCTTCCTTCATTTAGAATCTGTTGAAACAAATTGCATATGCAGTATAGGATAAAGAGATACAACAATGGTTCTTAGTTTGCTTTTCCCTCAGAGTTTTTAAAAATAGAATCATGGAACCATTTAGATTGGAAAAGACCCTTAAGATCATCAAGTTCAAACATTAACAATACCAAGTCCACCACAAATAGTCCTCTCATCCTCCTTTTACTTTAGGTAATTCAGTAAATCTTGTATATCGCATAGGAATTATTTTTATATCACATCAAGTTTTCAAAATTTAAAGAGGATTAATTTTTTTTTTTTACTAAGTTCTAAAGGTAAGAAATTTGGGCCTTACTATTTGCAAACTAATCTGAGTAGAACTACTTGGCTTTGAATATGTTGTTGAATCAAATCTCACTGCTAAAGTGTCCCACCATCTTAAATATCAACCTATATCTACTATATTGTTTTGAATATTTAGATTAAAAATAATCAAATGGAATTATCCATAATATAAGAATGTAATTAAATAATTACATTATCAATCTTTTTAAGGAGTTCTGCCTCACTGCAATTGTTGATCAGATAACTGGGCAGTAAGTTTTGTTAAGCAGGTTAGCTGATGGGTGGTCTCAAGGATATTAATATTAAAAGATAAAATCAAAGAATAGAAGCAGATAGAATGAAATCAGTTAACCTCCCACTCTGTTTAGAGAAGGATTCTGTTTCAGTAGAGGCTGACTTTTTAAAGACCATGACAGATTTGGATATCTCAACTGGCAAATAGTTTGTGGCCATAGGTATGACAGATGTTTAGAAAAGCCTTCTGCTTCTCCTGGGGTTTTGTATTAAACTTTCTGAGAAGTGTGGTCAGATGTGCCAGCACAAATGAATAAATATCTCAAACTTTTTTCTGTAAGTCACGCATTTGTGCTCTGGGGAATCTGCAGAGTGGAGTGGGACAGGCTTCTGCAAGGAACAGGGTTTGTTTTCAGGTAAAGAGAGGTTGTTCCATAAAATGTGTCTGTGGGTGGTGGACGCTCATACAGAACTGAGGATAGAGTAATGACTGTAATGAGATAACACAAAGAAAGAAGTAGCTATTGGATAATACCAGCATGTTTTTTCCACATCTGTTGAGCACTATTTAAGTGTATATTTTTCAAACCTAGTGGTTGTTATTCAGAATCTATATTCACAGTCTTCCAGTAACAGAAATGGTTTCTTTCCAGGCCTTAGATTAGTCAGCATTAAAAATCAGATTCAGATTTGTTGTGCCAGCTTTATTTTTGCTTCCTTTTCTGTAAGATGTAGCTAATATTCATTATGTTAATGAATTCATTGTGTTAATTAGAGAATTAGTAGACCCTTTCAAAGTTATCTGAAACTTTGGGTAGAAGGTGACATAAAGGTATAAATTTTGAGTGTCAGTATTTAATTTTAGAACATAAAATTTGGCCCAGAACTTTTAGCCAAGTACCAAGAAGAAAAAGAAGAGAGACAGAATAGTTTTGATGTCAATACTCTTAGGGAATATTGTTTATTTCTGGTATTAACAGCTGATTTTATGTGCAGAAGGCAGTGTTGCTATTAATTTATCTGAATAAAGCATCTGTACAACAGCTCTAGTAGCTATTGAAAGGTAATTAATTAAAGGTTAATTTCCTTCTGTGGCTGAGATTTAGGTTTGTTGGCCAATGACTCTGGAAACTGTAGCATTGGAAGGATTTTGAGAACTCTTGTCTGTTCCTCTTGCAAGAGACCTGGAATACACAGAGGTTTTGTCTTTTTGCTTCTGGAATCTGCAATAACAGTTGCATTTTTAAGTGATGAAGGATATTTCTGACAGTATCCAAGACCATCAAGTGTGAATCCCTTTCCTGACTAGCAGCCTAAATTTTTATAATAATTTGTTGTATTATGAATTATTGCCTCATTATTTATTTTAAGGTAGCTGACATTAAATGTCACAGTTGCTGCAGGGGAAACATAAAGACTGTGGAAATACCAAATACCAGTGGTAGATTTCGTTCTCCATGTATCAGTGAACTTTTGAGAGGAAAACCTGGCTCAGAGTTGCTCTTGCATTATTTCTTGCGTGAGTAATTTGATAAGTGTCTCAAAAAGCATATAAATCTTAATGTTTTCAAAACATTAAAGGGAATCTAAGCCTTCAGATTCCTTCAGTATCATTTGGAATGGAATGGAATCATAGAATCAGTCTTAGAATGGCTTGGATTGGAAGGGACCTTGAAGATCATCCAGTTCCAGCCCCCTGCCATGGGCAGGGACACTTTCCACTAGACCAGGTTGTTCAAAGCCCCATCCAGCTTGGCCTTGAGCACTTCCAGGAATGGGGCAGCCACAGCTTATCTGGGCAATCTGATCCAGTGCCTCACCATGCTCACAGTCAAGAATGTTTTCATGATATCTGATCTAAACCTGCTCTGTCTTTTAGCTTGAAACCATAAATGGTTCCTGATTTGCAAGGCCAAGGCTGCAGTCAGTTTCTGTAATTGTCATTCTTGTGGACAAAATTTTTGGTTTAATGTTTTCCTGAAGTATGACTCTGTATTCTTTATTTTTTTCTACCAGTTGTTTTCATGATGGATCCAAGTTTTTACACAGCCTGAGATCAGGTAACTAATTCACTATGAGTTTGGGTCCACCTTTACTTGAAATGATTGACCACAATGTACCATCATGCTTGGGTCTAATGAATTTTTTTAATGAATGTAGCATTAGTACAGAAAGAGACCTAGAGGGTTCAGTAGTTTAGTGGAGATTGTTTGCCTGCCATCAAGTGAATTTAAATTTTATTCTTAGTCTTGAAATGTGGTAAATCTGGCTATTGTGGAAAAAAAGTGCATCCAAATGTGGTGGATATTGTGTCAGTTTTGGAGTACTTTTGTTTCACAGTTACTGCTCTTTTAAATATTTATCTAACAGGAAACATTTCTTGCTTTGCCAAATGCCTTTCCTGCATTAGAGAGCAGCCTGGAAAGGCTGAGACAGATCAGGATAAAGTGTTGGTGGCACACCTCTAGCAAAAGCAAGAACTCTTGTGTCAAATTATCTTGCAAGGCAGGAATTGATCCAGAATTGATATAATGTTAACTCAGGGCAGGAATGCAATGCCAAGTGAGGAAGTTGCAACATACCTTGACCGTTGCTAAATTAATTCTTCTTGTGGAATATTTAATTTGATGTGCATCACCTTTTCTTCTCTTTGTGAGCGAGTTCAAAGTAATTCTGAAGATTTAAGATATTCTCAAGTGGTTGGAATGAGTAATTTCATATTTTTATATGTTTAATTCAATTAATGTAATTAAATAAGAAATATGTAGTTGAATTAATGGTAAGAGCTGTGGCTATTCAGCCTGGAGAAGAGAAGGCTCTGGAGAGACCTGAGAGCAGCTTGCAACACCTAAAGGGGGCTGCAAGAGAGCTGGAGAGGGACTTTTCACAAAGGCATGGAATGACAGGGAGACGAGGGAATGGCTTCAAACTGAAAGAGAGAGAAGGTTTAGATAGATAATTGGAAGAAATTATTTGCTGTGAGGGTGGTGTGGCACTGAAACAGGTTGTCCAGAGATGCTGTGGGAGCCCCATCCCTGGAGGTGTTCAAGGCCAGGCTGGATGTCCCTGCCCATGGCACAGGGGTTGGAATGAGATGATCTTTAGGATTTATTCCAACACAAGCTGTTGTATGATTTTGTGATAATCAACCAACTAATCAGCAGTACTTATTTTATATCATATTATTTTGGCTATCATATCATGATAGCCAAAAGAGAAATTTCCAATCTAATGATTAATACAATTCTAAAAATATGGTTTCTTGTTAAATACATGATTCACTTCGTGGGAATGTCCATCAGTATCTACCTAATCAGTTTTGAAAGTAATTGCCAGAATATTTGCAAAAAATAGTTGAAAGTCCTGAGCATAAATACAGTAAATCCTTCAGACATTTAAAATTTTAAGTGTAGTATTTTTTCTGCAGATTAATCCCAGAGTATTCCTATCTATTTACTGATGCAATTTCTCTTCTAAAGATAGTGTTTAGTGGCTGGGGCTGTGCATGTTAGGACAGAAATCCAGACTATCTGATCTGTCTGTTTCCAGTTAGTTCCACTCTTTTTTTACTCCTCTGTCCTGTGTTTTTCACTTTATCCATGGATGAGGAGGACAGGAAGAGCTAGGAAGAATCTCTTCTGAAATAAACAAGAGAAAATTTAATACAGTAAAAATAACAACAATTATAAAAATAATTAGTAAGACAAATTAAAGCGAGGAGCCTTCTCCACATAACTTTTCCATGGTCAGAAGAAAATGAAGGGCTAGTCTTGCTCTGCATTCTTTCCTAGAAGTTTCAAAAGGTAGTACAGAGGTTGCCTAAATTCTTATATTTCTGACAAGATATGTCTTTTGTTTCCAGGGTAGATGTAGTATGAATTATCTTTGTTCTCAAAATTTATCTTTGTAGCTGCATAAAATTAATCAAATCAAGTAACCTGTGAAAATCAACCGGATTTGCACTGCTGCAATAACCAGCTTGGTTATGATTTGCAGAGAGCAAATCTACTTAGTGGCCTAACTTGTTTTAGGATGTGGAGTTCAATGTTTCATGGATGCAAAATGCTAAATCATGGACTGTATAAAAACCTATTTTCACCTTCCCCCCCCCCCCCCCCCCCCCCCCCCAATATTTAAAAAACAGATCTGTTTGTTTTTCAACTCAGGAATATGAGTTTCATTCACAATGTCTCTTCTGTTGCCATGACAAGGATGAATTTCAAAGTCTTACTTTTACTCAATATATATTTCCCATGTGCTGTTAATGAAGTAAAATTGGTTAATAACATTTATTGATTTATTTTGAGATTTGAATTAATGATGTGGAAATGTCGAGCTTTTCCTTATATTTGCTCTGGTTTGATTTTACCCTTTTTTGTGTTGAAATGATGCAATTATTAAAAAAAAAGAGTAAATTGTCACAACCAAGTTAAAGCCTTGTTTTGACTTACTGCTCTGTGTTCTGAGCCTGCTTTTTAAATTTTTTTTTTTTTTTGGTACATAAAAATGTACCTCCAGCCCATCAAACCGTTTCCTTGGGAAGTTGGGGTTCATGACAGCATGACATTAGTACTCTAACCTGGAAATGAAAAGAAAGCAGAAGCTGAGCTGTTTGAGAAGCACTGGCATGGCAAGAGATGACCTTGTCTCATTTTCCCCAAACCACATTTTTCTGGAATTACGCTTCCAGGAGAGTCCCCACCCAGGCAGTCCTTCTCCCAGATGAGGTAAAGGAAGCCACCATCAAGCTGAGCTGGGAGCTGTGTTAGGCTTCTCTGAGCTGGAAGCCTCTCTTCATTACATCACACCTGGCTGTATTTCAGAGATTAATGAATGGCATCTTGTCAGGTTTAATATATTGCAGTGCTTGGGTTCCCATTGAAGATGTAATCATAAATTCCCTGAGCTGTGAACTACACCTTAAGGACTTGCAGGGAGTTCTAAGAAGGCAAGAAAAAGAAATGACTGTAAACTACAGAGTGTGCCAGTTTTGAGAGAAACCTGCAGATTTTCTAGGACATTAGGTTTCAAAAGAAGGATTACACACAGACTAAACAGAGTAGAAGTCATAAAAATTTAAAGACATCACAAAAATAAGATCCTTTTTAGGTATGACAGAATACTAAAGGAAATTTATACTGAATTATACCACCCAAGCAGACCCATTAATTAACATAATGAGAAAATATGTTCCATTTCCATGGACCCAAGCGTGTCAGGAAGCATTTGACACTTTTAAAAGGGGGAGAGGTGAAAGCATGCACTTCACTGCTCTTGAAATTCTCAGGTTTTAGCTTATCTATTCACATTCATGTTTGGGCTGCTGAGGCATTGGGAAATGTACTAATCAAGAGAGAGAAAGAAAAAAAACTACTGCAAGTGACTGATATGCCTAAAAAATGTAAACACATTTGTGCTGAATAACTCAGGGTACTCTGTATTGTGAGCATTGGAGAGGTTGTCACGTCATATCATAGGAAGGCAGGAATGAAAAGAATATTTTTATTGTTAAGATATGATTCTGAAAATATATATGTGAAACTTAAAAATCCATAAACAGATGCTCTGTGTTCATTCCAATGGCTTATACTTGTGAAGCTGGCAAGTAGGGCAATTTGCAGGACCAGGAAATAAAAGCCAGACATTCAAGGTAGTTCAGACATCATTTTTCTATGCAAAGGATTTGAAAAATCAGGTTCTAATTCCTTTTCTCAGGGTTTTATTCCATTCCTGTTATTCAAATATTCCCCTGTATATTGCTTGGAAATTCTTATGATCATTCCTTGATAGAAGCAAGCTGAAAATATCAGTTTAAGCCTAAATCTTTTTTTAGGATATGAAACCTCCTGGTCCATGTTCTTCCATTGCTTATCTGTGATGTATTGGCTGGTTGATGTTGAGAATGGGGTATTGCAGGTAACATCTTCTGTTTCAGTTTCAATAGCAGCTCCCAGATGTTTTCACACATATTTAATTTTTGATAGATGGGACTACCCCCTCCACATGTATTCTTGGACTTAATATGTTGAACCATCTACATTTCTGAGGCATCACTTTAATATATTTTAGTAAATGCATATTTTGTACGTATATAGCTGATGCTTAAGGATTCTCTAATTTAAAAATAAGTGTAATTTTTATGCATGTAAAATTTTAAGAGTTAAATACACTAGTATATATATATGTGCACATCTGGTACAGCACATCATTGATTTTTGGGATTAAACTTTGTTTCTTTTCACTCTGTGGCAAGATTTGGGCCTGCAGAAAGAACCCTTTTCTCTTTTGTGCTAAGCAGCTTACATTCTGTGTGTGCAAAACTGTGCTGTAGCCAAAATAATACTTGAAATATTTGGTCACCAAGAATTAACAGAAAGGAGGCCAAATCTTATGCTTTTGTGACCACATAAAAAGCAGGGGGTAAGTAATAATAGCTAACCTATCTGTGTGGTTGAAATGCAACGTAGCAGTTATTTTATATTAGTAGGAAATAGAGGCAGAAGAGGCAGGAGAATTTTACATTTAATTGAAATAAATGAAAATATTTTACATGGGCAAAATCCATTTTATGTACTTCAAACATTATCCTATAGTGTGCTGTCATTTTATAGGAGTGCTGATCACTACCCTGATTATGTTAATCTAAATATTTGCAATGCAGAGAATATTAGTTGGTTTAAAATTGCTTGTCTCCTATAGCTGTTGTGGAAAGTTTATCACCATTATCTGTTTCTGAGAAGAAACTTACTGAGGACAATGTGCTAATAATCCAATTACAGATAATTGAAGGAAAGCTCTTTCGGAGCAGGCAGCTTTTAAAACAGTCAGAGTACAGAATCTCATTTGCTTCTTTTTACTCTTTATAAAAAGGTTAATATGAATTATTAATTCATCCCTGTTAATTCAAGTGACCATTTTCTGATCTCTGGAAGGTTCTGCTTAAATGAGTAATGATACTGAAGATGAGTGAAATTTCTGCTGTGCCTGTGCTGCAGTTAACAGTGACTGCAGCAGCCAGAATACATTTCTGAATGAGGTGTCTGTAAGCACTTTAGTATGCAGGCTACAGTTACAACAGTCCTGCAGAGCTTCTGGGCATACCTGGGATGTCTCTGCTGCCCCAGACTTCCTGATGCCACCACCGGGCTCCTGCTCATACTCCAGATGACTCAAAGCTGTCTCCCAGTCAGCTCAGTAGTCACTCAAAACTTCAGCAAAGACTTGTCTTCATTTTCATTTCCTTTTATAATATAGGAAACACTTCAGTGCTTTCTGTTACCTGTTCAGAAGATGCATGAAAGGATTCATATAATCCTGTGGAGTTTTAGTGTCTCACTGCCATAATCTGGCAAATCTTTTGTTTAGAGCTTTTCTTTGGAGTATTTCTTTTCAGAGGACTGAAGCTCTAAACTTGCAGTGATAGTCATGTGCTCCACTGAAGCCCATTGCTGTCTGAACTTGTTTTCCTGAAGTCTCTGTTCAGTTTCATCAGATTTTAATCTCTTGGGTTGGTATGCTGGCACCTCTGAAAGGACAGGCAGTGCTCTTGTGGACATCAACAGATCTGGATCTACTCTGTGACTTTCCTCTGGCAGGTGGATTTTGAAAACCAAAAATTTTTAGCTCTCAGGTGGTAATTTTTATGTTGGCACTGTTTTCTTAGCAGTTTGTGTGATGTCTTTGTGCTTTTTCTGTTTAGTCTGCCCTGTAAATCAGAGT
This sequence comes from Cinclus cinclus, assembly GCF_963662255.1. Classification (NCBI taxonomy): domain Eukaryota; kingdom Metazoa; phylum Chordata; class Aves; order Passeriformes; family Cinclidae; genus Cinclus; species Cinclus cinclus. Next base: position 59,830,868 of record NC_085050.1, on the reverse strand, counting down.
CACAGAATAGTCTGGATTAGGAGAGACCTTTAAAGGCCATTCAGTCCACCCACTGCTGTGACCAAGGATGTCTTCAACTGCATCAGGCTGCTCAGAGCCCTGTCCAGCCTTGAATATTTACAGGGGTAGGGCATTCACAACTTCTCCAGGCAACCTGTGCCAGTGTTTTACCACCCTCTTTGTAAAAAAAACTTCTTCCTGATATCTCATCTGAATCGACTTTCCTTCAGTTTGAAACCAGTACCCTTTGTCCTGTCACAAGAGTCCCTGCTCAACAGTTTGTTCCCATCTTTCTTAGAAGTCCCCTTCAAGAACTCAAAGACTCCAGCAGGGTCTCACCAGAACCTTTCCTTTTCAAGTCTGATCAACCCCAACTCTCTCATCCTTTCCTCATAGGAAAATCATCTCTCCAATCATGGTTGTGTCCCGCCTCTGGACCTGCTCCAACAGGTCTGTGTCTTTCCTGGCTGGGGTCCCCAGAGCTGGATGCAGCACTGCACTCTGTTACCAGAGTGGAGGAGATGCTCTGCCTGTGCTATGAAAAGGGGTTTTTATAATTCATTAAATAGTAATAATTTTTTAAAAAATCCCAGATTATTCCCTATAAACAAACACTTTGGGTTTTGTCCCTTAATTATTTTACAAAACCTCCTGGGGATTTCAGAGATGTTCTGTCCCAGTGAGGGCTAAGTGAAGAAATGTGGAAGAGAGAGCATTGTCAGTGCTGACTGTTGCAGACCCCTTGGAAAAGCAGAGCACAGAGGCAGAAAAAGGAGTTTGACTCACCTGGAAGTAGGCACTGGGGCACTTGGTCCTGCTTCCTCGAGTGTGCATATCTAAATTGCTTAGGAGGACTAATTTAGTAGGCTAATTAACACTTTCAAATAAGCTTTCTAGGCCAGAAGATCCTGACTCTGCTCTTCCCTCTCTTCTTTTGATCCACTGCTTTTTATTGCTTCTGGCTTCACTGTACCTTGGATTCACTCAGAAAGACTGCAGTCAAAACAATTTTTTGGGAAGTAACCAGCAGTTAGATCCACCTCTGAATTGTAGTGGTGTTCTTATCATTAAACTGGCACCACCACCCATGAAGTTAATTGAGCTGCTGGCTATGACTAACTTTTCAGGATTCTCCAAGTTCTCAAGTAAGCTTTGGCAGTTGTATGTCTTACCCTGCATTGCTTTTAGAAGGAGATAATTATCTATCTCCATATTGTTCGGGTACTTCTGAGCAAAAATGCCAGCCAGAAAAAGAATTTAGCCATTTTAAAAGAAGTATAGTGAGTTCAGGTGCTGGGATATTTAAGAAATTGGGTAGATGGAGTTGTTCTTTGGGACTCAGAAGGGTTTACAGGCTTGGGACACACTTTGGGTAGGCATTATTAGCATGTAGCTTGAAAACTGCTGTCTTTGGGAGGAAAAAGTGGTCCTAAACACAACAAAACAACCAAACCAGTCCTGTCTGATCTGTGTTTGAGAGACATCAGCACCAAGGTTATGGGTTCAATCCCCATATAGGCCTTTATCTGAAGGGTTGGACTTGATGATCCTTGTGGGTTCAACTCAGAATATTCTGTGAATATTCAGAGTGATCCATCTGGGGTAATTTTGGGTGAATCTGCAGTTTCAGCAACCACTGTTGCATGAATATTAGGTGAAGATCTTCATTTCCAGGCTAATAGAAGACGTGAAGAATTTGCAAGAATTTGCAAAAAGCTTGGAAAATATTAAAATGCAGTTTATCTGCATACTGAAAATCTGATAATTCCATAGAAGTTCCATCAGAAACAAAAAGCTGTAATTATAAATGCAGAGTAAAAATTATTCTAGTAATTTGCAGGGACCTCTTAGACATGAATTCATCTTACTACTAAGTTATTTAAATAAAACACCTGAGAAAATGCCAGACAGCTGTATTCTTTGGAATAATTTTAATAACCTAACATGGTAATGAGTTTACTGGTTGCATCCTGTTGCCCCTACTGAAGCCTGTGCAACTTTGCTATAATTTTTTCTTGCTTAACAATTTAAAAAACTGCCTATTGTTTTACCTTTTCACTGCTTTTTTGCATCAATCCAGAGCCAAATAGCTCTGAGTAAGTGCAGAAATGATGCATGAGGTATTAGCATGTGTGTGTGGCTGCAGGTTTGTGTTATAGATATAATAAGCAAGAGGTATATACATATATATATATCTATATGTAGACTGCATAGCTATACATCTTGGAAACCTCAGGGTAAGGCTGACATAAGTGCCTTCTGATGGCTTGCTAGCTAAGATCTAGCACAAGGCTCTCTGGGGATGAATTTCTTAAAAAAATAAAAGTGGGTTTGGCCACATTTATTTGATATTACATTCATAGGTGTAAAATAGCAGTTTATAGTTTCACTTGTCCATTTCCCTTGCTCTGGACCTGCCTCCCTGATCAAGAAATTCAATAGCTATTAAAAGCTGCAGCTGTACTAACAGTCTTATGCTTTATAGGAGGCATTTTGCAGCTATTACTTTAGAACAGGCGTTCTGTGCCAGTACAGATGTTACGTCCACCTTTTTCATAAGCACTTTATCTGCACCATGGGCATTGCATTTCTAATGTTTGCTTGAAATTGCTAAACATGCTCTGTAGCTGTAATTTATTTGGGTTGGTGTAGTTTAAAGGCCCGAAAGCTGTGTCTGCACCTGTTCTATCCATCTGACCAGGAAAGCATGAATTCCACTGCAGGAGAGTTTGTGCAGTTTGGATCTCTTTATAAATCTCCTGAACCAAAGGCAGCCATTTGATTCACATGCATGCTACCTTTCCCTGAAGTGGAAATAGCTTGCATACATACATATATATATATATATAAATATCACAGAATCCAAATTTTCTATTACTGAAAGAAGAACACACCTCTTGTTCCAATGAATGACAGGCATACAACTCCTAAATTCCCTCCCTTAGTCTCTCTCTGAGTAATCAAATATACACAGTGAAAGGTGAAACATGTAGAAGTTGCTCCAGTGTGTACAACTGGAGCAAACTGTGCCAGGATAATGACACCAGTTTCATTGTGGGACAACATGACAGACACTTCTGAATGAAATGTATTTGAAGTGATATAAAATGAGTGAAAAGGAAAAGCCACTGCTTAGCCCGATTTGCCTCCTGACAACACTGATATTAGTGAATTTGTGCTAATGGAAGATAAGCAAAAGCTGAAGATGACTGAAACATTGACAGTAACAGAAATTTTGAATCTTGAATGTTGAACCAGTGTAAGAACCATTCATTCAACTGTTTTAGCCCAAAATTTTGGAATTCACGCAAAATCCAGGAGTATTCCTAGCTCTGAAAGACAAAAAATTAAACAATAAACCCCCAGAAACCACCCCTAAAGAAGCAAACAAGGAAGCCACTGTTGAGTGAGGTTTTCCCAACCAAAGCTATGTCCTACTTTGCCCAGTTCTGCCAGAGATGTATGTCATATGTCACCCGTAGACATGTCATCAAATATGACTCAAACCAACCCTTCCCCCAAAATAAATAAACCCAACCACATAGACCAAAATGATTCTTTGGCATCCTAAAGATTCTACCCTACTTGGGGTGCATTTTTAATTTGCAGTCAAACCAGGGGCTGATCCATTACTTAGTGTTTTCATTAAAGTAAAACAGATAAAAAGCACTTGTGCCATAATCAGTCTCATGAAACACTTGTAAATACGTAGTGAATTAAGTGCAACAGAAGGGAGAAGTAGCATGTTTATAAGAAAACAAAGAACCAAGGACTTAAGGAACAGAGCTGTATGTGGAAATAAAAGGAAGGCGATAAATGAAGATTGTTCAAAGTATGTATTTTGGGACTACTGATTAAATACTTAATCAAATATATGAGTAGTAACTGTATTACTAATATGAAATGCTCCTGAATTGGGCATGTAGGCTTTGGATTCCTTTTGAAAGTTCTGATAGCTTTTGGCAAACCACATAAGCCTTGTTCAAGAGGCCAAATATACCTCCTTTGGCAAATCTGAAAGCAGATTCAGAATTTTGCCCTTCAGGTTTAGGATACCATCAGAAGCTCTAGGTAGAGTTATAGTCCTACTGTACACAGCTGAGTGTATATAATTCTCTAAGTAAAATTAATGTCTTTTGTGTTGTAAAAGGAATGAAAGGTAGCTGTTAATTCCAAGGCTTATAAATATGTCAGTGAGTTTTCATAATGTCTTAATAAATTACAAGAACAAACTCAGTGACTCATGATGTCACCAGAACTACACGCTGAACTTTATTTATTGTAATTTCGTACAAAACTCACAGAATTCTTTTTGCTCTCTACATGAATATATAGGTACCACTAAGAAATCAAAACAATGCTCATGGATTTCATTATTTATTTGCCATCTTTCAGCTATTTTCTTGTTCTGAGCACTTCTTCAAATGAAGAAAATATTCAAGAAAATATGTTTAAAAGAACATTGCTTCAACTGCTGTATTTATTAATTGAAAAGCTGAAGTAAAATACAGTTTCCAAATATCCTCAAATTTGGGTGAAGTTCAAATTTTCCTTGGATCCTAGTTCTCTGGCTGGCCACCAGCCCATATCACCAATGGTATAGCTAGCTGAAAAATGGAAAAACAGTTTCATGAAAATTTCAAGATTATTTTGGCTTCAATTTGAAAGAGATAGCATCAATATCGTAGAGTTGGTTATGCTTCTTCATTCTTTAGTTTAAGAAATAAACACAGGACAGGCTAAAGGCTTTAAGTAAGTTAAATGTGAAAGACTAATTCAACAGCATTTCACACCACCAAATGTAAACTTAGTGTGTGAAGAAGCCCTTGGAACTTTAGTGCTCCCTGTCCCAACTGGTTTTTGCTGTCCCAGATGCAAGTGTAGTTTGCACTTAAGTGTTGTGATGATTAATTGCTCTCTTGTATCATAAAATGCAGGAGGTTGATCTATGGAGCTGGCCCTGCTCCCATGTGTATGCTCAGGTGCTGAGTTCAATGGAACAGAACCTGTTACTTAGGATGGGGAGCAAAGGAAAGAATTCCACTCTGCATCTGTGTTTTATGGCCCTCATTTAAACCACTGGAGATGGTACCTCTGAATTTAACATACATTGATTTGATGATGTGCTCCTCTGAAAATATGAAATAAATAACAAATAAATGACCCCAATGTTTCTCCTGCTGTTGCTGAACTAATTCTCCAAGGTACCTGTACTTCCAAAGCCTGTGCATGAAATCCCCCTAGCTCCAAGTCTGCTCACACACCGCTTGCCATGCAACAGGCATCTTTTCAATATGGATGTCTTAATTTTCTGTCCAGGAAACGCCATTCCAAACTTCCCATTCCAAAAATAATAGCAGTGTTCAGTCACATTTTATGAAAGCATCTTAGAATTTATATAAATAAAACTAGTGTACATTTCAAAGGATATATAAAATGCTGGAGTTTTTCTTTTACTGCAAAGATCAAAGAGCCGATTAAAATTAAAATTTCACGAACTTTAAATTATGCATTTAGTCATAAAAATACTAAAAAAATTAAAGCAGCAGGTGTACCTTATATAGTAAGATAAAGTTTAATATATTTTATTAGCTTAAGAGACACAACATAACTATCTAATCAGAACTTCAGGCATGCATTTACATAAATATATTAAATTAAGAAAAGCAATTATACACTTAAACATCCTTTTGTCTAAAAAAATCATTAAATCCACAGATTAACAATAAATCCAACTCTATGTATTTATCACTTCCAGATACAACTGTTCCATTTCTCAGATATTACACAAATACATTTGTTAGAATTTATATGCATTATACATATATTATATATTACATAATAGTGTGTATACATACATGGTGTTCAATAATATAATAATAATTTGTAGTTTTTATAGCACTTTTCTTTTGAACAGCTCAAAGCGCTTTACAAGGATTGATTTCACTAATTTTTGGATGGGAATTGGAGGCACAAAGATGCGATTATTTCAGGTTATATAGACTTTGTGACGGACAGCAACTGAATTTTCTTGTTGGGAACTTCAGTCCTGCTGTCTCCCGAAAAAGAAATGCACATATAGCATATGGAGTCTGTGTAGGTAGGCTTGCAAAGACTTGTCCAAACAAAGAAAGCACTTAATTATATTAATAATGTTAAGCACATGATTTCAGTGAGGCTCATATGCTTAAAATTACTTGTGTGCTTCCAGCTAGATCGGTGCCTGTATATGCTTAGTAGTATAATTCAGTTTACAGAAGATGTTTAAACCTAGCTTGAGTGATATTTTCTGAGCTATTTTCCCACATTTCAAATGCATACAGCACCAGACAGCTACTATGAAATAAATTTAGTTGAAATCTAGGGGAATGCACTACAGTAATGCTCTCAAGTGACAAAAGTTCATTATTTCGTTTTCTGCTTGGCTCCCATTACGATCTAATTGTTCTCAAAGGGGAATTGAAGTTTTAATTCTGCAGTATATTTTGTGGGGGACAGCTAATAGCATTTCTGGATAATTCACAGGATAGGGTTACTGCTTCTGGTAGTAATGGAGACCACTACAAGCTACATCTGGTGGCTCAATACCAGGTGGTTTCTGATCTCAGTATGTCTTGGTATGAATTAAGTTCTGCACACCCGTTTTGACTGCCTAGAACATTTTCTTTTACAGCTCCTCCTAGGAACGTTCAGAAAATGGGGTTGTTTGTTACTGCCTTGTGATGCAAAACACCCTTTTGTCCTCCTGTAAAATGTATCCTACATAAAAAAGAAAAACCTGTCTCCAAACCAGCCAACTCTCTCTGCCTTCTTTCCAAGAATACTGTGAGCACAGCCATTGTCTATATTCACATGCTTTAGCTGACGAGCCTTTCTGAAATTTCCTGGGAATTTAAGCAGTTTTTCACTTAAAATGTTTTTTACTTTTTTACTTCATCACAAAATGAAAATAAATAGGAAAATCTCAGAGACCATAGAAAGACCTTTACTACATGATACACTGGACCCTCTTGATAATGTGTAACAGATGGAAAGTCGGTTTTTATAAGTAGAAATAAAACTTTTCTCCAGTAATGCAGCTTGCTGTTTGTGCAAGAATATCTGACAATTATGTTTATGGAAGCCTGTCTGTGTGCAGTGGACAGTTGGCAAAGACACACATTATTTGCATATAAGTCAGAATATTAAATGTTTGTGAATGTCTGTAGCATAGAATGATCACTAGATGATACTTTTTCAGTACTGAGAGCTCAGGGAAGCAGGTGAGTCACTCGGCTTTCACATCAGCTGGCTGCTGGACATTTAAAACGTATCAAGAAGTCAGGCAGATTTTGTGTAAATTCTGGCAATACCTATAAGGAGACCCAGGAAGATTGGAATGCTCTGTAGGGCTTTCTGCAGGGCCGGGTCTGCACCCTTATTCCACAAAACATTGGTGTAATGCTGCAGATGCGGACACTGAGAGGTCATGTGTGCACTGATGTCTGAAGTTAAGATCTTCTGCCAGATAAGTGGATATCTTTTAAGGACTTAATCCTATAACTAATGAAGTCAATAGGAGATTATCAGTTGACATCAATGGGCTTGGAGTCAGGCCCTCAAAGATTAAAGTAATCCTGTACTAAGCTTTCAGGTGGCTTCTGCTGTTTCACACCTATATTCCAAAAAGTATGTGCCTTATTTCACTGAATTACTCTGTGCTGACAACAAACTTTACAGCAAAACAGTTCTTAATTTTTTTTCAATGTTTCTGACACATTTTGTCCTGAAACTACTTACAGAAATATTTATTTATCAGGTTTTTGTAGCCAGAACCCAGATTATGTGGTACCAGTTTTCTGCAAATTCGAATTGAAATAAATTTAAAGGGTTGGCTGCATTTTTAAAGAGAATGTTACTTTTTATTTTTGTAATATTGCAAAATGAAAGTATTTAGTTTTTATTTACCACTTGGCTTCCTTCTGTTTTTTTTTCAAGATGGACACCTTTTAAGTTGGACAGGAGCTCAAAATGGTGTAATTCCTAATTAAACTGGTACACAAATAATTGAAAAGATAGTAAATTAAAATGCACGAATTCTTTTAAAAATTACATGATTTAGGAGAAATTAGCAGAACAGGCTGTCCTTGGACTTTTTTTCCATGTAGAACTAATTTTATAAATACCTATTTCATGGATGCAATTAGAATTACATGTATGAATACTCATTTTCATCATAGTGCAACTTTATACATGTGGAATTACTTGTTCATACTTTTAGCATCTCTATTTTACGTAATTTTACAGGAAAATGTCCTTGTTTCTCAACCCAAAATAGAGAAAATGTGTACTGAAAAGTTACATTTCATCATGCCAGGGATATAATTCTGGTTTTCAGTTAAGGCATCTGATCACTGGATTGCAATGGGTAACTGTGATAAGCACAGGGACTGAAAGTGATTTCTGCCTTCCTCCAGCTTTAGTCTGTCTGTGCCTGAGCTGTGTGAAGCTGGTACTCCTGAACTGTAAATGCCCAGCTAAGACACTGTGCTAGAAGTCACTATAAAATAACAAAATTCTGTGGAATGTCCAAAAGATAAAAGCCTCAGCTGCTGGGAAGATTTTCCAAAAGATAAAAGCCTCAGCTGCTGGGAAGATTTTGATGCGCACATCTGTCAGGTACACATCTGTCGGGCACTTTCAAAAATAATAAGCACCTACAGCAGCCAGGGATTGTTGATGTTTGCTGTGGGTCTAGAAAAGAAGGAGCTGCAAAACCAAATGTGGACAAGTGAAAGAAGGAGGTACACAGAGGTGTCATGTCAGTGACACAGAATTTATATTCTTATTTATACCTAACTTACACTTTGTTTGCATGAAATAGAATAACGTGTGAGGATTTAAAGGTAAAAAGGGTTTGGATCTGTGTCCCTGTCTGTTAACAGAAGAAATCTATTCCCAGAGGGGGAGGCTTTGAGTTAGTATTTCTTACTGGGAACAGTAGAAAAATGAGTTTCCTGTTTTTCTGAAATGGAGTGAAATGATTTTGAACTGATTTTGCCTAACATCTTTTTGTTTCCCTACTTATCTTGGAGTAAAGATGTTTCTCCTTATATTCCAGTTATATGCCTTCTTTCTGATCAGTGGAATTTAAAAAGAGAAAGATGAGTTTTCTGTCCCAAAATAATAAAGCAGGGGTTTAACACTAGCAGGCATCAGGGAGAGTCACGTTTCTTGCAACAGGTATGTTTGTTCTCCTTTAGCAGCAGAAAGGTTGAAAGAATGCTGGAAATGTACAATGTGTTGGGAACAGAGAGGCAGTATCTCCAAATAAAGGAAGAAATGAATGGAATAAAAGATTAGGAGAGAGAGACACAGAGGCAGAGACAACTTGAACACATACATAAAATCCTTTCTGGAGGCCCTTATCTAATTGCCTCATTTATCTAGTTTCATTTATAAGCTCAGTTTTATTCTGGGACACTCTTGGAGGTTGTGTGAGAATGGCTGCAGAATGACCTAACTGGCAACAGGCTTTCTACAGACACTTTTGTTTTTTTTTTTTTTGTTTTGTTTTTTTTTTTTTTTTTTTGTATGCCAATTCTCAGGGCAATTACTGCAGTTGCCCTTTTTATATCAGCATCTTGGGTGGCTAGGCCTGGGGTTTGCTCACTCTTTTTAACAGTATAATTTCTTTTGATAAATAAGCAGCTAGGATTTTTTTGTGTCTTTTTTTTTTTTAATGAGAATACTTCTTTTCCACTGGGACTTCCTATGAACATGTGGGCTTAATGCTTTCATACAATATAAAAGATGATTTAAAAATGAATCAAAACAGTTTCACAAACTATCTCCCCTCTCCCTCTAACCTTCACTTAGATTACTTCTTAATTTTGACATTTTTATGGAATGACTCAGAGCAGATTTTTTTTTTAATAAAACAAACTGAAGAATTTTGCTTAAATTTTGCTTAATTTTGAAAGTGATTTTCTGGGTGCAGCACAGTCAACATGAGTTTTTGCTGTTGACTGGAATGAGTCCTTGATTTAAATCTTAGTTGTTACTGGAGTTTTATTTTCAGATTTCACTAGTAAACTAAATTGTTTTTATTATTAAGATCAGAACTCCAAGATCATTGTTTTCTGTTCTCTGCATGACTGTGGCATATATATATTATTGCGAATCTCCAATTTAGGTGCCATCTGTGGTACTATTAAAGGCAGAAAGCAGTAAGAAAAGAACTATCACATTTTCCCAGCTGGTTGTTGAAAATAATGTGTCACAGGGGAGTTAAAGTTGGGTTTATTTTTAAATATATTTCACTGAAGAAAGTGTTAAAGATGTTATCTCTGTCAGATATTTAAACGTTGCTAAAATACTTCAGTGACTTTCTTGCCTTGCTGGTTATGAAGAGTGCAATAAAACCGTGCTATGTGACAGATTTAGACAGCTGGCTCATTCATGAGAAGTTCACATTTTTGTCACCCACGTTGAGTAAGGAAAGATTAGATGCTAAGGTCAATTTACAAAAATGGTTGTCAGGACATTTTTTTAATTGTAAAACTTTTTGTGATGGAATTCAGGGAAAAGACTAAAGGCAGAAAGCAGCGGAGACAAAGAGCAGCTATTAACCTACAGATGCTACCACAAGGGTTCATTTTAAGATTGGTCACACTGCTTAGCCAATGAAGTGTTCGGGTGACTATAAGGGACCACCCTTTTCTGGGGTGAGAGGGCAATTTGGTCTTCATGCTCATTTAATCCCAAGATGTCTTTCAATGGACTGTCAGTTGAATCTACATTGTGCAAAATTATGCATGCACTTTTTAATGCAGACCATTGTTCTCTGAGCACTTAACCAAGATTTCTCAACCAATTTCCATTTGGCATGAGGTCACTCGACACCCAGGCAAACATATATGGAAGGCAAATGTAATTGTCTGTTCCTTGGAGCTGGAATGTGTGAGACACAGAAATGCAAGTGTCGGTTATGCTGTAATTTCAGATCTGATACTCACTAAATGAACACTGACAAATTTCTGTAAGGGAAAATTTGTTGCACGTTGCTACCCTGGAGAGATATTTTATTAGGGGAGAGTTGACATGGTGAAAGTCTTTTAGTTCTGTTTGGCTGAAGTGCTGTCAATCTCTGATGCACGAGCAGCTGCTTCTAAGGACCACAGGATGCGCACACTGGGGCTGCTCTGCTTTCTTTTCTTAAGTAAGATTTTGCAGAAGCTGCAATAGGTAGTTTGCAGGTAGTGCAAAGGAAACACAATAGCTTTTAAATAGTGAACAAAGAAACTGCCAGTAGAGCTGGAGATGAGGGCACCAGTTCTGCAGATACATCTAAGCAATTAATATTTAGAAAACCTCACTACAGCACGTACACCACATTTATTGATACATTTACAAAGACTCGGATTTCTGTTGGCTCTCCAAGGAACATTTAGCATTCATTTAGCATTTAGCAAGAGCTGCTGCAGGTTTTGCACAAGTGGCACCGTACACAGGGAGCACACGCTCGAGTGAGCTCTGGCCCCAGAGTGAGCCCTGCCCAGTGTGGCATCAGCAGAGTCTGCCTGTGCACTGTCCTGCTACAGTGAAAACCACTTTATGGACACTTTTAACACATGCTGTAATTTTATTATGGTTGGTGGCTGTTTGCTTTTTTTGCTCATCTGGTGTAAATGAACACAAGTCGACACAAGGGTACATTTCTAGATTAGATCCACAACACATTGATGTGTGTGTATGTGTTTGCTCTCTCTTTCCCAGTCTTTCCAATTAAGTTGGTGAAAAATGTAACTTTAGTATTTTACAGAACATGGTAAAGCTGTCTCATCTAGGTGATGTCTATATTATAAAAATAAAATAATATAAATATGTAACATGAACCCAGTGCCCATCGTTAAATAAAATATATGATAAAAAGCAGACCTTCTAGGATGACTGGTTTTGAAATATGCGAATATAATTTAATTATTAAACACTTGAAACAATCTTGATATTAAGCTGCGATAACCAGATTTTTGCATCTATGCTAGATAAAGAAATAACATTCTGTAATAGAGTTACATTGATGAAAGTGAAGGTTACAGTCTCTACAATGAATTGCCTAGATAGGAATGCATTAAGCAGTTCTGAAATATTGTCTCATGATGGAGTTCAGTTTAACTTAGAAACTGTTACAACTGGATTTTATTAAGTCCAGCAGTTTATACAGCGATGTTTGGAAACTGCTTTCTCACTGCTATCATCAGATAGGTACAGGAATGAGATTTCTGGGATCTCAAAGAATCCATTAAGACATCAGGAAAGTCCTTTGACGAAAATGTGTTTTACAGTGGAATTGCTTCGTAAACTATTTCTCATGAAGAAATAAATATTAAAAAAAGATTCCACTCTCTGCAAAATCGTATTTGTGATAGCGGCTGAGTGTGTATGTGTGCACATATTGGATATCAGGACGTCTGTGGAGACGTGCAGGAATATTTACACACATACAAGGGATTTTTCTGCACATTGGTGGATATTACACTTAAATTAATAAAGTAAATCAAATCACCGGTGTTTGCTGCAGGATAACAGTCTTTCAAAAATGACAGGATTCAAAACAAATGCCCGTTGAAAGTGGAGTTTCCAAATAGTCCCAGAAACTATACAATGTAGCTGGTTAGATCCAGCAAATAGGATGTCATGTCTAGGATCTGATCAAGAATACCTGCCCTCGTCACTCTTCGGATGTTTCTATCCACTTGTTCACACTGGGGGCCGAGATAGCCTTTTTTACACAAGCATTTATTGGGCCTTACACAGACACCTCCATGTCGACAGGCTGGGTCACATTTTGCTGTGGGTGAAAAAACAGCGATTTTCTAATTTGTAGAGAACATCACAAACCAAAAAAAAAAAAGATACAGTACACATTCATTTAGAGCTCTTCTAACCTTGCCACGATAAAGCATGTAAATTAAAAACAACAGAGAAAGGATGAAACATTAAGAGTGTTAAAAAAGCATATTTTTTTAAGTTTTAGAATATTAGGGGGAGGAAGTAATTTTGTGTATCTGTGAGGATGTCACCCAGGAAAGTCTGGTAAACTCAGATTTTTTTGAAATGTCCAATTCTCATATTCAGGTTTCATTTAAGAATCTCAGGCAAACACCTTTGTATTCTCAGCGTTCTGCACTACACATGTGCCTTAGCAAAGCAGACTACACCTGAGCAATGTACCAAATGCACTCCTTTGGCTCTTGAATCACTTAACGCTGGGACCAAAATTGAATTCCTACTGGAGAAAAAAGAGCCAGGGTATTTTTTCAACCATTTTTATCAGTTATATAAGTTTCAAAGTTTTCTCCTCTCTTTAGCAGATGCCTGATGATTTATCTATAGAGGTCTAAGCTAATCAGCTTGCTTCAGTTTTTCAAATATAGTTCCTATTTTAAATTGTAGCCACTGTTAGCAAAATTCATAATCAATAACTTTAGTTGTGGAAGTATTTTCTTCTGGGATAGTCACAGGAATGTGATATATAGTGTATTAAATATATCTTTCTTTTTCTGCAGGTGTTATGCTGCTTAGTGTTATCTATTGCAATGAATTTCATGTAGGTTTATGAATATTTGTAATACACTATAGAAATGTAGGGTTTTTTATTTTATCCAATAGTTTCTTAACTACATGAAAATTAAACTCATACCTTGTAAGGTAAATTTTCTTATTTAAACTATAATAGTAGCTTGAGGTTCAACTTAGAACATCCCTATTAATTGTTGTGTGGAATGCAGAGAAGGAAGATCCTTAGTCTACATATTTTCTGTGGCTTTCTTGCTCATTGTGTCCATCAAATCATCTATTATAAAGCTGTGATTTTTAAAATAAAATAGGTTATTCAAGACCCATTCATGTTCATGTTGGAGGCATTTTTTACTTTTCAGTTCCACTTGGACAAAGCTGTAGAATGGGCTTCATTCTCTAAATGCAGAAAGGCTCTGACAAGTGAGGACAATTGAAGCTGGGATATTTGGCCAGATTACCTCATCTATTTCTCTAACCTGGCTTCATTGCTGGGTTGTAGATGGTCAGCTCATGAATCTTTGCCAGTGAGATACTTTATTACTGATTAATTCACTTAATATCATTCCAAAGTCACTCCTGCTCATCACTAAAAACCTGGAGGTTGCTGCAATTTACAGTGGCCTATGAGGACTTCATAGCTGACCCTGCTTCACCAGGGCCCTAAGTGCCCTTCCATCCTGAATTATCCATGATCCATCGTGGTATCCTTGTTTTCCCTTAGTCCTTCCTATTTCTTTGAATTCTACTGCCACAATATTAACATCTCTTTGTGTGGGCATCTGGTCAAACTCACTGACCAAATAGGCCCAGTCAGAGGACTCGGCTGATGCTGAGGAATAAAATCTTTGTAATAACATCTCCTGGTACCCAGGCTGGCTCTGGAACATCTGCACTGGCCAAAATGACATAGCTCAGACAGAACCAGCCTCTGAGACAGTGATGGCACAGCTGTGGCACTCCAGGCTCATTCACTCATTGTCTTAGTTTGAGCACAATCACTTTTCCAAGTGACATTTAAAAGCTAAAGCAACAAGATAGGACTTGATTAAATCCCTGTAATAATGGATCACAATAACATTGATTATTAGCTATTTTGTGATATGTTGTATATAGAATTAATTCCCTTTAACCAACTAGAGCCCTTTCATTTGCTAGGATCAAAAGCAAGAATGTACCAAAAATAAAAAGATCTGCATTAAATTAGTGAAGTGCAAAAGATGTAATGGAGAACTGTAGTTCTGATTTACCATCTTTCCTGATAAGTCACCTCTCCTTGACACTGACAGTGATAATACTGCAAATGGAAGGTGAATGTCCAAACACAGGACTTGTATTGACTGCATCTCCTTTCATTTGAAGATCTTAGTGGAATAAAAAACGAATACTGTTGTCATGTTTATGCTATCAATTGCATTCTGCACTGGCTCACAATGAATTAGATGTTTTAGCAGTTGCACTCCTCTAAAGACTTATTGTTCTCCTGCAGCTCATGAAATCAGTATTTTTTAATGTTGTCTTAGAACTGAAGGCCAATATACTGGTCAACATATACTGAAAATTTCTCTGAGCAAATAATTAAAAGCCAATTATGACATGTCACAGCTTTTTTTCACTTGTTGCTATAAATCTGTATACTAACCAGTTCTGCAGAATTCTCCTTCCCAGCCTTGATTACAGCAGCATTTTCCTGTGGGAGTGCAGTGCCCATTTCGACAATGCCTTGAGCATTCAGATGTCAGTATCTGTGCAGCCTGAGCTGTTCTTTTGCATTCTTCAGGGACTAAAGGCCTGAATAAAACCACACAAAGCAAAGAGTTAAAAGTTGGGATCAAGAAGAAAAATTTTGATTTTTTTATTAAAGGTCTGATTCTCTGCTGTAGTATTATCAGTGGAAGAAATCACGAGATTTTTTTCCTCAGAAAAAGCAGTAAGCCCAGAGATGATATGTTACAGTATAGAAAAATACAGTGCAATTTGCTATTATTTCATGTAACTGCCTTCAGAGATCTTCCACAAGATTAAGCAATAGTCCTTGAGAATTCTTAAAGCATGAACCTGCCAAAACCAGCTTGCTAAAGGTTTATCTTCATAAAGCTGCCAGCTTATCGCACGCAGCATCTGATGGTTTTTTTTTTGCATTTCTAGCTGATCTAGATTTCCCCTAAGAAAGGGAGAAGAATAACTTGAACAAGCTTTATTTCACACATTATGACATGTAATAATTTTGCAGAAGTATTTCCTCTATCTATAAATTCAGTTTTAAACTTCCAGCTTTTTATTTTCATATTTCCGTGGAATAATATTTGTATTTTGCATTCTGGATGCTTATTTAAGCATCTGAACATCAGAAAAGACTTCTTCATTCTGAGAGTGACCAAACACTAGCACAGGTTGCCCAGAGAGTTGTGGAGTCTCCATCATTGTAGATCCTCAGAAGCTGTCTGGACATGGTCCTGAGAAATTGGCAGTAGGAGTCCCTGTTTGAGCAAGGGAGTTGGACCAGGTGCCCTCCAGAGGTGCCTTCCAAACTCAGCCATTCACCATCAGGTGATTCTGTGCAATGTATGCATGAAGGGAATTCTACTTCAGACCCTGGATGTTTTGGTTAGGATGATAGGATCATCCAAAGGCTACAGGATCCCAGTGGAGGTGCTATGTTTTGTCTCTGCTGTAGATTTGGTTGCACAGGTACAAGTTTGGAAAAGAACGCCAGGATCTCCCAAGTGATTTAATCAAGTAATTGAATAGGAGCATCATGGAAAATTAAGGTAATTAGTGACAAATACAAAATTACTCATTCCCAACGAAATCATCTTAACTACTACTTTACATACAAAGCTTGAAATGAGCAGGAAAAAGATTTTAATAGTTTAGTGGAGAGCTTAGAGAAACCTTGGCTAAGTGTCCAGCTAGAATCCAAACAAAATTCTATGAGATGAATAGAATAGAATAGAACATTATTCATTATACGAGGTCAGTATTAACACCCCAATTATATGCAGATAGCTGGAACAACAGTTTGTGCATTGATTACTCTGTCACATATTAAATTCCTAGACTGATACTCCTGTGCAGAGGAAAGGACAGTTTTTGGGGTCTGAGAAAGAACAGGCATGATGGAGGTGCAGAAAATGGTGACAGAAGAAAAAGAGGAGAAAAATTTGGCAATCCTGTTTATCTCCCATTTCAACATGAGTAAAAACATCAAGGGAAAAAACTTTTGCTAAAGAAAATAAAATAAAATAGCTGAACTTCTGGCTAGTAAATCATCAAAAAGATATCTGAAGCCCATGTCTTACTAGGATTTTACATAGGTATTTCTGTGCACAGTGGGGCCATTCAAAGTAATATTTGATAGGGCAAAAAATAAATTTTTAAAAGTAAGCATTTATACCTAAGTCCCTCACTAGCTGGCTGGGATTACATTTCCCCCTTCCATTTTGACATGCATCTTGTTAATGGCCCACTACAGGGCTTCTTGCATTTTTACTTGAAACAGTAATGCAGTACAGGCCCACTGGTTTGTTTCAGCATAGCACTTTCTCTGCTCAGTCTTAATTACTGCCATGATTATTTAAACATCCACACACAAGAACTGGTTCCCCAAAGATGTTAAGGACAGAAAGAATGTGTAGATGCTTCTTTAGCATAGCACCAAGTCCTGATTTCCAAAGCATTTCTGAGAATCAGATTGAAGGTCCTGTATTATTTAAAGGCTTTGAAACATGTTTTGACACCTTTGGTGCAGAATATTTGAAACCCTTTCAGTTTTACTGTTTACATATTTCCACAGCTGTCTTTTAAATAGAACGCACTATTTTTTGACCTGTAAGGAATTCCAGTTCTGTAATGAGCAATGAGTGCATTACATATGATCTGGTTAAGAAAGTTTCTATGCTTAAAAATTATAAGCAATTTTCACATGCAATGCTGATTTGGAAATGGTTCTAGAAAGTAATACAATTTTCAGTGGAGACTTGTTCAGATTTAAAGTAAAAAAATCTGTCTTCCAATTCCTACATCTGCAAAAAAAAATCTACATTTGAACTTGTTTCTGTATAGCCAACTACATAGGATGCAATATTCTTTATCTGTCACTATTTAAAGCTAATTTATTTCAAGTTACTTTAAATGGGAGGCTTCTCTTGCTCAAACACAAGTGCAGTACAGTGTTTAGCAGGAAGCATAACCTCAGGCTCCTGGAGCATCTCTTGGAAAAGAGCTCCAGTGGCATATCTTTAGCAAAGAATGACCTCGTAAGTCACAAAGGTATTTTATTTGGGAAGATAATGATTTATTTTATTAATAGATGTAAAGTATTTGTCTATGATAGTGCTATAAAATATGGTTCTTTTTGTATGCAATTAGGAAGGTAGAAGTCACACTTTTTTGTATCCAGCCGAGCATGGCTGGTCACTTTTATGATTTAAAGTTTTCTACTTCTCTCAGTACTTGTGAATATAACCTTGCCTTTTATTCTACCATCAATCAAGAACTTGCACTCATCAGCCTTGGATAATATTTATTAATGGTGGGGTGGAGTAGAAACAAAGATGGAAAAAATTCTGTTTGGCAGGGTGCCTTAGGAGAAGAGGAATACAAATGCAGCTGCAGCGGAATCCTCTCGTGTGAGAATCGCTGGTTTTCCTTAGTTGTGCTCTGGGAAAAGCCACACTTCTTTCTCAGGGACCAACATGTATTGAGAGAAAGCCTCTAGGGCTTGGAAGGGGTGGAAATGTTCAGACTCAGCACAAGTTGAAGTGAATCTCACAAAGATAACGTAAGTCCTGACACTGACTGTTGGGACTCTCCCGCACTTAGACAGGACCATGATTCTGTTTATATAACCAGTGCTTCGCTGTGTCTCCTGATGTGGAAAATGGAAGGGAATAGATGGAGCCACACTCTGGGCTGGAGAGAATTTTTTTCTTGTATCCCTCAATCTATAAAACTCTAAAGGGTACAGCTTGATTACTCTTACAGTAAGCACTATTTGGTCCACAGAAAGTCAGCCAAAAATGTAGCTGATAATGACTATTTATATGGTCTGTACAATTCTAGTTATCTTAAAGAGCTGTTCATATATACAGTAGAGTACAGTATATCTTGCTTGTTAAAACAGACTTTCATGAAACTGTATAACAACTCTAAATGTATGGAACATGGAGGAAAAGTTGTACTGGGGGCTGGGGCCTCGCTGGATCCCTTCGCTGACGTGTGCAGTGAGCCGGGAATTCTTGACTGTGCAATGTGTAAAATAATTTTTGCTGCCTTACCATAGCTAGTAGAAGAAAGCAGCCTCTACTGTTTAGAGGCATATAAAAGCCCAACATGCTTTAATAGATTAAAACTCATCCTGGCATAGCTCAGGGCTTCATACTTTCTTTAGTGCATCTCTTCACAGCTCCACTAAATAAATAGAGTGATTTAATTGCTGTATGTGCTATCTGTAACTCAGATGTGCATAAATCAATGCAAATGGAGGGCCAAACTCAGCAGTAAAACAATGGTACTGAACAGAAAACAATTCCTCCAGCAGACTTTTGACCTAGTATCAAAAATTTCTACTTCCTTACTGAAGTGAGGAAAAAAAAGGTAGATGAAATTCCTGGATGTTCAGATTCAAACAAGGGACACTGCTGTAGAAATCTCGATACAAAAATATATGGAATGTTATGATTCAATTACCTGCACATAAGTGTTAGTTATTACAGTGATACTTAAGTATATCACCAACATTTGTGCGTTAGTTGCTGAGGTTTTATCCTTTATAAGGGAAAATGTCAAGAAAAAATAATTTTGTTTCACTCCTTGTCATAACCTAAATTTACTATTTGTCATAGAATAAATATAGCATCTCTTCAGGTACAGCTTCTAAAATTAAAAAGTATACCTTTAGTCCTGGGAGAGATGCCAAAAGCTCGTTACTTGTCTCCAGATTTACTACATGGGAATAATGTGGAAAAAACTCATGGCTTTTAAGATTTAAACTCAGCAGCATATCAAATTTATTCTTATATGGTATACTTGTTCATGACCTCTAGTCTTAAGAAATTCTGTCATGTTTGAAAACTAGTCCCTAGTGAAGTCTGTATCAATGTTAATAGCTAAGAGGTCAATGCAACTGCTAAACAGTTTGTATTACTGTCAGGGTGGTCATGAAAACAACACCTGCTGCATGAGCACTTGGCAGCTGGGTCAACAGGCACTGTGGGAATTTATCAATTTAGGGGGCCACTTGCATAACACTTTGACTGATGAATTGGGAACGACTGGCTTACTGGGCTAAAGCTGCTCTATTATGTGTGACTTTCTTTAGGATGGCAGAGGCTTCCTGCAGGCTACAGAAAATAAGCAAAAGATAAACTGAGCTGTTTTTTTTCCTTATAAAGCGATAAAAAGTGAGAACTCCTTCATAGCCAGTGCTAGAAAGACATTAAGAAAAGGGGAAAAAATATGAAACCAAAACAAAAACTTTACAGTCAGTGAGCTGTGATGTGATTGAAAAAAATCCTTAGATTTTTCCATTGAGGTTACAAAAGAGTTTTTGTGAAGTACTTCTGTAAAGTGAAACTCTCTAGACTGGTATTTGCAAAAAGCTCTAATTTCTCTTTAGTGTCTCTTGTGGGAATAGTAACTGCATGTGGGTAGGTAAATGAGATAAGAATTTTGCATGCTTCGACTAAACTAAACATAATTAGACATTAATTCTGGCTTTCCATTCCCTCAAATGACTTAAGGGATAGTAACTTTCTGAACAGAAAGAAATCGTATGGCCCACCTCGGTTGGTGAGGGCATTCACCAACAAAATTGGTTCCTTCTACAGAGAGTTTCCAGTAGGAGCTTTGGAGTTTATCTATAACCCATCAGAACTGAGTATCTTGATGCAGGTTACTCTAAAACCGTGTTTTTCCATTTCCACAGGAATTAAAGTCTCAAGCAGAGCTTCACTTTAATAAATGCTTTTCTTCTGTCATACCACCAAACTCTCCTGTCTCATATTAAAAAAATCAAATCACTAATGGTTTTCTAAAGAGCCTGAACAGTGTCAAAATGAGGCATGACCTAGGTATTGTCCCTTCACGTCTGAAATCAGTCTGTTTGGAAATGCTCTCCGACAGCGGAAATCCCGGAAGGTGATGATGGAAAGGATGATAAGTGGAATTATATACTCTGGAGGGGCATGAAAGAGGAGTGAGATGGTTTGAATCAAGTTCAAGTTTCAATCCAACGGGAAGCAGCTATTCCGGCTGTTGATATGAAACACATTGAAATCCAGATCTAGAAGGTGTTACAAGGAGAGGAAGAGGAAATCTTCTTCTGTGTGCAGGAACACTTACTCAGGCTCTGCCCTCTTTCATAAAAATCACCTGCTGGTTTCAGTGAGCCATCCTGCTCAAAACAATCACTTGTCCCCTTTGGAATCACTGTATGGGATGGTGGCAAACTCTTTAAAAGCTTCACACTTAAAACTTCACAGGACAACTTCTAAAAGGAAAACCTTTGCGTTGTCTATCATTTTGAGACTCTTCTCTGGATATCTTTCCTTTTATCTGTAATTTCCTTAGAAATTGAAGTGATCATATTATAAGTACTCTAAAAGAAGACTCACAAAGGCTGTTCTTCCACTTCCCGAAGTTTATTTTCTTACTTCTTGGTCTAGTAATAATGTTTAAATTACAGACTGCATGGACCTATCAACAGATCTTACTTATTTAAATATTCATTTTCACAGTTGATTTTCTTCTCTCATCATGCTAGAAAAAGGATTACTTTTTCTTTTTTAATGGGCTTGTCTCCTATTTTCTCTGTTATCGACTAACCAGAATTTTTTGACCTCATTCCATTTTCTACCTCACTGTTTATTTAGTTTTAGTTTATTTAGTTAGTTTATTTATTTTTTTCTTTTCAATTCATCAATACTTTTGTGATTTATATTAGTATGTATTTTAAGAAACAGGAAACAACAGAAAAGTTATGAAACAGAAAGTAGAAAACTAGATAATAAAAATGTTTTGGTTTTTGGCCACAAAAACAATTTATAAAATGCTAATATTTGCACTGACATTCAGGATATCTGACTGACTCTACCTTGTAGCTGAGAAGAACATAAATCTTTCTCCCTATGTTTTCTTACTAGTTCCAATCCATGAAAAGTAGTGGTAATGGGTTTTTTTGATAATCATCAAACAATGGATTTATTTTTCAGAGACAGTTTTAACTTAAGAACTTCTCTTAACTGCTAGTTTAACTAATGTCCCCAATGTTGATTTTACATGCTTGTAATTTTAAATGTTTCCACATCTCCTCCATCCTCAAAGCTAAATATGCTATTGTCTCTCTAATTTTTCTATGGGATTTTTGGCAATATGTAGTATATCTGTATTTTGAAGCTCACATACTTAGGGCTTTTCTTTAATCACTTCATTGTCTATGAGCTCTCAGGCATTAATGCATAATTATAACAACCTTTTTACAAAGAGAAGGATTATTTCACTCCGTGCTTTCAGTGGGAGTCCATTTAGTTATTGATATGAAGTACTTGTAAGAATTGAACCAAAGTTTTAATGTGATACCTGGAATCCTGTATTTCAAACTGCTTTGATAATTGTTGGATTGAGAACTTCTGTGTTGATCATGTTCATCAATTTGTCATATGTCACCTCAGTTCTCAGTTCATATATTACCTCATTTCTGTTACATTTGAAGGAGAGTTTTAGGATGGGACTTTCCCATTGCTGTGCATTGATGACTAATGCAGAGGGTTCTGTGGATTACTCTCATCTTGTGATCTTAAAATATTTTAACCTTACAATGTTTTAGATTTTTTTTCTATATCCAAGTAGGCGATTTCTGTCTTAAGCTACATTTGAGACAAGAAAAATAGAAGTAATAGTTATGTTTGAGAACAACTTTGATTTTGCAGTAGTTTTCTACAGGACAAAAAGACACAGCCTCAAGCTGTGCCAGGGGTGGTTCAGGCTGGACATCAGGAAAATTTTTTTGCTAAAAGGGTTTTTAAGCATTGGAATAGACTGCCCAGGAAAATGATGGAGTCAATGGAGTCACCATCCCTGGAGGTGTTCAAGAAACACCTGGGCTTAGCAGTCAGGGCACTCAGTGCCCTGGTTTAGTTGACAGGGTGTTGATCTCTCAAAGTTTGGACTTGCTGATCTTGGAGGTCTTTTCCAACCTTAATGTTTTTATAACCTAAAAATATCAAAAGAAATCAAATCCTGCACCTTCATGTAATGTTTATTTTTTAAAATAAAAGAATAATTTTGTAAGCTTGCAGCAGCTTACAAATGACCACTAGCAGAAGAAGGTTGAGGTTGCATGGAATTATTAATTTCCAGCAAGAGGCTACTGCAAGGAATGATAATTTTATTCTACTTTGCCCCAGGTGTGGAAGATTCTCTTTGCAAATAAACAGGTCTGCCAGGGGCCACCTCTCACAGGGCTTTTTGAATAAGCAATGAATTTCTAAGACATGACAAATTCATAGTTTGATGATTTTATTTTTACCTGATACTCATAGTCCACCTGTAGCATCTTTACTTTGTGTTCTACAAATCTTAGTGTGGTAGAGTTTACGTGAATATTTGTTGTATTGGTATGGTGCACACCACAAGGAGAAGCATCAAAGTATTAAAATGGAAAACAATATTATCTTGTAAATAAAAATATTTTGTTTAACTTTACATGAACTTTTACCAAAGCCATAGAATTTTTAAGTTGTTTACAGGGGTGGTATGAACTAAGCATGGAATGGTAAATACATCTGCAATGCTCTAATGTGGAAATCACTCATTGTCCTTCCCTTAAAATCTGCAAAATCAGTGTGAGACTGAAAAACAACAAAACTCAAAACTTTGCCTGAATGAAAATTATCCTGTGTTTCTGAGAAGTGTCACCAAAAACTATATCCCTTTGCCACACTCTGTTTAATTTCAACTGTGTTCCCATTTAAAAAAAGTATTTTATGGTTTTCTGGTTACTTTCACCAGTAACAAAACACAGTCTTGACCCTTTTCCATGCATGAAAACAGCCAACCATGAGTGCAGCAATGGGAGGTCTGGCCTTTCAGGTATGTCAGCTGAAGACCACCCTACTGGAAGAGGTAACAAGAACAAAAAACTGAGGTCAAACAAGGCAGCCCCATGTAATTAGATACTAATAGTGGATTTAGGGTGTAAAATTCACTTAAAACCATACACCAACAGACTAAACAATCCCAGGAAGAATGGCAAGTTTTGTTCTAAAAAAAATGTTTTCAATACCAGAAAGCATAAATAAAACATACATAATAACCTTGACTGACAGACTGCACCAACCTGGAGTAACATCTGCTTCCAAATTTTTTGCTGTAGTTTTGGGATAGTACAATTATAAAACACTGAAACTCCACTGCCACTGAAACTCTACTGTAACTTACAGTACAGTGTGCATCCAGTGACATGAGTTTCTTGTTGTATTCCCTTGCAATCCCATTAACAATGTTTAGAATTTTAGTTTGACAAGAAAATAAATTCCTCCCTTAAGAGCAAAGCCAAAAATGGAAATCTGACTGTATCTGATAGTCATGGAGGAACTTGCTGAAGTAGATGCTGAACAAATAGGAAGCTGCTTTTGTAGGGTGTGATGGGGTCAAAGTAATTACACAACAAACTTCATTTCTGTTAGCTGTCTCATTTTGTGTTGATTTCTGAGACTTTTGCAGGATGAATGTGCTACTTTTACATGTCAGAACTTGGTCTGATAGAGCAGAAAGAGACATCATGAAGAACATGGTATTCCCCCAGCCAAAGTGAGTATCTATCTGCTAGTCATCAGCTCTTATTGCTGCTAGGGCCCCTGGGTCATGTTGGGAACTGGCTTTTTGCAGTCCTTCCAGATTCCTAAATATTTTCATATCTCCAGCTGCTCTGCAAAGATCTTGCCTTGAGGAACTTTCGTTTGATAATTTTCATTTATCCTAATTTTACAGCTGGTAAATGAGTCTAAATAATTAGAGCAATCCTATTAATTCCATGTCTTATAAATCATTTGAGTGGGATTTATAAGCCCTTTGGAAGCAGTTCTTTAAGAATGGTTAAAGAATTTCATGTATTTCTGGCACAGAGTCCAAGGACAGAGGATTCCCCTCCTTGGTGCTCCAAGCCTGCCCAGGGAGACACAGGCAATGAAAGGGGTATGGAAGGCTGCTGAATATTAGTAAGCAGTGACAACTCACACCTGCTGAGAACTGAGTCCTCTCAATATTATTGTCCATTGGTGGTATCTCCTGTACAACAGAAGAGATGTTTGGGAAAGACTGAATGAGTCCCTTAGGGCTTACTTATGGCCAAACTGACACTGGCTGGGGCTGCCAAGTTATTTTCTGTACTTGTTTTTTAGTACACAGAACACGTATTGTCACAGTGATGATCTTTGGAGCCAGCTCCTGTTGTGCACTGTCCCACCAGAGTAGCAGGTAAGGAAGCAGCAGCACTGGGGAAAATTCCATCATCTGCCTTCCACTATGCTGCATAATTTTTTGTGATACTTACAAATCATTTGTCTTCAGAACTACTGGGAGCATCTTTTACCAGTCCATTTCAGTTTTTACCATCTTTTACCATCCATGCCAGTTCCACATTAAGTAGGTCTACTTCTCTAAGAAAACATGCTAAGAATATACATCTTGGTGGAAAGTGGGCAGCTTTCAGCACAATGTCAAAGTGCAAAACTTCCCAGAAGTTAGTGCTGGTTTCCCCTCTGTTGTTCTGACATTCACTTGCTATGAGACAGTGAATCTATTCTGCTTGCTGCTGCTGCTGGAACATTTGCTTTTAGGAAGCCCCCTGCATTAAGAATTTTCCTTTTTATTGAATGTCAGTATTGCATAATTCAGCCACATGAAGAGAACTGCAGTTACCTTCTGGTTTTTAACCTATTGAAGGAAAGGCTGATCCCAAAGAGAAGTGCAATACTCACCTTTTTGGGTCAACAATCTTGTAGAGTTTTCCACTGTGAGGCTGTGTCATACTTTTACTGCTTGATAATATGTAAATCTCACCTGTTAGGGAAAACGGTGCAATAAATGACTTCTCCTTTTCTAAAATGTTAAACATGTGACTTTTGTGATCTGGTTGTATTTGCCAAATGAGATTAAAAAAGCTTCAGAAGAAACATTGAAATATACCACAGAATCATTTGTGATTTGAAAATTTATATAACCACCTTCCCCAAATGGATGCTAAAATGTGAAAAATATTCTATCATGAAAGTTATTTTTTTATATAATACAGAATTGATAAAAGAAATTAAATTGGTGAGGAAGGGAGAAGAGGGGTCAGTCTACTCATGCAATCTGCTCTTAGCCCCTTAACGCTGGAAATTAAATCAAGTATTTATACATTGTGTCATAGTGAGTGCCATGGTTCACAGCACTTGAGACACAGTAAGGATTTTTGCCCCTTCCAGCAACACACTCTCTTCTCAGTTTTTCCTACAGGGCTGCTGAGGTGTAGCTTAGAGCAGTGTGGACAGCTTAGGCAAAGGACAGATAGCCTTCTTTTTAAACATTTACTATAATTATGAATACTTCAGCAGGAATTACTGATAAGACTTATCATTTAAGAACAATTCTTTTATATTTACCTAATTCATCTTCTCCAAATCCCAAGACAGGGCCTGAAAAGAAACCTCTACATGAGCCAGTGTTGCCAAGACAGAGGGGTTTCTCTTGCCACTGTTTGGTTGCAGGACTCTGTTGCAGTGTTAAAAAATTTCTACATTCAAAAACACATAAAAAAAGAAAAAAGTCACATTACAGTTTCAACAGAGTTTTCATTGTCCAGATAAATAAGTTGATGCAAGTAGCTCTATAGATACATCTGTGCAGTTCCTTGTCTTAACAGTTTCCTGTACCTTTTTTCCAAGGATGTTCTTTATGTCACCATTCATTAGAATGCTGGGTGCTATTTTATTCACAGATCTAGAATCTAATCTGCATTACCACACTGCTAAACTGGCAAAGTGGCACAGTATACAAAACTGTTGGTGAGGCTTTATAAAGGCAGCTGAGTGACTAAACACACTTCACATGCATTTTTTGTTTAAGAGTGAGTGGTACAAAACCTACCCATTGCGGTCTCCAAACACGTAACTTCCATAGAGCCTCTCGGACTGGCAGCCCCGATACACAAATCCACCAACCAGGGACCCACTGCTAAATGGCTTGAATTCTAGAAGTGAGGGCTCACTCTCTGAAAAGGAACTACCATAGCATTAGATCATATGCATTTTCATATTGATGAACATCTAGAAAAATGTTACTGCTTCTAGGAAAGAGATGAATTCCATTTAAATATTCCTCAGAATTCAAGATGTGTTGCCAGAAATAAATTGTTTAAAAAATATCAGAAAATTACAACAAAGTCTATTTGTGAAACAATCCATTAGAGATTTCAAAAGGAGAGGCTATAATTGCTTTTTTCCATGTGCACAAGCTGGGAGAGTAAAACTACATAAAGATTAGGCTGGACTTCCATTGAAATCATTGTGATTGCTGCAATTAATTTCTACATGTCAATCCAGTCTGCAGACTGGATCTTCTGAACTTCAGGAACAAAATAACCTCCATTCACTGTAGAGTCCAGTGCAGAAATTCCAGTGATTTTCAGTAGAATTAGTTTTGAAATCCTTTCAATGGTTTGAGACACTTTCCAAATCACAGTTTTAAAGATGGTATGTGTGTTATACCCCATAAAACACTACTATTACTGGCTGTATCTTCTCATGGTAATTTATTTTATGCTGCTATTGCAATTCCTGTACTTTCCCCCCCACCACACTTTTATTTCACAAAACCAGAGTTTAGTCCTACCAAACAATTCTTCAAGGAAGTTTCAGTGTTCATGTTCCTCTTCATGCAACCAAATACTGTTTAGGGTACAAGTAGGCTCCATTTGGCAGGCTAGCTGCATAATTTTAAAAACAGCTACAGCCAGTAGACCATTTTTTAATAGGTATTTGTTTTAGTCAGAGGACTATCTGCAAGCCTTTGATAAATGCATTTCCCATATTGTTCTACATGAGTTAGAGCTGAAATTTTATGGGGGAGAAAAGGAAGATGAACTCTTTTTTATTGAAGGTATTGACCCACAGACTAGTATTAATATTCGCAAGCTTCTCTGGATAGAAACAATATTGCTCAGTTTACTCTGCAATAAGGATGCAGTCAAAATTCCACTGGAGCAGTGGTTAACCAAATACAATTCTTTGGTTTGGCTTTTATAAAATGGACACAGAAAATCCATGCAATAACTGAAGTAGTACAATTGCATTATGCTATTGTGTACAGTTGTGCCAGCTAGCACAGCTGCTTTGCTTTTAAGGGAAATACAGGTGGGAGAACCAAGGGATGTGAATAAGAAAGGGAAATGCTACATTCCAAGACACAGGCCAGTTCTCAAGGTCTTTACACACCGTTGGCATTTATCTCATGCTACCATCAGGAATTTACAAGCTGCTAAATGGGCACTCAAGGCAGGTGGTAGCTTAGAGGAAGTGTCTGAACTTACCTGAACTAGCAAGGGATCTTGGTGAGCATCAGAGTTAAACCTCAGACTGGAATTGTGACTGGCAATCATACTGATTCATAGAGAGCATGAAGCATGGTATTGTTTTGAAGTCCCTAATTGAGTGTATTTATATTTTTGTAATTTAATCTAACCTTGTCATTTATTATGAAGTAGTAGCATAGTGCCTTTTCCTAAGTTTTTTATTTTTAGTAACATTTAAACAGAGCTCAGTCATTTCCCTGTTTGGTTGTGGTCTGTTGTTGTCTATCTCACTTTTTCCATTATAAGAGGCACATTACATGAGGTTTCCATTCTCTGTCTTAAAATGTTATTTGTGAAAGACTAAGAATACATTTTCATCATTTCCTGATATTCCAAAATATTCTCATTATGAGCCAAAACATGTAGCAACAGTGAGATATTTGACAGACTAGCAACTGTCAAATTTCTTAAATCTTATTTACATGATATTCTACACCAACAAGAACTAAGTTGAGTCATTTTAATTTGGTTTTGGCCTGCATCTTTTATCCGCTTCTACATCGAAGTTTTCTCTTGAAAAGACAGAACTTTTCAGTTCTATCTCAGATAGGTTGTCTAGCCTATCTATGCTGTAAGATTCCTATCATGGTTATACAGGCCTATATGTATTCTCTTCTGCTTTCTGTTTATTATTCTATGGACATAGAATATGGACACCTGAGTGGTGCCAGCAGCTTTACCCTGGATAGAACTTACCATAGTCTTTGCCCTTTATTATTTGTAAGATCCTTGCCGAAGATCTGTTCTTTCCATTTGAATCTGAACAAAGTATAGTTAAATTGATGTTTACATCTGTTGGGTGCCGGTCCACAGCACACCTTTATAACAACAAAAAAAGAGAAAATCCATGAGAAAGGTGAGTTCATAACATATAATTATCAATATGAAGTATTACTTTTTAAAGTGTTATTGTTTCTTTGTGGTGCCTACTCATTTGAGGGACCTATTTCATGCTGAGCCATAATACCTGAGAAATATGTTGTATTTATATACAGGAGATAATACAACTTTCCCATTCCTACACCATTTATATGCAGTATGAAATAGAACTATTTTTCCCTAGTGATATAATGTAGTCTGCACTATAGCACCTGAAAAGAATAGTGCCTTAAGCTAAATGAACTTATATGGTGTAGGAATTTTGGACTGTTAAAAACTCCAAGAATTAAGTCCTTATCTGAACAACTTGACTTTCAGATTTTTTTTTCAAACCATAACTTTAAATGTCACTTCAATACTACCACCCACCTAATTTGCTGAATTATGTGTTGTTTAGTTAAAGCATTGTTCTCCTCCTTGCTATTGTTTAGATATCACCAGATGTTCTCATTTGTTCTCCAGGTGCCTTTTTTTCCCAGTCAAGATTCCCATCTCAGCTGTACTTTACCAACTCTCTGCTTTGAGCTCTTTTCTTGCATGAAGTAATTTTAATTAAAAAAAAGTAATTTTATTACTAATTAAAACTAAAAATCCTGTACTTTGTTTCTGTCATTTTGGTCTTGACTTGCAGTAATTGTGCATGCTCTTCTCTTTCCCCTTTGCCAATGTACATTTGTTTTAACTGTGACATATGTGTGGAGGTGGAGGAGTGGAAGATTCAAAAAGTTCACGAGTGCTTTTATTATTGAAATATTGTTGCCTGACTGTATTTAAAAAAAAAAAGCCTGTTTGAAAGCAGTGTCTGTTCCAGAGTAATTTCAGTTTGATTAAAATTTACTTACCGGCCTGGATTGTGGAGTCCATGTGCAAAAATCTCAGGAGGTTGATTTGTGCTATTGAAGTGTGGGTTGCTCCGTGGGATGGAATAAGGGACATTGCACAGGTCAGTATTGACATCGAGGCGCAATACAGAACCTGTAAAATCACTGAGAGAGTTGGAGGGTAAAATAATTGGGTTTTTAAAAAGTATTTTACTGGTAGATTTCATTCATATAATACTAGAGTGAACCAGCAAAATAAATGACCCACTTTACTGATTAATCATGTAGAGATTGATTTCATGGTGGATGCAAGTCCAAGGAAGAGCAGCAGAACCTTTCAAAGATTCCGTTTGGCAAGTATCCTGCCTTATTATGTGCAGACTAAAATGCCTCTGACCATGTTGTTAGGAAGCAACTTGATCATAAGAACAACTTTCCAAACATTATAGTTGTTTAGGGCCTCAAATATAAGGCTATGTGTGTCATCTAGAGTAACTATGGATATAATCACTTTGTAATTGCAAAGTGCTTTTTGCTCACACTTTGGATCCTACTCTTGAATTCAATGATTTCTGGTCACAATACAATCCAAAGACTAATTATATAGAAAGCAAGTGAGAATAAAAAATTGTGTTGTTTGAATGGAGCTGTTGATACTTTTTGTAAAGATTCAGAACTTTGTTTTTTATGAAACAGAAGAAACTAAAATGTTTTAACTTATATTTGTGATTGTGATGGAAGAAAGGAGAAGTAGAAGAAGAGCACCAAAATTATTTTCATAAACATGAAAAGATGTGGTGTTTGAATTAATTCCATTCCATTAATTTAAAACCAAGTACTACAATTGCTCTCTGGTCTGGGTTTTAAGTATATCCTAATACTTAAAAAATACGTTAAAAACCACAGGAGCACCTGCAGTTCTGCTGAGCCAAAGAGGCCTTTTGAGCACAATAATAGAATTCTATCCACTAGTAGTTTTTGTACCTTAAACCATCCATCTCCTCCATGTCATCTAGAGTGATCATGCCATCTCCAAGAAAAATGTATAGGAAACCATCTGGGCCAAACAGCAGCTGTCCTCCTAGATGTTTTCGATGTAGTTCTGCTACTTCTAAAAACACTCTCGCTGTCCTCATGTCAACTTGGTGTGGATTTTTCCTGCAAGTTAAAGGTATGAGCACAGTTTTCACAGTTCACTCTCTCTGTTCTTTCTGAAAATAACTTGACTCAATCAAATTATGCTCTGAGACGTGGACGTTGTAACTTGGTGGAAAAATGCCAGTTTTTTCTGAGAAATTTCCATTTTCTAGCATTCACAAACAATTACTGTGATGCCTATACATAATAAGTAGGAAGCAATTAACATTAAAAAATGACAGAATGACTAAAAAAAAAAAGTCTTTAAAAGAAAAAACTGTAGTTACTGTCGTTCCAAAACTAGTATTTGAAAAAAAAAAATCCACAATAGTTTTTCTGCAGGTGCCCAAGTTTATACATGGGAAACCTCAAATTCATTTTAGCAATCAGAAATACTGAAATGCAGAGGTTGTTGAGAAATACAGTGTTTGTTAATTTTAGACTTCTACTGATACCTGGATACTGTGTACTCTACCACCCTAAGGATGTGGTCATGAGGTCCAATAGCCCACCGTTCTTGGTTGGTGGTATAAGACACATACAGCTTTCCATTTTTCTTGTAATTGGGGTGGAATGCAAGGCTTAACAGTCCTCTTTCATCTCCTCCCTGCAGTCAAATGAAAAACACAAAGAATTGTGAAGTTAATTATGTTCTTTATTGTGTTTCAGCTGGAACCCAAGAAAAAAAAAAGTTTCTTTCTTGTGGATAATCTTTGCCCAAACTCTTTTATTTCTTTCCTGACTACTGCACAAAAAGGATTATAAAACATTTCACTTTGGGGAAGTCTTTAAGAGCTAGAACAAGACAATTGCCTTATGTAGTTATCTATGCACAAGTCTGTTACGCCACTTTTGTGGAGTGATTTGTGTATGTAATCTTTGAGAAGCCATGAAGACAAGTTTAAGTGCTGTGAAGGATTCTTTTCTGGGTTACTAGGTTGCTTGTAATTCGTAGAAGATGAATAAAAAGGTCTATAATCAGCAGTCACTTCTAATCCACGTATCCAAAACCTAAAACATAGTGCTGGCTGCCAGCTCCCACTGTCTTGGCAATATGTTTAGAAAACAGTTAAATTGCTTGTGTAATATGTAAACCTTTGTTTTACCCTGGAGGCAGCAACATCAGTTGTCACAACTATGGTGGTCTGTTCATCATAGCTGGTGTACTGTAGGTAATAAGCAGCCTTGGTCTGTGTGCAGAGAAACCATAGCTTTACATGTGGTCCCTCACTGGAAAAGTTTTTTGTTATTTTTTAAAAATAAAAATAGAAAAATCTCAGAACAACTTTCTTTTGTTATTATGTTTGCCATGACGATTAGTACAGTTATATGTTAAGCATCCAATCTATGTAATGTACTGTGACAATGCAAATACACTGTTAACTTAAATAGAAGGCTATTTTCTTTTTGGCTACTAAAAAGCTTCTAAAAAGTATATGCACTATTACTATGCCTAAAACTGTATTTATATCAACAAAGAATAAAACTTAGATTCATTTGTTGCTGTTGAGGTAATACAGGGAGTGAAGCTGAGGCACGGAAATAAACACAGCACATAGTTAACAATTCAAATTAAATTAATATATGTGATTATTCACAAGGGGATAGATGTGTTGGGGTTTGACTCAGGACTTGTCAGCCCTTCAAAACTAGAACCAGTGACTCTGTTGTAGATTCAAGTGCTCCAGCTCTGCACCCGTAAGGAGACATTTTGCAATTCTAACCACACCCAAGATAACTAATTATGAAATTTGAAATTATAAGAGAGAATGAAGCTTTAAAATGTATTTGCACTTCAGAGTGATAGATGGGCCTGTCTTCCTGTTGAAAGTCATCCCACAAAAGGCCTAATTGGGAAAGTGCACAGCTTTAATTTATTTTAATTCAATATGATTGTCGTACTTCCTTTTTAATCACAACCACCAAAGAGAAACCTGAGTCAGAAATGGAGATGTAAATAGGTCAAGAGATTTCCATACAAACAGATTAGTACAATGAAATCTGGATCCTGCTAATTTAGACGCAGACAAAATTTGCTAGTTTGTTTGCTAGAAAAATTTAGTTTCGGGGGGTTATCAGAGAGGTTAGTTTTGAAAGTCTAGTTAGAGCTGCCAAATCAGTTGCAGTCATCATGGATGAAGGGACTGCCAATCCAGCTCTTTCTCCTTTATGAGCCAAAAATAATTCTGCAGCTGAGTCTGAACTGATTGTAGATATTATTGTTTGAGTTTCTAAGGGTTTTGACCAAGTTGCTCTGATAAAGCCTGAAACAAAGGGAGGCAAATCAGTTGCTTTGGGAACAGGAAGGCATATTTCAAAGATTCCTGATGAATGATTCTATCTGTTGTGCCCAGACAAAGACAGTCCTATTTCTTCTCCTGAGAGATGAGTTCAACTCATTTAAGGGCCCAGGAATGTCAGTGAGTCACACTAGGTCTGCCATGCAAGGTGAGTTATTGAAAGTATTAGTAAGAAAAGATCTTTTTGTTACTGAGCTGAAGATTTTTATTTAGTGCTTGATGCCATGGCAGCCATCTCAGTGTGAAAGTGAAGCTGTTGAAAGCGTAAACAGGTGAAAATTAAATTAAGAGCTTTTAATCAAGTACACATGAAGCAAGAATTTGAAAAATGAATGAAACACAGGACCTGCAAGGTAGTAACTGTGGCAAGTTGCATTTGTAGGATCAAGCCGTGACTTTTACTCATTGCTGTCTTTCATCATTGTTGGAGAGCAGTGTATCACTTTGTGGATTGTTTCTATTGCTTCTTAAAAAGTCACACTGCTGTTTTTCAAAGTCAGATAGGCATGTTTTGTTCTAAAAAGTCTACTTACTCAGGAAGTTAATAAAAAACTTTGTGAATATCCTTTCAAGACACTGAAATCAGTGCAGCATCAAGCCATTAGTTAGTTCATGTTCAATTAGAAATACAGATGAGTTTTTCCATATTTACTTTTCCTGGCTTTGGAAACTGATTCTTCATGTGTTTTTTCAACTTTATCACTAACTGGCAAACCTGTTCTTCCCAATCAAATTCCTGCCACAATTTCCATAGCTTTTGAAATGCCCTCTATGTGCCAGAAAGTATATAGTTGTAGTTCTGAACTGTTGTCTCATATGCTGTGTGGTAAATGGAGAGATATCCAGCAAAATCCCTTAGCAGCAGTAAATTTAGTACTCTCAAACCGAATAATTATGTTCAAAATCTCAGACTTTCTCTACAAAATATTCTGCACTTTTATTTTTTTATCAATGGACTTTTGATATGAAACCAGCATCCTAGGCTTTCCAGTCTCTCCTGTGGATGCCATGTGTCAAATATCTGTATCTTTTTCTTGGCACCTTGAAAGGTTATTGACATTATTTTCTTTGAAAGTTTCCCTTTACATGAAACCAGCACCAACAAACTGTAGATGACAAAGCAGCTTGTATGAGATTCTGCACGGCACCATTTGATGGAATAACCATTAATGTTTGTCAGCTGTATAAGGAAGGGCAAGAAGAATGAGACAAATCTTTGTATTCCATTGGGAAGTCTGTTGAAGACAAAGAATGATGGTTGGCTGAAATGAGTATTAATTACTTAAACATACTGTGGACTGGGGCCAGTATGAAATTTGTGTCGTAACTGAATCTGGCAGCTCCCACTTTTGATGTCTGTCTGTGCTGCTCTGTAGCTTGAACGCTCCCCTCTCCTGTTCGTGGCTGTGACACGTTTTGCACCAATACTACCCTTTCTTTCAAATCTGATTTCCTTGGGACAGGAACCTTGGACATTTAAACCCCAGTCTGGCCTACTTTAAGACCACAGCCATGAGAATAATTTAATCAGAATTCCATAAAGTCAGTACAAAGCCAAGTAAACATTAAAACAAAGTGTTTCTGTATTTTTTTCATTTTTAAAGGGCTGTTTAGCTATGTTATGTCAGTTCTGAAATTACATTGCAGCAGTATGTGTTCTCAACTGAAGGATATTTGTGATACTTCTTCTTGCATTGCAATTTCTGCTATAATATATTTACACTAGTAAAAATGTTAAACAAGTGCACAAAACTATCCACTTTGTATTTTGACCTAACACTAAAAGAAATAATTTGCATGTGAATACTGGATTTTTATAGAATGGTGCTATTTTCATCAAATCACTCCTTAGAAGTGGGCTCTGCTTCCATTTTGTATGCTTTCAGATCTACTCTGGTATACCTCTGATATTATATACAAAAGTTTTATTACATTATTAAGATATTATACTGTTTCTATAATACAGAAACATATGCTGCACTTATTTTTAAGCCATTTAATTATGTCTATATATGTGTTATTACATATAGTAAATACAGAGAAATACACAGGAATGCTTTAATTGGTATTTTAAATTATTTAATTTAAAATAGATCATATTGTAAGTATGACCCTTAATTACGTATCCTTAGTAGTAATTAATGCTAGTAAGCAAAACCAGACATGACCATTTATTTCCATTACTCTGTGTGGCTTAATAGTAAACAATGTAGGTAGCATAGCCCAAGTTTCCCTTTAAAATTGAATTTGAAATGCACTCTTTATATAATACTTATAAAATAGCAGTACTTATACTTAACAGTACTATCATGGTGTGTATATATATATATGGTATATAATAGCATTTATACTTGACTTTTTTGTCTGGACAAACTCACTCTCATGCTGGAATGGCATAACAACCTTTTTTAAAAGGGGCTGTGCTTAAAACACGGACTTAATATTTTAACTATAATACCTTTATATATTTTTTTAATCTATTCTTATAGCGCAAACACTGCATAAGTTGTTGAAGTAATACAATCACCTTAATTTAGTTTATTTCCTATGTAATAAATAGCATAACCAGTATGCTTTACCAAGAGTTTGATCTTAAGGAGTTTTACTTGTAAAAAACATGGGTGAAGGGTAAAACCTCTTATCAGGCAGCACCATCTGAACTCTTCAGAACAAGATTCAGGAGGGCTGAAGATCAGTGTCAGGTATTCTTCTCAGTGGGAACTGTTTGCTTAATTGCCATGTTTTGGAAATTTGGCCCCAGCACAGGACAGAAACGTGACTCCAGCAGAAGCAGAAGCCTGCCAAGGTCTGCTGCAGGGGTACACCCTGCCCTTCGAGCTGCAGCACCTATTCTGAGCTTCGCAAGAGGGAATTGCCCCTGACTGGAGGAAATACAGCTAACAGAATGAAAGGAGCAGAAATTGTCTGGGCTGCAGGCACGCTGCAGGAGCAGAGCTCCTGTGAGACCTCTTGGGTGTTGAGGACTCCAGTGCTTTGCTATCTGTGGGGCCTGAGGCCTCTGGCAAGGGAAGGATTTGAAACATAAGACATTTACCTTAGGGGAAAATAATTACACTGATGTCATGGCTCAGTATGGTCTACATACTAGACCCTATCTCCAAAGCATTTCCTTTTTCCTCTTGTGTTGCAGAGCTTCACTTTTTTCCTTGTTTATAAAAGGCTTTGCAGTTATCTAAGGATTTTTTTTAGAAAACGTTTTCATCATTTTTTACTGACTTCAACAAATGTACTATTTTAATACTTGACTTTAGGTACAGGAATGCTTTACAAATGAATTTATACACGAGAAATACTTAAAGGGCTGTACTCTGACTTGGAATTTAAGCACAAAATTTGCTAAAGTTAGAGATGCTTTTTATTCAGTTAGGTGCAGGGCAGGATTTAGCTGAAAATGGCCAAAGTGCATCCATCACAAAGTTTTCTGTTCTGATGTTTGATAGCACTAGAACTTAAGAGTCCAATTCTTTTTTTCTTCTTACTTCTGTTGCAGCAAAGACAAAATTTTGACATGGGGGGATCATTTTTTTCTTTTCCTTACCTTCACAGTCCTTTGAAGATACCAGTCACTAAATGCAGGACCTTTCACTTCTAGTCCTAGTCCTCTGTACTTATTTTTTTAATTCCTCAACTCCAGATTTTGCTGTTCTGCTGGACAAGTCTTTAGTTTAATCCAAATGACAATCCTCGTCCCCTGATAATACAATTCTTTCTTCCCGTCCTCCTAAAGAAAGTACATGAAACTTATAAATGCAGATGCCAACCCAACACAAACCCACAGCTTGCCTCCTTCACACTCTTCTGGTACAAGAGGAATGCTGCTTTCACAACTCTCCCAGTTATTGGTTGGGAGCAGCTGAAAGCTTTGAGACAGCCCAGAGCCAGCCAATAATTGAGAGGTTTCGGGCAGAGTGACATACGGCTGCGAGTGTGTTTGCAAGGAGGTGGCCATGAGCCCATGTGAGGTCTGCATCTGGACTGGGAAACTTTATGTACTGCACTGCTTTAGGAGAATTGGAATAACAGAAGACAGTGGAAATCAGTCCCGGAAGATGGAGATTCAAATAAAGACCAGATGATTATTGCATTCAGTAAAGCTGGCTCAGGAAGGTGTGAATTACACACTTTCCTGCACCACAGAGGCCTCTTGAGCTGTAAGCAGCATTTATCCTCTGGGAACACAGGTGGTGATTCCACCTCTGTCCCCAGCTGGATTTATTTTCAAGGAAGCTTTACATTCCACCAGCAACTCAGTGAGTGGTTCACCAGCCGAGGCCACTATGGGAAGGTAAAAAATAAGCATGCTCCTTCTCAATTCCCTGGCACGCCTCCACTTTCTGGTCTTTTATTTATTTATTTGGTATATCTGCTCTCCTACACTTTTCAGCATTTGCTCACTACAGACTGTCTTTCCCTGACAGGTTTTCTGCTGCATTGGTTTGAGGTCTATTGTGCTGCATAATTAGCCTTCCAGGAAAGCAAGAAAGCTTCCTTCCAGTGAATGAGAATGCAGTAAGTGTTCAGAAATTTACTGACCATGAAAATCCTTCATTAATAGGGGAGAATAGACTTGATGACCTTTGTATTTTTATCTCCTCCTTGCTGTTGCTCTGAAGCTTTACCCACCTTTCCACGTCACTTCTGTGATAATGACAAATTTTACAACTCTCTTTCCATGGGCAGTCCAATAAAATTGGCTCAGATGATGGCCCACAGAGAACAGACTACATTCCATTAACATTCACAAATACTTGACATGATGACAAGACACTAATAATCCTCATTCCCAAATAAGGATTCCTTAGTCACCAAAAACGGTGGCTTTACCTTTTCCAATCAAGAATGACTTTTTAAAACTTGCACCCTACTTTGATGCTATCTGACTTTATTTTTCTGTAAACACACAAACAATACAAAGGAATCTTACTAGCGACTTGCTTTTCTACCAATGCTTTAATATGACTATGATCCTTTCAGCCATCTGTTCTCATGCTCTCCTTCCTTCACTGTGTATATGGAACTTTATTTTTCAGTTCAATACAATTTTTCATTTTGTTTAAAATACAGATTAATGGCAGAGAGTTTTCAGAAGACTCTAAGAATTACCATTCAATACATAAGTTGCTTTTTTTATAGCATGACATTTCAGCCAATCACTGCTGTCACTTTTGTCCTTCCTATGGATAAAAATGTGCTGTGGAAAAATAAAAATCCTACTACCATGCAAAGATCTTCTTGAGCTGCTAATTTTGATAAATGTCCACAAAAAAGTCTACAGCACTTTAAATGAGCTATAAGACTTATTTTCTTTTCCGCTAAGAGGGAAAAAAAAGGATGTATGGTGACACAGAGCAAACTTGACAGTGCTTATGTAAAATGAACGAACCTACAACAAATTCTATACTCTGATAATCGAAAACAAATTCATGCTGTTTTACCGTGACCACTTTATATGGAAATTTAGGGATATAATTCAGAACAGAATAACAGTAATTATCATACTCTCTGCATTAAATGAAAACCAGAAATGTTGATCTGTCTAATTGTAAGCATTAAAAATAACTAGTTTCAAATAAGAGGGGTGCAAATGGGAATATGCCATGATGACCTTACTCTTACAAACAATTCTGCCTTTCTTCTTTGGCTCTCAGTGCTGAACCATCACCTATTAGAGCAGGTATTTGCTTTTTCTGGTTGCCAAAGGAAGGGCACATTCACATGAGCTATGTACTTAAATATTGTAAGGCTGGGGGAGAACACAGAAAACCACAGCCAGCACGAAGGAAAAAAAGCTTTAGATTTCCATTTAGATTGGTCTCCATGTCCTTACTGTTGTCTGCATGCTAATGGATATTAAAACTTGCTCAGCAAGTGCCAAAAGTTGCTAGCAGTCTGCATCTTGCAAAAGAAATGGTTAAAAGAATTTTAAAAAGCCCCCCTTTGACAGGATACCTTTTGCCAGTGATTAATAAAGGGGTAGAGGCACTTCATTCTTCCACACCATCTGTATTTCTTTACCAAGTATTACCATGATAATCATTCATGTTTGCAACATAACCTGGATTAAACTGTGGCCTTTATGAGCTCTGTCACTGTTTTGAGAGAAGAGTGAGTTCCATGACTTATCAAAATGATGCTCATCTTTGCTGTAGATGTAAAAGTAATCTCCTTCATTGGATGTTATTTCTTAAGCACATTTCTTGCTGTAGTCACTAAGGTTCTGAAGGTACTTAGGAAAGGCTTTTAAGTGATTTCTGCCAGATATTTCAAATCTCCTTTTCTTCTTATTTTAAGAAACTGGAAAATTGCATTATCCAAATGATTTTTAGTAGGGGAGTGGGAGACAATTTGAAGAAGTTCAAGTAGCATAAACACACAGGGGAGAGACAGTTGATGCTTATATTCCACCTATGGTCTTGTCTGAGCTTCTCTTCTGAGCACAGAGACCCTGTGTAGAACATGAGGCTTTGCCTGCAGGCCTCGAAAGATGGGGAACATGTCATTATTTTTCAGCTGCCAAAAAATGGGTAAATCCTAACATTAAAGAAAATGCTGTTCTGCTCTCTAATATCCAAAGAACTTCTGGACTCTGAAAGCTGGATGCATGGAGAGGCATATTTCAGCCTATATTTAGAATTAGCATTCAGCATAGTTTTGATAATAACATGTCGTATCTTCAGAGCAAATGCTGGTTGCATGTGTTGCTGGTTTTCTCAGTAATGATTAAGCTATATGTAATAGGCAAAGTCAGACTTTCTATTTAGAAGCTCTGTAAGTGTTCTTCAAGATTTTACCAGTAGACATACAACAGCACTACTGGATGAAGGCTAGGCCACTCTGTTATGTCTTCTTACTCCAGCACTGAAATTGCTTATACCTACGTTCTTTGGTCATTCAGCTGTTCCAAGAAGTAGGCAGTCTTGTCTTATTGTCACAAATGCAAACAGAAAACCTATTTAGATGTCCATCATCTGCTACTGAGTTTTAAGCTTCCACATGTGAGTGTGAGCACTGGAGCTGTATTTGTTATCTAAAATCAAACTCCTTGAAATACAAGGATGGCACCTTTTGGAATCCTGGTACAAATGCGGCCAGAAATAATCCAAAAATGGCCATGATTGCATTTTTTCAACAAAAATAATGCATGTGCATCATGTTTGTACTTGGGTCAGAAACACATTTAAGCATTGAACCCTCACATTTCTGAAAAGGTACTGAATGGGAGCTGGGAAGAAAAATGTGTTTGAATTCTCTGATAGTGCCCAAGGATTTTTCTCCCTGGTTGTTTGCCTATCCCATCAACCTCCCAGTGCCCCAGGAACTGAGCAGCCCAAGGGCAGAAGGACAAGTGAGCAACTTGCCTACACTGCTGCAGTTAAGCTTGGCTTTAAATACTGCCTTAAGCAATCAAATTATTTTAGTTCTTTCAGTAAGTCTTAAAAAATATATGTATCTCACCAGCTACCTGAAAACGAGGAGTAAATAAATCCAGAGGTATCCAGATTTTTTCCACAGACATTTTGCAAACACCAGAGGAAGCTAAAATAATCAGGCATTTTTTGTGGATCCCTCATATAGGTCTTGTCTTTACCTCTCAACTAAAATAGTGAGAAAAATATTAATATTTTGAAGAGAGACGTGAATATTTTTATGAAATGTGCCAAGTGGAAAAACCAGGGTGGTGGAGGATATACGGTTTGCTCTCCATGACTAGAATCTGTATATAAGAGGAGAATGATGGCAATCCACAGCCGTGTTGACAATTCAGACATACAGGAAATACCCTTGTAGGAAACTAATACCATCTGGGTTTGGCCCAAGATGTGTGAATGAAAAATATGTTTCTTGTTGAGAATGCAAAGATAGTTTTGGACATTGCAAAGAAGGAATGTGTTAAGCATGCACAGTTATAAAAATGAAATAGGGTGAGGCACTGCATGCATATGGAATAATTGGAGGAATATGTGTTTGTGTGTGTCAATAGCTGATGCAGACACAGAACTTCAGAACTCATTTGTCCTAAGACAACCAGTAAATTACTATGAAAAATGCCTTCAGTACAAATGGCTGGAAGCTCTCAGAATTAAGACGGTGTTGGAAAATGCTGATTTGTCCAAGTGCCTGCTTTCCCTGATGGAAAGGGAGGTTTGCTTGTTACACATCTTGTATTTGGGGAGCAAAAACTAAAATATTTCTGAAATTCTTGAAACGTCCACTTCTAGTATGTGTGAAAGTCGGAATTTTGATTATTTCAGTGAGTTGTTTTCAGTTTGGAAATTAGTTTTAGTTAAAAGAATGTCAACACTGAAATGAAATATTTCATTTGGCCCTTTCTGAGAACCTTTCAGTCCACACTTGGTGAGAGTATGTTTTCAGAATCTCAGAATATTCTCACTCCTCTCAATCCTGTTCTTGCATTAACTGTCTGAGATTTTAGTGTCTGTTCTTGGCATAGGAAGGCTCTCTGGTTTCTAACGAAGCCATTGCCAGCATTCTGAGGTTCCTAAGACTCACTGCCTGCGGGATGGATTTTTGCCTCTCCCTCGACACCCTCATCTACTTGTGAAAGCCCCAGCAGTGCTGATTTTTCTGTTATTTGTGAGCATAATGAATGCCTTGCATGGATAGGAAAAAGTTCCAGACTCTTTTTTTGTGCACATTTGCTTTCTGCTCCAGACTAGCCTTGAGTACTATCATCCTTCCTCTAAGTTCAGGATCTAAATGCTCTTTTTGAAGAAAATTATTGAGAAAATAAAAGGTTTGCTGGCTTTTCATGTGTGTCAAGATTCTGGATTAACCCTGTTCCATGCTCAAAGACACTCATTTTACAAATTACCTGTTCCTTAACTCAGCAATGCTCATACAATGACAGTAAAATGGCTGTTATTATATCTTGGTCTTAATTTGGTTTTCAGCAGATTTTTGACATATCTAATTTCTCACTGTTAAACACTCCTGGAGATATTTATTTAACATGCATTAATTGTTTTAGTGCTTATCCAGAAGTCTGAATTCAAAAAAAGAGAAAAAAGAATTTTCATTCTTTTCCGTTCTTTTTAGTAGGCATTGAACTTGCACAGCACCTGAGACCTTTAGACAGGATGACCAAAGTCTATTAAACCAAACGTTATTTAGACACTGAAGGCACTCCACTGGGTAGCTTTGATTGATGAGCAACCTGTGCCAGTGTCTCTTTACCCTCACAGTCAAGAATTGCTTCCTCATATCCAGTCTAAACCTGCCCTCATCCTCTGCTAGGCTGGACACACAAAGCACTGCTTTCACTTGCATCTCCTGTGGAACGTGCACATCTGCCTTGCACATCTGCCTCTCAGGAGAGGATTTATGACTGTGCAGGGCTTGGATTTTCCAAGCTGTTTATGCTTATGGGTTATGCACATATTCACTACATACGCTCGCACCCAGCATTAGGGTGAGCACAGTTTTCCTTGGCCTTGTAGGTTAAATTCTCATCAAATGTAATTGTTTTTGTAGCCCCAAAAGTGGAACGCGACTGGATATAAACAGCGCACACGTGCTTGATTTGCATATCTTAAGGCTTAAAGAAATGATCTTTAAACTATCTAAAAGGATTTATTTTATAGTAAAGAATAAACTAATGTTGTTATGCTTGCAACATTCAATTCCACTGTTGGGGAGAAAGGGATTTGAAAACTGTGCACTTCACGTATGTGCCCCGTGTATTTTTAAGGAACTCATTAAATTATGGTTGTACTACGTATTTTAAATATTGACATTTCTGAGTGGAGTTTAATTTTTATTCTGCCAAGTGTTGTAAATTCATGTTTTGGATTCTGAGGATTTCCGTGGAGGTGGAAAACCACTAATCATTTCTTCTTGTTCATGCAACTTATATTTACTTCCATGTTTTAACTTGAGGCAGACCTTTTCTATTAATGCTGATAACACTGCTCTCAGTGTAAACCAAACTCTTTTGGAGCTGGAAGGAGGAAAATATCCTCTAACTAATGGTAATGATCATTCCCTTAATACAAAATTTCATTTCATAAGGCCCTAATCAGCAAGTATTTAGGCACATACCCAAACTCCACTGATTTTTTTTTTTCTAGTGCAAAACAGGATAACATGAGGCAGCCAATTCTCTCCACTTTAGCGTTTACTTGATTTTTGGTGTCAGTATATGAGATCTGATACAATGATGATGAGGGGATTTATCAATCAAAAATCCTTCTGATTGAGGAGGAAAAAAATTACTGGAAAAAATGGAAAATTTTCTCTTAATTAATCTTACCTTGAGATTTCATAAAGATTATTTTATGGTCTGTTGCTAATGTGGTGGTTATGCAGCTAAAGGCATTATCTTCACATCATTATAATGAAACATAACACTGGTATCCTTGACTTTATTAGCCAGGCTTCATTGGTATCTGACATTATATATTTCCTATTATAAATCTAAATAAGAACTTACACTGACCTGCATTAGACCAAACATTAAACAATTTACTAAGATTACAACTTCAGAAAAAAAAAAAGAAAGAAGTCTTTTAGACCACCAAGAAACAACCATAAATTTAAGGAAATATGAGGTTTCCACCACGTGACTTCCCCTGCAGAGTTATGCAACAGACTGCTGTTACTTAAAGGTCATACATAAAACATTTATGGTACATTTTTTAAGAGATTTATGGTGTTTCTATTTATACAACTTATATGTCAACAATTTAAAGGTAGAGTATACTAAAATAACAAATTAAACTCTAATCCCTTTGAGTCCTTGATAAAATAGAATGCTTTAACTTAAGTCATATATAAAAGAGGTTTAATAAATGTATCTGTATTAACTGATGTGGTATGTGTGATGCAATGATTAGCTGTTTATTATCTATTACAGATCCTTTGCTCATTTTTATCCTGAAAATCATTTGCAAATGGGGCTGGTTAGGAGAGCATTCCTTGGAGCATAGGCCCATTACATGGTGGTGTGGCTCTCTTTAGAATTGCTCTGCAAATCAGTCTCAGAACTAACTTCCCTTTCGTGCTGAGGTGAAGGATGCCATTAATATGACCTAGATCTCTTGCTTTGGGGTATCTTTGAACTCACATACACATCATCTATGGAAGATGTTGCTAGATTTTCCAGAAGTAAAAATTTGTAACACTATATGATGGTACCAAGCCTTAGTTATTTGCTGAACTTTATTTGCTTTGCATGGAATGAAATAAGAGCAGTTAGACAGTCAGCATTGCTAAGGCAAGAGGGTGACAAAGACTGAGAGGGGGCAATTTCTCAAAGGCTTTGCCAGTGGGACTCAGCCAT
Organism: Cinclus cinclus; assembly: GCF_963662255.1. Taxonomy (NCBI): domain Eukaryota; kingdom Metazoa; phylum Chordata; class Aves; order Passeriformes; family Cinclidae; genus Cinclus; species Cinclus cinclus. The sequence goes on along the minus strand of NC_085050.1, from coordinate 59,786,237 downwards.
AGGAGTCGCACTGTGAACCTTGCCTTTGCACACCTAATGTAAATATAGCTACATGGGAGTTGAGACTGACAATGCATCACTTTATGCCAAATATGCAGATCTGGCAGGGATTGTTGATGCTAAACTCATCCTTGAATTTTGCATATTAAATTAATTAATGGATATGATGGCTCCATTAGGGCACAGCATTTAAAGTACCCTAAGGAGTGTTAGCACTGTGACACCATAAATGTTAATTTCTCATGAAAACAAGTCTTCACAGATAAACAAAGGTCCTAATATGTATGACATCTATGAACATGCTCAACCATAAACACATTGGTAAGACCGTTGCCTTTGAGGTCAACCATAAACACGGTGCTGAATGGGGCAAGAGCATTTGGAGAAAGATACTAATAATGGTCATGGAGATTTGTGGTGTTGTGGCCTAATCTTGTCCTCAGTAAAGAGCCCAGGAATGCAGTCTGGTGGTACTAAGTTCCTAAATATAGGGAGGGGAATTCTCCACAATTCTCTGGCTTGCTGTGCCACCCACCAGGCTTTTGTTGTGGAGTCCCTACTGACTTGAATCGTATCTCATCCCTTGATAACTCCCACAGTATTCCTGTAGGGATGCCCTTTTTCTGGGCTTGAAGAATGTTTCTTGCTTTGCCCTGAAGCCACTGCTTTTTTGGTGTCCTTGGCTGCTGCTCTCTCTGGCTCTGAAGACAACATGGAGCACCTGAGCAGCCCTGCAGAGCTGGAGCTCATCCTGTAAGAGGTCCTCAGCAAAATTATCCAACAGACCTTTGCACAAAGCACTTATGCAACCCTGCATTACTGGGTTTCTTGCTGTAAACTAGAGCTCTAAGGTTCTGTGGATTTTGGATGCTTCCAAAGTTGTGGCACCCTGTGAGTTGTCTTTGCTGACTGCAGGAACATATCGCTATTGCTAAGCTGGTCATCACCCCTTCATCAGCATAATTCATTCCCACAGTAAGAAACTGTTGTAAAGAAATTAACTACAACTCTTTCAGTAGAGTTTATAGGTTGGTAGGCCAACCCAAGCAGCAATTAGTTTAAAAGAAGATGTGATCATTTCCTATCTTTTATGAGCATTAAATATTTTTTTTTCTTTTTGACAAAAAATATTTGACATGTCAAAGGAGTAGAATAAGAGCTGATAGTATCTATGGTATTTTAAAATATTAATATCTTTTATAAATAAGAAGATCACAAAGTGTTAGAAAAGAATAACAGATACGGCATTTTAAAAGCTGTTTTTCTTTATAACTCTAAGTCTAGAGTTTCAGAGAGAAAACACTAATAAAAATTAGTCAGTCATCATTATGATGTCATTCTCATAATTTCCCTTGAAGTAAACTAGCAAGTACAAATAATATTTGTAATGTCTGACATCATCTATGTAGCTTTCCATATGCTCAGACTTTGGGTTAAATTTAGTGATGTTTCCCATTTGTTAGAGAGAACACCTTCTGGGTGGAATGGATTTCATTAAGAAAATCTCTCTGAAGTTAAGCCATCTTTGTAACTTGTTTGAAACAAAACAAAACCAAACCCCAAACAGTCCAGGAATGATAGGAGTACAGCAGTAGCAATTTGTCCAAAATGTGATTGTCTGTAAGAACCAAAGTTTCAGTCCCGAGTCTTAGGGTTCACATGAAGAAAGGAACTATGGTCTTTGGTGTTTCTGTCTTCTAAAAGAAGTAGGTATCATCATAATTATTTTATGTAGGAATCCATTTTCCCTTCCATGTGACAAATGCACATTTAACACAGTTGTTCCACAAAGGCTTCTTGGAATCAAACTTAAAAAAATGTTTTAGAGGAGTCATGGACTGATTTTTTTTTTCTTCAACATGACTGGCTCATCAGCATTCTTGTCCTTAGACAAATATCTACCACTTGGATTAGTTTGTAATGGAATTATTGACTGGTATTGTATCTTTCAAGTCATCTTTCAAAGACATGCAGTACACAAATGACGTGGACCAATTTAATCCAAAGATGCCTGACAGCTTTTTTCAAATAGCCCATTGGATTACTTAATATAAACTTGAAATTCAAGTAAATATTATTCATTGTGCCTGATTTTGTTGTTGTTGTTGTTGGAAGATTTGGTCATCTGTTTTAAATGATGTCATTATTTACACTTTTGCGTTTGAATGGACATTAGCTAAATGTGACAGTTATTCCAATTCAAAGTAGAAAAAATTACTAGAGCTGACAGAATATTGTAATACACCAATATATTATTCTTTGATAAATGTCAACATTTACTATTACTCTTCTTCCCCCCAAAAAGGAATAGGAAATTCACATATCTGCAGTCTATACTTTTAAGTACTGAATGGAACAATTCCTGAAAGGAAAATAGCTAACATAAACATAATTTCTTCTTTAGAAATATGAGGTATGTAATAATTAGTAGAACCCCCCTAAAGCTTCAGAAACCATATTCCCTTAGGAGAAAAAGAACAGTAACTTCTGAAAAAATGACAGGCTATATACAGTTTGCTATATCTGAGGAATAAAAATGTAAATGTTTAAACATATTTAAAAGTGGTAAATTTACTTCCTCCAAAAATTCATAAACTCAGAAATATTTTCCTGCAATTGTTCTTGGAACTGATAGAGGAAAATCTCCCAGGGACACATGAAATGTAATAAGTGTAATATGAAAATTGCCCTTTCTGCTCTGAAGATTGAAACAAAGCAGATATTCTCCAGAACACCAGCAGGTTCCCCTGCTCTCTGCCCATATGGGCTCTTCCCACAGTCTCATTGCATGAGGGACTTATGAGCCTCGTCAGAGCTGACTGTATGGAAGGAATGTGGGCTCAAACATTTGCAGGCATGCCACAGAACCTCAGCAATCCAGTCTCTTGTTAATTACAACTAATATTTCATTATGTTGTGGAATTTTCAGCTACATAGCTGTGTGCACACATCTTAGTATGTCGTGTAGCCAGTGCTTGCAATTAAATTACAAGCATTGCAAAGTATAAGAGGTGTATTGAAAGCTGAAATTAGTAGAATAAAGCACTGCAAGTAGGTTTTCAGCTTTTTAATTTGAAACCTTCAGGCTTCTTGATTGCAGGAAGAAGTCTGAGAGCACAAATCAAACTAAAAAGTAAGGAGGTAGTGAATTTCCACTCCCCCTGTTTTCAAACGGACTTTTTAGGCATGTGGCTTTTAAGCCAATTTCATGACTTTGGAGTCTGCCTCATGCACGTGTGAATGGACAGGATTGAAGGTACTTTACGTGTGGCTTATTTAAAAATAACATCCTAACCCAAGCTATAAATCACAATAAGTATTTAATGCCCTAGGTATATAATAAATATTCAAGTCTAAGTATTTGGTTACAGCAGTGATTAAGAGTTCTGAAAATCAGCTCCTTAAAGGACAGTCTTTATTGAAATAGTGTGAGTGGTGAGGCTTCTTTCATACCCTTCTCTGCACATCTGCAGTTCCCAGCCATTAAGCCAATAGCATCACAGCATCTATTATTTCAGAACTCTGATGCACATCCATGCACTTGGCAAATTTCATTTGAATTCTAGTGTTTGAGGAATTAAAGCAATTCTTAAGACAGAGAGGAGCCAGCCTGATAAGAAGTTCTAAACCTTACAGTGTTTAAAGCAGCTTGATGGGTTTTATGGTGGGAAGAGGGACTGAAGGATAAGAAAGATATCTCAGGGGAGCTATCTCTAGATTCTAGGTTTTAAACAGAAACCGTGATCTTCTTTGTGTTGGGGAAGAACTACTTCTGACTGGATAGCCCAGCCAGAAGGAATGAATCAGAACTACAGATAGAGATTCCTGCAGACTTTTTCTTTTCCAAATCCCATTACATTTGCAACAATGCAGGCAGGGAACTGACTGGCTGGGGACAGCTCTGCTGAAAGGGAGTGGGGGGTCTCGGCAGACAGCGAATTGAACGTGAGCCAGCAGAGTGCCCTGGCAGCAGAGAAGCAGCCGCAGACTGGGCTGCTTAACAAGAGCACAGGCAGCAGAGAAACCTGTCATCCTCCCTTCTCTCTGCACTCAGGAGGCTGCAGGAGAACGCTGCACCTGTAGTTGTGAGTTCTACAGCCCCTCAGCACCAGAGTGGTGACACTACACCACAGTGAGCCCAGTGAAGGGGGGCTGGGGATTGGAGCGTTTGCTCTCTGTGGAAAGTCCACGGGAGTGGGGCTTGTTCAGCCCAGGGAACAGAAGAAGGCTTCAGGACCTTGTTCTGCTAGTGGGGTAGTTCAGTGTGGCAATGAAATTAGAGATTTCCAATGCAATTAGGCATCCCCAATGTAATCGTCCTCTGCGAGAGTCTGTGACTCTCATGCTAGTCTAGGGTTTTTGGCAAAACATTTCTGTGGCAGGTATTGCTGGAAAATCCTAATTGGTAAAAAAAAAAAAAAAAGCCCGGTTCAGGCATCTAATCTAAAGACTTAACCTATCAAGCCACTTGTTATGGTGTTATGGACTTTTTCTCCTTTCTTTTTTTGTTTTTACTAGAATTTCTAGTCTTGACCTGAGAAGGTTTCCAAACAACCTTCCTAAGGATCAGGAGAGGAATTCTGCATTTGATTCATGACAGGGACTGCAGTCTTTAATTTGCATATCCTGGATAATGTCCTTGATCTCTATAGAGCAATGAGTCCCTTTTATCAAACAATATTTAATTTCATGCAGTAGCACAGCAGGTCTCTGTGAGCAAGGACCATTGACTTTTTATGTGCCTTTGGACCTGCTTCTCTGAATTTAATTGTATTATTGTATATTGTGTCCAGTATTTTGTAATTTTATAAGCCTCCCCAGAAGCATATCTTGACAATTCCTAGTGACTGCTGGAAATGCTTTCTATTGCATCTAGCCCTGATACAAACCAGCTTGCACATGTGAGTGGGGTAGCCTAAATGAGTTATCAAGTCACCAAGCTTTGCAGCATACCTCAAGTTTCACATAAAAGTTAATTTTGAGATGCTTGGTTCTGTCCCACACAGAAAACAAACGCTAGCACTACATTATTTCTGGACAAGGGATCTGAAGCAAAGATTAAAGGTGATTGTTCTAAAGGCTACCACACAAGGAGACACAGCACCTACCTGTACCCAGTTTTATTGACAGATGGCCCAATTCCCTATCAGGAAAGCTACATGGCTGCTGTGTTTTTTGTAAACAATTGGATAATAAATTATAGTAACAGAAAAGCTACAAGCGAATACTTCATTAATTGGTGCTGAATTAAAACCATCAAAGCAGCAGCCTGTAACAGACAAGTGATTATGTTCCTCAAATGTCATTCCTTTCAAGTGTGACAATTCAATTTGTTAAATATTTTTGTCAAAGAAAAAACAGAATGAAAAGGCAGTATTGCCTCCTCTGAAAAGCATTACTTCACCTATTTCTGCTAGATCTTGTTTATTCCAAATTAAATATATTTTTAGACACTGTCAAAACGCTTTTCAATACTATTTTAGTCAATTGTGTCTTGCTGTACTGCTGAGTATGCTACTGAGTTAAATAGTGACAGTGTTCATTACCCAAATACCTCTTTTAGATACTGCTTAACACCTGCTTTTTTTAGTTGGTTAGATTTTTTTGAGTTGCCACTGACACTCCTTATATTTTTTCCAGGATAGAACAGAATAAGGTGAGAAAGCTCTTTGTGTGTTGAAAGTTTTTGTTATGTTATATTGAACTACTGTGCCATTTCATTACTTATATTTTAAAAAAATCTCTCTAGACTTCCTTCCAACACACTCAATCTTGTATCACCAGCAAATTCTGACATTTAGTTATGAACTTTTCAAAGTAACAGCTGATTTTCTGAAAGCAATACAAGATTACACATTTAAAAAGTATTTTAAAGATTTGTATTATTTATTTCTTCTTTTTGTTTTTCACTCCTAATTTAGAAGTGTACTGAAGATATGTCCAGAGGCATTGATACAGTGCAGTTCTTGCCTGACGGCAGTCAGAACCACAACAGGGTGTTTCTATTGCATGAGCAGCATACCCCTTTCTTTAGAAACACGAAATAAAAACTTCTAGAAATATAAATTAATTTTTCTTCATTATCTTACAGATTCTTTGACAGTATTCTGTTTGTGGCAAGAAATTAACCTAAAAGCAAGATGGTTTTTTGGCCCTAATTTCACAATTCTCCTAATTTTTCATCTAGTTTTTTTTGTTCTCCCTTCTGTTATTTGCAGGATGACCTTCAGAGCCCTTTTGAAGCCAGATTCAAAGAAGAAATATTCTAAAAACAAATAGCACAGCTTCATTACCTTAACTCAAATTTTCAGTTGCTTTAGAGCCCTTATTTTAAGAGTAATTTATGCTGGTGCTTTCCATGATTTCTCTTCTCCCTCTTCCCCACCCCCCCCCCCCACCCCCACCTTCTCATCCTGCAGGTGGAGAAGCAGCAGAGTTAAACACCAACTATAGGATCTGCTTTTCTCAGTTTCTCTTATGGTAAGAAATCAAGTTGTATCTTTTGCTTTTATTATACTCCATCTGTCCAGCTAACCAACCCCTGCCAAAGATCATCACCTAGCTTGATGAAGTTCTTCTATCACAATGTTTTTAAAAATTCTCTGTATTTTCCCCTATTTGTCCTTTAAATTTCCTCTTAAACCTCAGAATGTTGTTCTACCATGAATATTTATGGGAGACTCCTACTTACTCTGTCAGTGAAACAATGGCAGGATATAACCCTCACTCTGGTGTTCTGAATTTATATTCTGCTCATTTTGTGCCACTTGAGTTAGATTTCCATTTTATTATAGGATTATTATTTTTGGGGGGCCTGAACATTCCCTTGTACCTTGTAATATTTCTCACCTTCTTGATTCCTGATTGTTCCAGTATATACATATTTTCCCCGAGTCTAATAAGGTACTTTTAAAGAACCTCCATGCTGCTTCTATGGATTTTAATTTCCTAACTTTCCCCTTCAGGCTATTGCTAACTTCCTCAATATAAAAATCTTCCTTTTTTGAAAAGTACTGTAATATTATTACCTTATGGTAGGTTCCCATGGGAGGATGTTGAGCTTAATTATATTATGGTCGCTTTTATTTAGTGGCTCAACCACATTAACTTCCTGAATCAACTCATATATTTTGTTCAAGATCTGCATCAAGACTAGATTTGCCCTTTCAGAATTCCCACAGAGATTGGATACCTTACAACTGAAAGCCCATGATGATGCTCAATAATGTATGTCAAGTAATCAGTTGTTGTTGGGCTAAGATTTATCTGAAAGCAAACATTAGTAGTGAACTATATGGTAGTTCTGAAAAGCAGATTGAAATATGGTTTGTCTTTGAACTAGATCCACTGCTTCTCTGAACTTATAAACATGACTTTGAAAGAATGTACACTGTTTTCCTGATTAGAAGTCCCTTCTCTTTCTTTTTTTCCATTACTCATTTATTTCAACCCCAGTTTTAAAATCTATCTCATTAGAAAAGCATTCTCAATAGCAGAAGTTCAAACAAATATAGCCATGTGTATCCTCATTTAACACAGAGCTACTACTATTACATGTTACGAGCACACAATATTTGGTCTGTACTAGCCTCAATTTCTTTATTATTTTAAATCCCAAACTGATTATCTTAAATCAAACTTTTCCTAAACTTTCCAAGAAAGAAATGTTTGTTTCATTAATGTTATAATTTGTGGTTCACCTTTTGAAAGAAAGCTAAAAATAATTTCTAAAATAGTGTGTCTTTCTGACATAAATACAGCTAACTTACATTTTTGCAGTTTCCAGGATTGTTTCACTTGTATAAAGCAGTAAAAGTATCCTGCTCTTTCCATTTTTCTCGTACTATAAGAACCAAGAAAGCAGGAATTTGTTTAGCTCATTGGCTCCATTTATCCTGAGCCAAGACCATGATCTTGGAAACCCTGTAACTTGGCTGAATACAGTACAAAGTTCTTTGCAAAAAGCCAGTGCAATTAGAACAACACAGTGTATGTTCAGTCTCAAAATTAAGACGATAAAGTTTCAAACAGCTAGAACTGAAACAAAGTATCATGGACCCAGACCTTTAATCAGTTGAACACAAATCCTAATTCCACTAGTTTTTGATCAAATGAAGAATTGTGTGCTTGAGGACAGCATTAAGAAAACACTATTCTACCTTTTTGTAAATGGGCAGAATTCACATAGAAAACGAGGGAACATAATGGAAGAAGTGCAAGTTTTGTGCAGTCCAGCCTTGGGAGCTTCTCTGAATACTCCAGACAGAGTGATACTATAACACAACAATACTCCTTTGCACTTTTCTTCTTTGTCACTGCTTACTGCTCAGTGCCCATACACATTTGCTAACCAAATCAGCAATTTTGAAACTGGTTTTTTTTGTTGTTGTTGTTTTTTTTCCCCCAAAAACCCTCTCCTTCACTGCACATTTAGAACTTCTAACACATGCATAAGGCATTCTCTTCACTTTCATATCATCTGTAATTTCTAGTTTGATTGTAATTTCTCCTTCAATGAACTACAACACTTAAGGAAATCAAATAAACAAAATTCACTACCAAGTTCATTATGCTTCAATTCACCTAAATTATTCACGGGTTGTCAAAGGTACATTTTTGTTTTGTTGAATAAAGGAATTCCCAGGCCTTATTAAAAGTAAGTTTATTTCTGCTCAGATTGAGAGTAATTTTCTTTCATGCATTTTGTTTGGGTTTTTTGTTTTTGACCATTTATATAAAATTATTTCAGAAGTTACTAGGTTAGTAAGGAGCAAATTAAATTCACTTCACTAAGTCATTTGCTACCTTCTTTTCCTTAGAACATTTAACTGGAAGTTGAACTATTTATGCAGATGATAAAATTTATATACATTGATGAAATGTATATGCATTTTATACGAAATAGGGGATTATATATGGATTGTATAGAACTATGCTCCTTTTGGTTTTTTATTTGTACCATGTAAGTCTAATATAGCATTTTACAAGAAAAAAAAATAATGGACCATATGATTTGAAAGGAGAATGCAAAACACTGACTCACTAACTACAGAAAAACTACATTTTTTTAATGCTTCTGCTTCAGAAATGACATTACTTTTAAATTAAGTGATCCATTACACATTTCTTTACCAAACGTTTGTAAACAAAGGGTTTGATCCAATTTTACCTGCAGCCTTCCCAGGCCCACAGGCCTTTGGAGAAACATGGATCCTGTCTGTGAAATAGTTTTGATTTTCCCCAGTGAGGGAGATCTAGCAAAGAGGTAAAACCCCACAGGGGTTGGTTTCAGTGGGGCAGTTCCCTAATATTCCCTACTTTTGAATTTGTCTCCTGCTTCAGACTTTGGACATATGTTTGGACCTAGCCTGGGTTTGGCAGGGCTGTGATCTGTAAGTCACTGTTGAGACAAACTGGAGTAATCTCGTAGGTGGCTTGTTGAGGTTTATTTGATCTTCTGGCTTATTTACACAGGCACACACCTGCTTGTTACATGAGAGCACTGTGACTTCTTGCTCTTTCCCTCAAAAAGTCACTGGAGCCATCCTGTCCTGATAATATTGTCCTGTGGTATCTTGTAAGGCCATAATGGGGAAGGAAAACAGCAGCAATGGAAGCTGCCACTGTTTCACATCACCTCTCTTCTGATCTGAAATTCTACTGGTTTGATGAGATCTTTAGAGTGCTCAAGGTTTCAACAGCCCTAAACATGGTTTGCTACTTGATAAAGAGAGTCAGTAGCGCTTGGTCACGTCTTCAACTAGCCCTCTGTGAGGTGGACAACCTCATTTTACATTCATTACTAGCCATTAAGTATCCAGTTTGTTATGGAGAGGTATGTGCTTTCTTTAAGGAAGAGCTCAAGTAAGTACTTTTCTTATGTGGTTTGATATTAAAAAAACCTCTTCCCATTTACACTACAGCATCACTCAGATCCAGACATCTACTACCACTTGTGCGTCGTCTCTGGGCTGTTGCAGTGATTGAGAATCCAGTTGATGGAGATTCACCACATTTTTAAGAATGCCCTAAAATATAAAAGTTTTTGGATGATTTACTCCCTCTTTTCAAGGCATTTCTTTTCAAGGCATTCAGTTAGCATAAAAATAATCATTATTACATAAATTAAAGTTATTGCAATTCAGCTGTAGGGATTGCAATCCAAAGCCACTGAAGATAGATCAAGGTTTAAAAAAGTATCTGCTGTAAATTAAAAACAAATGGTTGAAAGTATTTTGCAGACCTCTCTCCCACAGATTGTATATTCCATTTTCCAAATTAAATCTAAGAGAGAATATTACTTTATTGAGATTTATGGAATAATTTCTTTAAAACTTCCAGCAATATGAGAATGTAGGCAGACACTGACAATGAAGAAAAATAAGTGTCAGCTACTAAGTGGTTTCATCTTTTGGAGCTTTTTATGTTTTTGGTAATGGGAAAAATTAGTTCTGACTGCTTTTTAAAGCTAAAATTATATATAAACCATTAATTAGGGGCAGATCATTTGTCCGACTTTTACTGCAGAAGGGATAAAATGGGTGGAAAACATGATAATATACCAGTGCTCCTTGGAGGAAGTGTTCCTCCCTCAACTCAACTTACTGATCCTGTCTAAGGAGTAAGACTTAAAAGCGTATCAGAAAATGTGTGTAAGAGGATATAAGGGAAAATTGTTTGGTGGCATCTGGGGGAAATATATATAGGAATAGCAGTTGGGCTGTATTAACTATGAAAGTAAATGTGTTACTCAATTTTTCACCTCTTTTAAGACAAACACAGGATCCTTTTTCTGTGTGGCACAGTACAAGGGATGTAACAAAAGGAAATCATAGCTCTGATGGACAGGAAAGCACAGAGAAGTCCCAAGGACACAGGATTGGTTTTGAGAGCTCCAGTACATCTTGGACTCCCTGAAGGATTCTTAGGACCTCATTACAGTTTTTGGGGTGTCCAAGAGCTTAAAGGGATGATGAATCCTGGAGCCTTAGTGGACTGTTAAACCTCCTCCCATTAAAGAAAAACATGTGGCTGAAACTGTGTTGGCTAAAAACCATGGAATTTTCTGCGTAACTTTATTCCTTCTTTGCCATTTTGTGTTGGCTATCATGATCTGCCTGTTATATTTCAGCAAACGCAATAATTTCCTTTTAATTAGATAATTGTCATGTTATTCATTGGTTTTGATCACTTCTAAATTCAGCTTTTGGTTTTAACAAATGTAGTTTCAGAAGATGATGGATTTTTACATTTTTTAAACCGCTAAATGTTCAAAAAGGATTTGTACACATAACAAAATTAAAGTAGGGATTATCTAGCACTGTGTGTGGGATACAGCTATAATCTATACAGAGCATGGAAAAGAAACTGGCATTCTCAATTGCACTGCACACATCTCAGTAATAACAGGGTATGAGGCATACAATTTCATGGAACACCCACAATGAAAATTATTCTTTCCAAACAGAGAATTGTTTTGGAATAAGTTAGGTTAATTGGCACCATGGGATTCCTCTCAAGGAAACACAGAACATTAAAATCTACACATGTCCATGTAAAATGATAAAGTATTATCTTCTTTCCCCTCTCAGCTCCTCAAATCTGAGACACGCTACCCAAAATCAACAGAAACTATTATGTTTTGTTGATTCAAATTTCCTCAGAATAAACTGGCAATTCTTCATCTGGTCAGCTTACAACCTGAGAGCCACTGCACTGTTCCACAATTGCTAGCTTGAGTATGGTTACCTAGTGCAGTCTCTCACACAAAAATAGAGGTCTCTAGAGCTTTTGGCACATGCTTTTTACATGGTAAGAAACTTGATTTTCAACAAAGCTGTATGGTGCTAAGATCAACCTCTTTCAAAGGCCTGTTGTGCCCCTATTAGCATTAGAAGCAAAACCTGCAAATAGTTAATGAAAAATCCAGGCACATTTCACTGTCATTATACAATCTTTGGTTAAAATGCAGTATTTTACAGTTTCTGAACACAGTGAAAGTATATTAAGTCCTCACAACAGTAATATCACCCTCTTGAAAATTACAAAAAAATTAAGAAAAAAAAATAAATCTTCCTTTTCATGAAGAAGGCTGAATTCTCATGCAGACTGTTGTGCTGTGTGCATTGTGCCTGTTTTGTTACTATTTAAGGTCACTATAACCTATGATATTCTATGTGGTTTATCCTTAAAATGTCCTGATTTTTTCACGTTTGGTCATTTGCAGACCTTAACCATTACTTCTTTCTGAGTCTTCTGCTCCAATTATGTCAAGACATTTAAAAGCAATTCATTGTGGTGCCTAGTGGGCAGGTCACAGGTGAGGTGTGGCTTCAACAGTGATGTCTGTTGTGCCACAGACTGAGTGCTGCTCTTCTGACCTCTCGGATGAGTGAAAAACCCCCATGTCCTGTGACCTGACATCCCTTCACTTGCAAGTCCTGTGCTGAAAAGCAGACTTCACACTTCCCTCTGCAGTCTCCAGGAGAAATCAGAGGTCTATCATTTTTGCAACAACACAGGCAATGTAGTGTTTCTGTTTCTCACCAAAGACATGCTAGAGTCCCCCTTTTCATACCCTGAAAGAGGAGCTCCAGGAGACCCAAGAATACACCAGAATGTATAATTGCTATATGTCAATGATTTTATTCACCTTGCCCCCCTGCCTGGGTCTATGCACCTATATTACACGGATTTACTATTTCATTACTCTTAGAAATACAGGAGCAGGACAGCAAATAGAGTTTGCACTCAGCACTGGTGCAATTAATTGTGTAGAATGGAATTAAAAAGAAATCTTGGTTTGTTCATCATAAAACATGTCATACTTTTGTATGACACTGTGCCTTGGTGTTGTTATTTTAGAGGACTATCCCTGTTCTTCATATAGAGATGATAGTTTGGTGTGGTAGAAGAATAAGGATTTACTTTCCAGAGTTTTCATAGTTTGTTTCTTAATAACTCTAAGAACTGCAGGCCCATTGGGTTGAAGAAGGAAGAAGTTCAGATAGGATCTCTCAATTGTCCTTCTAGTGCAGCCTGGAGAAAAATACAGCCTTCCATTGCTCCCCTTTCTCTACATTCATCAAAACAATCCCTTTTGGTATCAATTGGTCAGGAATTTAGTAGCCACTGTAAGTTTGGCTTTCAAGGGAGCAGAGAGCAAATAACCTTTGTAGAGACCACAAGCTAGTGCTTAGTGGAGGAGAGCACAGCTTGTTGTGATGTCAGGACAAAAAGTTCAAGAAAGGTTCATTCATTGATTTTAGCCTCATTCATGTAAGTGTTCAGAAGAAAATAAATTGAAATTGCTGGACATGGATGGAAGGATTAGCATGAATTATGCGAATTGTGGGTATTCTGTCAGTAACATAAATCCTGTGGATATCAATGGACAGTGTATGTGTTAACTTAGACCTGTCTGTGCATCAACAAGATGCAAGAACAAATGTACACATCCAGTCAAGAGGAATAAGTGAGAAGTTTTATCAGTGACAGAACTGAGCACTTCAGAAAATAACACAAACAATATGATTCCCACACTGAAAATAGTTTAAAATAGATTAAAGTTTAAAATAGATTATATCCCTGTAGTTTTCTGTGGCCACTCCTCACTGCAAAGACAGCACAACCTCTTAAAGGCTTCTTAGAGCAGGCTTTTCTAGTGCTGGAAGTAGTGGCAATTTTTTAAAAAAAATTATTTGATTATTATATGTTGAACGACCTGACTAATAGATACTCATGTGATTACATGTTCCAAAATCATGGAATCATTAACTTTGGCAGAGACCTCTATGATCATTAACTGCAACCATTAACCCAACACCACCATGTTCACCACTAAACCACGTCCCCAAGTGCCACATCCACCTCTCTTTTGAACACCTCCAGGGTTGGTGATTCCACCATTTCCCTGGGCAGTCTGTTTTGGTATCTTGACACAAATGTGAAGGCACAGAAGATGTTTCACTATTAATCATGCATTCCAGCAAAAAAGATGCCTGTGGCGACCAGATGCTCATTTGATCCTGAGAAACTCTGGAATAATTGGCTCAGAGCAGCACAGTTAACATATTTAATACCTGATAGTCCACTCCCACACTCATATACTGAACATATAAATTGTGGTGTCCCACAGCAGTCTTCATGGCATCACAGAAAATTCCTACCTGGATCACTGGATCACTCATTAATAAGATTCTGTGGGACTGAAAGCAGTTGTGCTCTGATATAAAAACTACCAAAACACAGTAAGAGATATATCTAACTTTTAACTCACCTAAAGGCTACTTGGAAATTTGCTGAGTTTACACTTAAAATAATTGTCAGATATTTCTATGGAGTTTTCTTTTCCCTGCAAAGAGAACTGACTGTTAAAATATTTGCAAGGAATTAAATAGGAATATAGCATTGAAAAAACTTTGGGAATTAAAAAACTCACTTAGTCTTACTGATAATAATTTGAAAGCAAGAGGAACTAAGAAGGTAACTATGGCTTCATATTTAGGGGAAGTTTCTGTTTAAGTGTTTCTGATAAGGAAAACCATAGTCTTAAATCAGAGAAGAAGGTGACAGAGGTCGAGTTTAACTCATATGTTCTCAACAGTGATCTCTTATACCATTTAACTGAGATTTTCTGTCCCCCTTCCCTTCCCTTCCCTTCCCTTCCCTTCCCTTCCCTTCCCTTCCCTTCCCTTCCCTTCCCTTCCCTTCCCTTCCCTTCCCTTCCCTTCCCTTCCCTTCCCTTCCCTTCCCTTCCCTTCCCTTCCCTTCCCTTCCCTTCCCTTCCCTTCCCTTCCCTTCCCTTCCCTTCCCTTCCCTTCCTCAGAAACTTTGCCCTTTATCATGGTATTCCCATGAGCTGCACGAGGAATATTTAATTACTAGCTAAAAAAAAAATATAAATAACTGAATCTCTACAAAAGTGCAAGTGGTAATTGCATAATGGCAAATTAAAGACACCCATTTTGCAGGGGTTTCTGCTCTCAGCACTGTGTGAGGCAAAGTGCAGCGGAGTGCAGCCATTCTTGCTGGCTGCACAATTTATGACCCTGTAGCCAGCAGATACACACCAGAGATGCACCAGAGCTTAGTCACAATCAAAACCAAACCAAAGCAAAAAAACCCACAACAAAACAAAACAAACAAAAAGAAGCAATAAACTGAAAACAGCCTAAGGATCAGAGATGACAAAACAACTGAACATGAAGCCTTGCTGCAATTCCATACCTAAAGCGCTCAGTTGGTGGATTTATTAGTACAAAACGACCTTCTAACTACAGGGACTTGATTTTACCACTGGCAGCAGTTAAGATGTAAACTTGGCTACTTTGTACAGTTCTGAGGTCCTTTGTTTTAAAAGGATTTGGGGAAGTAGAATGATTATAGGGAAGAACCACAAAAATGATTTAAGGAGTAACAGTTGCAGCCCTAGAGCTACTTAGCTTTTCAAAAAGTGTCCTGAAAGGTGATTATAGCATTTAATTCCCAAGAGAAGTGGTAAGCTCCTCATTTTTTTTGTTGTTGCCAAAGCATATCTTAATGCCTTGCATTCTGAACAATATATTTTAGACCAATATATTTTAGACCAGTACAGGTTTTTGGGCTCAGGAGAGAAGAAAGCAAGTGAAAATTGATGTAATACGTTGTGTTACATTTTATGGTGACTGCTGCTAACCTAAAGGTTTTCAAATCTTAGGAAATAATAAAGTTAATAAGATAAAATACAATCACAGGAATATGAAAAGTTGGAGAATTGATCATTTTTCTCTAAATATTGTATCTACAATCTTGAGGTGACTGGACTGATCTTGTAATAACACCTTATTCAGCACTGTTGCATCTCAGGAAATCATTAGTGCTTGGACTGTTTTGACACATTTTTCCACTGCTGAGTGCATTATGGGATAAAATCAGATTTGCATGATATTTTTGAAGCCTTTAATTATTTTTCCTAAATTTTGACAATAGATTCAGACACGTCAGGTCTAAGTTTTCTAGATAATTGATTAAAAGTAAACACTTAAACGTGTTACCATTATTAGTTCAATAGCTTCTCACGTCAACATTCTTTCTCTTTTCTAGCAATAGTTGAAAATGGAAAGAAAGTAACAGTAGTGAAAAATCAGACTGAAAGAAAAAATGGGTTCTAATATTTTCATTAAAAATTTGTCTTTGCTACATAACTTTGAAGGAAGAACTGCAAAATGTTGCTCTGCAACTAATAACTCTCTTCACCACAACATAATGGAGCAGTAAATCACCAGAACAGGGAAGCAGACGTTTAGTTTGGGTGTTTTATGGGTTTTTTTTGGTAAAAGGTTCATTCTTTTCTTCTGTATACACTCAAGATAGTTTGCAATATTAATGGATACATTAATATATTAGGAGATGGAACCAGTATTTTCTCCACTACACTGGGATAGATATCCCTAAATAGTTGAGCCATGTGCATGGCCTAGATTTGAGTTACAGGTCCATGTCTCATGTCCTTGCTCAGCTTTGAGGCAAGGCCAAGGTACATGGCTTTTTCTTGTCACCACATTCCTGACATGGGGGGTAGGTGACAGGAGGGGAATTGGCCAAGGGCCCAATCTGTGCACACACTTTACAGTACTGATGTAGCCAGGGTGACATAAAATGCATTGGAGAAGGCCACAGATGCTGAATTAGCAAATTCTTGATTAATATCCAGTCATGGCTTCTAACAATGAAGTTAAAAAATAGAAGATCAAAAAAAGTATTCCTGCTAACTGTGCTGTCACAGTTTTCAAAATTAGGAGATGTGCAAAGAAAAACTGGTTCTTAAGCTTTTTTTTTTTTTTTTTTTAATATCTTCAGGAATCCTGCATCTAATGTTCTCTTGAGTAGGGCAGCCAAGGAGCACAAGTCAACATCATCCATTCATGGAATCTATCTCTGTTATGAAATACTTCTCCACGCTTGTGCTAATTCCTTCTGAGATACTGGAGGTAGATAAAATTATCACTGCTTTTAAATTTAAATTCCTTAAAAGTAAATCATGTAACTGTCAGTAAATGTACTGCAGCAACAATTTTCTAGCAGAGAACCTCAGTGACTTCAATGAACATTAGAAGCCAATGGACCAATAAAACTTGGGCAAAGAGTTGTACCACTCTTCTTACTCACTTTCTATTGATACCCACAGACCCTCCCAGGAGTGATGGACATGAAGCACGTCCAGACAATCCTGTTGATGTGCTTAGGGCAGCAGGGCCAGTGAAGAAGCCCTACAAACTTGCTCACAGCAATGTTAGGGACTCCAAATGAATTTCATCAACACAGGGACCAGTAGATCCATTACAGAAACAAAGAGGCCTCTTTTTAGGAGGGAAACATGACTTATTGTTATACAATGCAATCACCTCTCTCCCTCTGTTTTTGTATATTGTTTTCATCCTTATCTGACTGCCAGTGCTGTAATGAGTGAAATATGTTAGTGAGATCAGAACTAACCTCCAGGATTATTTTTATGAAGGAAATATTTCACTTAAGTTTCTTAGTTATATCAGGCTCAAGATAGTTTTGAGTTGATTCTTTGGAACAGATTTGCTACTTTATTACAACATAATGATTTTATCACTGCTAAATTTCCATTTGAAATTAAAAAAAGAAGACAAAATCAACCACCATTGTATTATTCCATCAACTGGCATTAAAAATATCTTATTGGGATAGCTGTCCAAAATTCTTCTTAGAGGCATCAATTTATATTACCTTTGATTCAACCACAGCTGCATTATTAGCATTACCATTGTCATTATCATTATTCCAATTATTTACTGTGTACAACATATGTCTCTAGAGGTCTGAAAAAGTATTTTTGCTGGTTTTACTGTCACTGGAGTTCAGTATTTGTTTGTATTTCAGGTACAGAAAGAAAATAGCAGAAACTGCTGTTTTCAGACACTTGAGTATAAGAGAGCAAATTTTTACTTCTTTTTAGGGAAAAAAATTGTTTGCCTTTCCTTGCTATTATTGTTCTGAGGCTGGAAAACATGTGAGCAGTTTTTTTGTTTTCTTCAAAGTGTGTACATCCAAATTCTGGCACTATACATGTTTCCTGAGTGAGTACAAAGGACACATTCCATGACGTTTGCACTGTGCAAGTGGATGCAGTGTTTTATATAGTGGTTTGTTGAGGTGTTCTTTAACTGTTGACTGTTCTGCACTGCCTGCTGAAAAACCATCTGTCCACAGAGTATTTATTCTCCATTACTGATTTCTAGGATTGAAGTGTGTAACAGTTAAGTAAAACCAAATACTCTCTCAAGCAGTGACAATACTGCCATTTCCACAGTGATCTCCCATCCTTGTGAGTAAGGGACCATGGACAATGATTATGGGAATCAGACTGCAGAAGATAAATGTAAAAATGTTTACAAACCCTGGTTTTAAAACTACCATTTTGGTTATATTTGGTTTGGGGTTTTTGATTTATTTATTATTTTATGTAATGTACTCATCCCACAGATTCTTTACTCTCTCTGTTTAAGAGCTGGAGTCTTGCTCCTAGGCACGTTCCCTTTCTCCTTACCTGCAAAATTGCCTCCATTCTTGCCAGCCTGCTTAAACACTACATTACAACTTTCCTCCATCACTGGACTGTTATCTCAGGGAATTGAATTAGGCTTTCTATCTTAGAAACATCAAATTATTTACACAAAATGTTACAGTTGAAACAGATCCAGTGTAGAGCATTATACGATTGTTAGAATAGTACAGATTGAAAAGATCAGGTCACAGATTTAAAACAGAACTAAAAATTGAATCTGATCCTGAAGGTACCTGTTGAGAGTTGTATCAAGCAGGTTAGTCCCGTTCAGAAGCATGGAAAATCAGTTTTCCATTTAGCCTTGTCTCTAAGTTGCAGCTGTAAAAGTTTCCAAGAAAGGTTTCTTTGGGACCAATAACAGTTCTGTGGAAATTTCACTGTCAGTTTTCCACAAGTACAGTGACCAGAACTTTTGGTAAGAAATATGAAAAAGCCTTAGATGGCTGTTCAAAAACACCCCTGATAAGTCCCTTCTCTTTGGATATCTTGAACATAATGGCTATCTGCAGGGGCAGAAAGGGAAGCATTCAGCAAAATATATAATCATATAAAGTATTTTTTTTTCCTGAAAAAGGTGCAATATGTTTCATTGCTCTCTTTTTCAACACACACTAAAAACCTCAAAGATTTTCACTCAGAAAAGTCTATCCTAACTGGCCTCTTGCCCTTATAGCTGGAACAAAATTAGGAGTTAACATGTGCTATGCATTTCAAATTGATCTAGTTTGTCACAATTATTATTTAAGATCCCTCTGTCAAGAGTATGTCACTATAACTTTCATGCATAAAAGCTTTTTGATACATAGTCCTGGCTATTCTAGGCATAACCTGATTACAACTTAAAACTTCTTTTTATAGCTGGATTTCACTTGCATTACCACTCTGAATTGTGACAAGAAATCAGCATGGAACAACACTTGACAGCATTCCACAAGTAAAATATGTTCTTATGAGTTTTCCATTGGTACTTACCCCATAACTAGATGTAATTTCTTACCTCCACCTTCCAACATATTCCCATCAGTGCCCATTCCCTACTCACTGCCCTGACCATGAAAGTGTTCCCAGTGAACAGGATGGCTGCTGCTCATCCCACCAGCCCTCATGTCTGAATTTAGAGGGTCAGTCACTTTTACATGCCCCTCCAATACACACAGTTTTAAAGCAGCCTCCCACCCAGGAAAGCTTGTGCTATATTTGGGGTCGAGCCAAGAGGGAATAAGCACCCCTGCTCCCCTCCAGGGCATCCCTGAGCATTCCCAGGACGCCTCCTGTCCAGCTCCCTGGGCACCCAGGGGCATGGGAGGCCCTAAGCCACTGGCACCACAGCAAAACTCATCTGAATTCAATGGGATGGAAATGAATTCAAAGGATGAAAATACAAAGATATTGCTGTGGAATGATGGTGCTGAATAGTTTCATTTGAATTTAAAGTGAGGAAAGAATGAAGGGAAAGAAAAAAGGTTGATAAGAGTTACAAGACACTGTTTTCCCTGCCCACTACGAGTTTTCATTTCTTTGCCAGAAAGAACTGCACTGTCTCTTGTCATTACTCTTTTTTGTTACTTATATTAAATTAATATCTAAAAACTATTCTTCCCATTTCTTCAGTATACATGCTTAAATATAAAAAGGTAGAGGTAAGTATAAAATCCAACCTTTATTCCACTTTGAACAAGTTTGTGTATATCCAAAAAAGGTTCCTTGAGTATATCTCCTTCGGGAGTGAAAATCTTCACGTATCCTTCTTTCTCAAGAATAAAGAGGCGATGGGATCCATCCCCACAATGTACTGCTCCAACAGGCTGCCTTAGTCCACTCACAACCTCCTGAATACAGAAGCAGTTGTGCTTGTGTTTTCTAAAGAAATTTAAAAAAAATAGTGAGACATTTCTTCTTTCTCATAACCATGACACAGCAGCGTCCCTAAAAGATAAAATTGCTGCTCTGCAATGATATTAAAAACAGGTCTAAAATAAAACATTTTTTATATGCTAATGTGTATAAATTATTTCCTTGAATGTATGCCAGCACATAATACAGAAAATCAGCTTGATCTTCACTTGAGGGAAATTTGGTCTGCATACAAAAAAAAAACCAAACAAAAACCATTAAATAAACTTAGATCCAGAAAGTAGAGCACTGGCAGGAAAAAAAATGGTGAAAGAGGAGAATAATTTAGAAATACAGAATTTCTACTATAAAATAAACAGTAAATTTCATCACTTGGATAAAATTTGGCTTCTAAAATCCATTTTAAAATAATGATTTATGGTGGAATAATCTAATTTAATTATTTTCACAAAAAAAACCACCCACAAATGAAATTAATTGAAGATCACAACATAAATATTTTACTAATAAACTTATCATAGTAATATCATTTAGAAATACTAAATTTAGGTATAGATTCCTTCCCAGAACTACGAATGGTCCACAGGCTGGACAATAATCAAGATCCACAGGGTGGATCAGAGCAGGATTCTAACACCTTTTCAGTAAGGCAAATATCAAATAGTACTGAAGTGCTGAAACTCGTGTAACTTTCTTTTTTGATGTACACTAGCAACAGCAAAAGAAAGTCACATCTGGAAAACACAGCTGTTCAGCATAAGCACACACGGAGCTGTTTCACTGTGAAAACCACAAGCTTTGCTAGGGTTTGGTTGGTTTTTTTTTTTTTTTCAGATTAAACAGCATTTATCTTTATGAACCTGCTGATCTCTTCCTCTTTGTCATATTCTTCCATGTGGTCCAGGGAGTTAGAAGCTGGCCCTCGCACTTGTTTTCTTGGAAAATCTGGAAAGCACACACCACCATCTTTTCTTGCATAGTAATAGCAAAACTCATCAGCTGTAGTTTGGAGGAAACCTTAAAAATGCAAAAGAGCATACAAATATTTAGTGTGTTGTCATGTCTGCAGTCTTGTGTCATCAAACTCATCTTTAAATAGATTATAGTGGAAAAAGAGGTCATTTTAAACAAAGAGCTATCTGCAAAAAAAGAGTCTGCTCTGAGTAAACACAAATGTATAAACACAAACTGAGCATTGCCTTTTACAGTTTATTCATCTGTATTTGTATTAAACCTCATTTTCAGTGTGCTTAAGTTTCATTCAAAATGACACAATGGTTCACTTACTAAAAAATTAAGAGACAAAGTTCAAAGTTGAGGCTGTGACACACTTCTCCCTAATTTTAACCCTATCAATAAAGTGTAGTATCTGCTGTAAAATTTACTGAGCAGCTTCTGTTTAACTTTTTTTTTTAATAAGTGATTAGTTCTAGTCAAAATCTCAGTGAAGGCTCTGGTAAAAGACATGCAGTAAAAATTTTGTGGAATGCTGCCAGCAAAAGGACATTGGTTGGAGAGATGAGAAGTGGGAAGTAGTGCTGAAAACTGCACCATGTTGACATCCAGATGGCCTCTGGTAGACTCCCAGCATTAAAGTAGCTGAGCGGTGTCCCATGGTGAAGTCGACTTCTTCAGCCCCATCCCCTGAAAAGGGGAGTATGTTTCATGCTGCATTGGATGAAAGGTGGTCCTTAGGCTTTAGGTTAAAATGGGGAGGACTTCAAAGACCCAGAGAAACACAAAGCTGATAAAATGAGAGCCTTTGAAGAAAAACCCTGCCACTATTGCTATTACTTTCTTGCATTATGTTTACGTACATAAAAAAAAATCTATTTCTGTTCACAAACCTATTTCTAGTCATTTCTACCCATGTTTTAATCAGGAGTATTAAATCTAAGAAGACAGAGTCTGGCTAGGTATTCATGTACGATTTTACCAGAACATTGTTAAGATTAATACGTCTTAAGTTACCTTCGTTCCTGTTTGCATTACTGGCAACTGTCTTAGGATGTACTACAGTCCAGGACATAACTCATAGGATACATGGAATTAGCACTTAATTGGCATTAGAGGCCTAATTTATGCATGGCTTTACCACTTGTGAATAATGCAGTAATCCATAGATCTTGGCCATAAAACCTCTGGCTTACAAAGTACCATAAGAACTGATCAGGGACAGCTGTGTTTCATTGGAAAATGCCAATTTCTTACAAGCAACACTTTTTCAGAAACATTATCAGTTTTGAAAAAAATTTACTTAGCATGATGTTTCTGGTCCAAACTCAAACTTCTGGTCTAAATGAAAAAGACAGAACCTTGTACCACTATACTCCAATGTCTTGTAATTAGGGTGTTTCATTAGGAAGAGGAATATTCAGGTCAATGTCCCTCATCTGTCAGGCAAGAGTTTGACCCTGAATCTCCCATTTCCCAAGTAAATGTCCTAACAACGACTTTATTAGCTATCCTGGGGTGGTCTCTCTGTGGCTTTCTTCATGGAAAATTTCGAAAGAGTTCAATTTCTTCCTTATGTGGAATAGGAAAATTTTTTTGGATCCCAGAATTCTTGCAGAGTGAAAAGCCTTTCCCGCCCAACTATACATCTTTTCATATGCATCTTCCTTTAAAAATATAGGGGAAATGACACTACAAAGCTTGCCTTTGATTTCTATAAAATAGTATCTGGAAACATGTGATAGTGTGTTGTGGTGTAAAAGTTTAATTACCGTGATTTGGAGCTTCAGTAAATTTCATCTCTGAGGAGCTGCTTTTAATTTATAACAGTTATTTGGAGAGAATGGGAGATGTAATTTCAAGTGGAACAACTGAAGAGGAACTCTGATATAATCATAGAGTAGTATTCCAAGCCTTGTAAATGTAATGCCAAAATCAAAGGTAATCTAAAATCTTGCTGTTGAATTATTTGACTTAAGAATACAGGGGTTTGACTTTAAAGATTTATTTCCCTAGGCACAGTGGGTCATTCAAAAAATGCAATAGCAAATTAGAGGTGTACGATTGCTAAGAATTTCTAGAATTTTCCAATTATACCATTTAGTCTTTACTAAAGATAAACTTCTCTTGGCTTGAGTGTTACCTTTAGTCAGGGAAACCCAGAGCAGGTTGTGATCACATTGTTCACTTGGTACATGTCCATTTCAAATAATCAGATGCAAACTCACTTGACCAGTGCAATGCCTTTTCTTATATGTAAGACTAATCCCTTTGCCTCATGAATTATTTTACCATGCACTAAAGTACATGGTGCACTGCAGTTGCCTTTTGCTGTTTTAGCAAACCCATGAGCATATTTTAAGAAAGGATAAGGCTTATAGACCATTTTCATTAGAAATGCTTGTAAAAAAGTGGAGTTAGAATTAAACTATGAAAAATGTTGCATTACTGTAAGGAATGTAACCTCTGTAAATACAGTTTCACCTGTGCATTAAGGGTGGAATTTTGCTATTTGTTTTATAAAAACCATCGTAATTTAGAAAAAAAATCTCCATGTGTTATATATGCCCCATTTACCATACTAACAGCTTCACTGAGGACATTTAGAGAAACATTTGCTTCTACTCTCCTATCTGCTTGTAACCATTTATTATCTTCTTTCTCATGCTTAGATTGTAAGGTCTTTAGTGTACAGTTTGCCATTTTGTTCAGAGTTTATACAGTGTCCAGAAGAATGGTCCCTGACAAGTGCCCCTAAGCACTAGAATTGTTTGGAGAAAAGGAAAAAAAAAAAAAAAAGTAATAGGGACTGCAACCCTTGGTCCTGAGTGAATTTCTGTACTTACTAATTTGTTTTAAAAGACTCATACATATTATTACAAATTTCCTACCAGCTGTGTACGTGTTGATAGAATAGTGCCTGTGTTAACAAAGAAAATTGAAATCACAAAGGATGATTAAACATCATGTTTAAGTGTCAGATTTTGCACAGGCTTGCATTTCTATGCTAAACTTTCTGTCTTGCAAACAAGAATCCAACGACAGGCTTTTCAGTTAAGGCAGCTACAGTGAAGGCTTTCTGTGTTCGCCTTTATAAAACACTGTGGGAATAAATTGCAAGATTAAAAGCCTTTTCAAAGGAAAACTGCTCCCAGCTGATCCCCACCTCCTCTCTCTACTTGTATTTGCAGCCAGTTGTTCCTCACTCTGTATCTCCTTTCCTATCCTACCTTCACCAAATTCCACTTTGCTGGATTCCCTGATTACCCATTCCCTCACCTCTTCTCTTTGACACACAACTCCAGCGCCATGGTAGCAATGTCTCAGTCTTTGCAGCAAGTCAAGTTCCTATTCACTCCCTCCTGTTTGCATTGCACACAGGATTGAGTATCATCCACTCATCTGAGTAAACCTGCGCTGCCTTTGAGGGCATCTGGAAGTCAGGCTCACCTGCTCTATTTTTGCTGTGACCCTGAGCATACAGTTCAGCACTGTATCAAAGCAGCCTTCACCTTTTGGGGTTTTTTTCTGATTTGCACCTTTGACAGCTAGATGTGAATTTGTTCACGAAAACCCCACATTCTCCTCTCTTCTCAACTGCCAGTAAAAACCAAACCAAAGACGTGGTTTCAGACAGATTGTTTCAAAATGTACTAAGTCCACTGGTAGCTCACATCATTTCCAACTGGTCTTCAAGTGACTGATGACCTTCTTCTCCTGCTCAGACAGGTTCCTGCACACAGGCAGGGCCAGGGTTGATCCCTTTCATGCTCTTCTTACCAGCAGGAAATTTACCAGCCACTACTATTTTTCTGCAGGTTGACTATGTTGACTGTGACTATTAATCAGCCATGTTAGAACTTCTGGAAGTGTTCTCTGAGTTGTAGAATTTCTTAGAATTCTAATGTTTTGGGCTAGAATTCCAACATTTTGGAACACCCTGTTTGGTACTTGAAAAATCCTATCAGACATCTGTTCTGGTAATGTCTGGATTCAGATCTGGGCCTGGATCTGAATTCACCCACAATCATCTGGAAGCCATTTCTTCAAATGAAAATAATGGAGGCCAGATAGCTCAAAATCTCTCCCACGCCCTTGGATGGCACCGTGGCTGTGGCACAGGTTAGAATATGCCACTTCCAATGGCAGGGATCAAGTTTCTGCTTATGTCTAAAGGCAGAACCAGCTGTGCCTTTCTTTACTAGCTACATTAGTAATAAATATCAGACATTCTTCCCTTATGGAGAGGGGAAACTTAAAATTCATATTGACTGAAGACACTTCATTAAATCACTTAACTTCAGTGTCTCCATCAATAATCCCTTAAACTGAGGTGTGCAGTAAGGATTAGATGAGAAATAACCAGAACAGTTATCTGGAATGAAGCAGAGAAGCTCTAATCTCAAAGTCTTCATGAAACATTACACCCTCCTGCTCATCCATGCAATCCTAACAGCTTCTGATATTATTCTGCTTGAATAAAGAATAGGGTCCACTTTTTCTCTCAGTATTCCTAAAGAAGTCAGTGGAAGTTCTGATACAGTCATAACTGGTGGGCAAACTACTGTTTTCAAAAGAGTTAGCCAAGGATCTGCTAGATTTTTCATCTTTGTAGGAGACAGAACAATAAATGAATTTTTGAAGCTAACTCATTAAAAAAAAAAGATGCATAATTTCTGAGCCTTCTTGGTTAATATGTACTGCTAACATGTCAATCCCAGAAAAGATGCTTGCTGTCTTGTTACATATAAATGTTAATAACATTTCTCATTTGCACAAGACTTTAGGAATAAAATTATTTTTGTAGTCAGCAATTTCCTTACACTCTGTTGTCTTGGTATTCAGAAACAATTAGCACTTCCTAATGGAGGAAGAGTAATTATTCGACATTTTAACAAATGCACAGTGAATCATTGCCAGAGACCTTGGGTTTGGGGGCCTGTTAATTTTCAACTCTTTGTAAAATCCTCCAGGCTAAGCTGAAAATATAGCTTCCACATTTTCTATTTTTTTCTTTCTTTTGCAATTAATATTATTTTGGATATACAAGTCTCACAAGGAAAACAGAACCCCCAAATAAGTTATTTTAATTATTTATATTTCAGAAGGAACAAGACTATGAAACTATATTAAAATCCTATAGGCCATCTTCTCAAAAACAGGAACCTGAATCTTAATGAACACCTTTGGGAAATCCTAGAATAGGTATCAACAACCATGAGTACCAGTCAACTCACCAAATTAATCCTGTTGGTGGATGTAAGCATGCAACAAGCTTTTGTTAGTAAAACCTACTTTCAGGACAGGTATTTAGAACAATTATTAGCATATGATTGATGTAGGAAAAATCCTATTTTAACTGATGCTAAAGTATGCAAGCTCTTTTCCTGCAAAGCGCAGTGCTCTGCCCAGTGCTAAAGTTATGCTTTCATCTGGTTATCTTTCAAGGCAACCTGGGTGGTCACAAAAAGCACTTGACATCTTGATGCACTTCAGCAGTTTTACATATACACAAACTTTGTAGAAAAATAAATTTGTCATTCGTCACCACATATGTTGATCTGAGGAGCGAGGTTCCTGTGGCTGTAGCTCCTGTGCTGCTCAGCCCTTTCTCATCCTCCCTCCCTCCTTCCTTCCCTCCCTCCCTCCACCTCCTCCTTCTTTCCCTTTTCTCTCTTTCACTTTTTTTCAATTAAACAAATTATTTCCTCATAAACACAGAATTTCACAAAACAATTCTGAGGGTCTCGCTCTGCAGAATATGAAAATCATTTGTGCTAGCTACAAACTCATGTCAAAAATGTCTTTGTGCTGACTTCTTATAAGGGCCAAACATTTAGAATATCTAATCTGTTATCGCTGTTCAGCAGGCAGTCTTGGCAACTATGATCTATTCTGCTTTGCTTTGGGGAATGTGATAAAGAGCAAGAAACAGCCGGTTTAAGAAAGCCTTAGAAACATCTCTTAGTTTATAAAGACAATAATAATATTTTCATATTTGAATGGGTTGAGATACATGTTAAACCGCAGTAAAGGGAAAAAGTAAGTCAATTCAAAATGTTTTCTCAAGTCAATAAAAGAACGCTACAAAAAAATCCCTGTGCTCTTAGGGTTTCAGAGAAAACAAGTACTCACTGTACGCATGCAATTAAAAAAACGTCCTCCAAATCCCATCCACTTAAACTATCCCCTTTAGTCAAATATGTTTATATTATATTACAAAGCTGTGTTCATATGTTAAAAGTGACTATTCACAAATTAATTTTTCATCTCATTATCAAGTCCTTTTTTCCAGTCTGTGTTGCTAGTTTAAAGGAATAATAAAAAAAAATTGTAACCAATTTAATTATTTTCTCCTGTGTGGCATTATTTATAAGTAGTGTTTGGACAGGGAAAAAAGCATAGTTTAAAAATGACAGTCTTAAACATATAAATAATTTACTATTGGGAATACCAAAGATGTTATTTAACATAATAGTGTCTTAAGACACTGTTTCTAAAAGAGCCATCTTCTGCGGTTATTTTGTTGATATAGTTACAAGTGATAGCACACATTTGGTGACTGCCTCAGACAACACAGGGCAAACTCTGCTTTTGGTTATGTCCAGCTAACTCCACTGACTACAGTGAGGAAGTGTTAGGTAAGTTAAGAATTTGGTTGTTAACAGCATGCTGGAAGTGATTCAAAGATCACAGAAGTCTATCAAATAGGGCCCTTTGATTTCAATGGGCTTTAAACCCTGTGGAAAAAAAACACCAGTTTCTAGGGTAACAAAACCAGAAAAAACACTTTACTCATCAGCTTTTAGAGGCTACAAACAGCCAGGACCTTTTATTTCTTGCATTTTAAAGCAATCTGTCATTTAGAATAGCCTTCTAGATGGCCAGCTGCTTGTTTGCATGATTAGAATGAACACACTAATATTTCAGCAAAGGTAATAGTTTCAGGTGCCTTTGACAACAATCAAACCATGTGTGTTCAACAGGACGGTGGCAAGAAAGTCCTCAAAGTATTTATCTCCCTACACAAGATCTGCTGTGAAGACATTCTGCCCCCGCTTAGGCAAGTTCCCCTGTGGATATTAGTGAGGTTTTTTCCTGGTTAAAAGCTGGATCTATAACTGCTCAGGCAACATCAACATATCAAGGCATCCTTTAGCCCCATATTTTGTTACGAGTTTTACCTGGTATGTGACCTCTGCAGGTGTAATAGAATTCTTTACAATAGTCTTTGCACAGGTAGGGAAGCATTAGTTCTTTTTCAGGAGTTTCCCCTTTCTCAGGTGAGTGGAACAGGTTCTGAGCATGAGGTGAGCAGTGTGCACACTTGATTTCCTCCAGTAGCTTTGCACATTCTGTGTTGTTGGTAACAGAAAGGACCTGCAAGCCACAAACCAGAGACAAGTAAACCTGTGACCCGTGTCCCCATCTTACATAAAGAACGATTACATTGCCTAATGCCATAAATAATGCCAGTGGAACCAATACAGTTACTATCAATGCATTGAGTTTCATGTCACTGTTCTGGAGGTGCAAAAGTTATTACTATGAAATGTGCAATATGCCATTGTTACAGTGAGATTTTCATTTCTCTGATTTCTTATAGAGGATTCTTACAGAATCTTCTATAAGATTTCCTATTTGAGCTTGCTTCTCAGATCAGAATACAGTACTCAGGTTATTTTGAGGACCTGTGCCTGCCATCATGTAGGCAACCTCTGAACTAGAAGAATCATTTATATGAGGGAGTTACAGCAGCAGGCCTGCCCACTTCTCTTACAAGAAATACCTAAAATCCTAACTTGTAAGGTGGCCTACCCAAGTGTTTAGAGACTAAAATTTAAAATTCTCCCATCAGAGCACATCAGGAAAACCATATCTAGGTATTTGTAAAATAGGTGTATCTTGAACGACACCACAGCCTGGCTGCTGCAATGACCGCTGTGGAATTCAGCAGGTGTAATGGATTTTTCATGCTTTAAATGCTGCTCTGCTTTTTGCTGTCTCTAATGCACACTATTTGGAGGTGAGAAACCCTGTATACTTTCAGATATATTTTTCTATTATAAGTGCAAAAGTAGAATTTAAAATGTCTTGTTTGTGCCAATATGGAAACTGTAACTTTGTCCTGAAAAAAAGCATGTATTATGTATGCATAACACTTAAAGAGGCACGAAACCACAACTGATGATGTGTTTAAGTAAACACAGGAGCCTAAGGAGTGCAATGTCATCAAATCGTGAAAAATAATGGAAAACAGCGTAGTTGTCTTTATTAGCTTTTGAATACAGTGCACTTTGTTAATCTATTGTTAACCACATGGATTGTTTTTTGATCTTCCATCCCAATGGTGGGCAGTGGGAAATGTGTTCTCTCCATTGAGAGGTCTGAATCTAATCCAGTGCAAAAACAAAGCTCAGGTTCTTTCTGCTATTTATATAATCTGAAACAGTAAGACATTTATGTTAAAAAATACTGATGTGATAAATACATGTATTGTATGAAATTTGTAAATATTTGCAATCACACATTTGAAAATATTGCTAGTTTTTCTATAGTTCCTATTTTTGAGCTTACAGATTTACAGAAGGACTTTCCAATCTCATTCCCTTGCCTTGCCAGCATTAAGAGGAATTATCTAAGTTACTTTTGATAAGTTATTTAGAGCAGGAGCACACTGGATATGCTTGAGTCTGCTGTCTCATAGGTCAGGTCTCTTCTAGGATGCTGTACTTTAATAACACAGGTCTGAACTCACCTTTTTATTTATGGGGCATAATTACATAGACCTCAAATTTTTGAGAGAAATGCACTTTCAATTGTTTAAAACAGATATTATTAAAAATATTGCACAATATGTGGCCCATACATTTAAACAATATCCTATTTAAAACAGCCTTAATTTAGAAGGCAAACTCTGTCCAGGAAAATTTATTCTTACCATACATGTATTTTCAAAACACCATCTGAAATGCGTACTAAAGTTTAGTGTTGGAAGTTGGACCACTGATTAGAACACCATTTGGCTTCTACCCTTATTCTGGATGTGCTGCCATTGGCTTCAAACAGAATTCCTTCAGGTTTTTCTAGATCACTAAATGCATTAAATTTTCTGTTCTTCAGACTATCTGCTGTCAAACTACCCTCATCTTCAGAGCACCTGCAGGTGAGTAATGTGATTAACATCTGCCACATACAGTTTATTATCTCTCTTCAAACCTTTATTAAGAATATAATTGTCTTACATATTTTGTAAAGGGTTTGTCTTCATTTTTTTTTTAAAGCTTTAAGACAGTAATCAATTAATTGCATGTTGCATGTATGGCAAAAGGTTTGCATTAGTCCTGAATTCTTTTGGGAATTTCTTCCATGGCCATGGGCTCTTTTCTCCTGAAAAAGTTCGGATTTCTTTTGCTAGACTGTGCATTTGAGCCATAGCAGTACAATTCTTAACTTTAGAGTTCTTTCTTGAGTTTCAGATGTTGTTCTAGAGACGGTAAATCTTGAAGACAGGAACTAAAAATGTAATGATAACCTCTGTAAACTATAACCAACTACTGATTTTGAATACTGCCTAGGATGCAGTCCAGGTAGTAGAGAAGAGATTTGACATGCTTGCAGCAATCCATCCTTCTGGGGCAATATTCTGCACTAGCTGGACTTTCCTAAGGGATGCTGCGATTCTGATACAGGGAAGGGGCCTGTATAATTCAATCAGGTCATTGGCTGTCAGACAGGACAAAGTCTGAAGACAATAGAGGATGAGCAAAACCACTATCCATAAATGCTCCTTTTTAATAACATCATGCCACTTGTCTCTTGAAGTAAGGATGAAATGACCCATTTTGGTGCTTCCATCAAAGGACTTTGAGTACAGACCCTTCAAAGTACTTGCCTACATGCAGTAATACCACCTGGTTTGCAGAAGTCTCAGAAGTTTTCATCAGGGAGTTCATCTCAGGCTTTCTTGTGGTAACAGTGTGGTGGTGTGTTTAGAAGTACAAGTAAACACAAGGTATTACTAGGTAAATATTCAGCGTGTTTATTGAATTAACTCCACAGAGATGCAGATAGAAAACTGTACTTCTATACTTCTACTGGAAGACTCCAGAACACATTGTGAATGGGGGGGGGGGGGGGGGAATAAATTACAGGATGGCAAAGCTAATTTACTGTTTCTTGTGGAAAACGTAATTGACGTTGCCTGGTGATACAGGCTTGCCAACATTTCAGTCCTCAAAGTTAAGACAAAAGGATCCTAATCCCCCTGAGCAGCTGCTATCCAGGAATTAACCACAGGAATTCACCCCCTCATGTCATTTCTGGAATGAATCTTGGTCATATAATAGCTAATCGGAAGATTAGGGAATGAGAGTCAATCAATTATCTGAAAATCAAGTACAATGTTACTTAACTTTTAGAATGTTCAAGCAAAATAGGGTGGTAACATTTGCTCTGTGTGAGGTCTGATGTGTAACTGTACTGGCTTGGAGATAGGACAAGTCTCTATTCTGAATTTCAGTAAATCGATAATGTATTTATCCTGGAGAATACTAAACCAGTTCTAAGCAGATTCTGAAATACTTATTTAAATGACGCTTTTTCTGTTGGATATCTACTTTGAAAGTTGACAATGGCTTTGGTCTTTTGAAGAAATGTAAACTAATTTTCTGCTTCAATTTTTAAAGTCGTATGTGAAACCATCAAACTGCAGTGGTTTAAACTAACTGTGCTCTGGAAAATATGTAAAACTTCCAAACATTTATTGCAACATGCCTAATAATGATTATGCCTGCTGCTGACTAATTTACAACATCTGTTAGATCATCCTTTAATCTCTAGCCACATGAAAGTAAAACGGGTAGACTAAAGGTAAAATAAATCCTGAAATCCACAGGAAAGCACAGCATATTAAGTTGGTTTATCAACAGAAGGAAGAGTGTAAAAGAAGACAAGACAGAAGATGACACAATAGACAGAAATTCTTTGCGACTGATACTGTCATCTGTCTTATGTACTCTGCCATATCTAGTTAGAGAAAGGCAGTAGAATTTTGATGCTAACAGAAGGAAAAAAAAACCAGTGAAATAAGTAATTTCATTAAGCCATATTTGATATACAAGCATTTATGTCTAAAAATCATCTGATGATGAGATTATTCAGATGTTGAGTTGAACATATGCCTCTTCTGTGTTATAGTGCTGGATTATGTCATTAAAGAGTTCAGTTTCAATTTTAGGGTAATATTTAAATAGATCATTGTACCAAGGCAGCTGTTAAAGGGACCCCAAGATGAGTTATTTGTTTAGTTGGATGTGTTCAACAATAGCCTTTGTTCATGAAAGAGCCAGAGCAAACAAATGATTGTAAAAGGGCACACTTGAAAACAATTACTTTTCACCCATTCCTTGACAGCCTTGGCTGTGAAACCATCCAAGGTAGAGAGGACTTCTTTGCCTGTGAGGCTGCAAGCAAACTTCTAGAAAAATTGATATTACAATGTTTGGCTGGGATGTAGTAGCCCTTCATACACAAGGGCATATTGTCAGAAAAATAGAAGAGTTAAATGTCAACAACAGGATGCAAATATTTTACTTGAGCCAGTGTAATGTTTTATCTGCTCTTTATGGTAGCTCCATTATTGTTCATAAAACTGCAGATGGTATTTTCATTTATAAGCACAGATCAATAATTTGGTCAAAAATTCTCACAGACCCAGGATCTTAATCAAGATGCTCTTATTAGAATGTCTAATATTAATTAATATTAATTAATATTTTTTGTTTCTTAAAGATGGCAGTGCTCAGATTTCTGTTAATGGCATGGCCATTCCATCATCACGTAGGTAGATGATGGAGTTTAAAAAAGCTGGTTTGAGAACTGTAGTAGAACACAGTTTAAAAAAATGTGCTTTTAGAAAAGTTACATTCAAATGTATATCATACTTTGCCATGTCTTTTACAGAATGACCACCCCATTCTGTCAAGTATAAATGGCATATATTTTGACATATTTTTAAAACATACATTTATCAGATACGATAAAGCAGATTTGTGAGTTTCATAGAAATTAATCTTTGGTGAAAAAAGTCTGATTTTACAACCCTGTAAAATAACATTCCTTAAAAATGTAATTTATATTTTAAAGAAAATACAAAATGGGTTCAACAGCTCAGAAATAGGTACTGTGACATATATGGTCACTTCTTCACATTTACATCAGGTTTTTAGTACTGTCTGTAACAAAAAAAAACACATTGAAAAGGAATTAAAAGATCTTTCGAAGTAATAGTAAGAAGAGAATAAACACTTCAACTGCCTGGGGATGGAAAACTAACCAAAATTGAACTTCCAGTTTATTGCATTCAACCAATTACCACAAGGGTCTCCAAGCACTGAATAATCTCAATAGCATATATGCCACCGAGACATTGCAAACAGGGTGAATTAAGGACATATTTTCCAGTCCTTATTATTTTTTCCTTTTTTTTTTTTCCAGCTAGATCTTTCAGGTTATCTGTGTGTGGTTATAGTTTAATTCAATCATCACACAGGACCCTAATGACACTGTCTCTAGACAACATGAAGAAATATATCTGCCTTGAATCTCAAACTGCTGTTGCATATGGTATGAATAAAGAGAGATCTGCAGCTGAAAACCTGCAGTAAGACAGTTCTCAATCATCTGGGAATAGAGGGGGTAGGACAAATGCTCCCTCAAAAGGCATGAACATTTGGACAGAGCTGGGGACTGAAGGAGAATGATGTTCTCCAGTTTCACCCATTAGTGAACCAACTAACAAACACAATGGTGTTGTTGTTATTCTTTTGCCATAAGCAACAGGACTCTGTGTGTGGGCAGCAGTTTAGTGGGGAGGAGGATAAGTCGACCCCTTTTTGTCCTATTGATTTTTTCCTATTTGCATGACTTGAGCAAATTAAATGATGCAATATGGCTTTTTGTTACAAAACAAAGTGAGAGATACCACCCAGACACATATGTTGATTCGTAGAAGCTGTTTACATGAGAATGGAGTGAAATCTACCGTGAACTGAGCATAAAAATTCGATTCAGGCTGGGTATTTTTTTTTTATTATGCTTGGGCCAGCAAGACTGAAACACAAGTTTTCCAAGAGTCTCTCAGACCTTGACAACTAGAGAGTTGTAACTGAGGAATTCTTAATTAAACCTAAAGGAGGATGAAATGTTAAAAAAAAAAGGAAAAGTAATAAATTTTTTTTTAAAAAGACACCTGATTGTTTATTTCATGTGCAGTGATTCTTAATGACATTATTCAGCAACTTTCCTCCCTGTGCGTACCCCCGGACGCAGCACTGGCCAGCACAGCACACCTTATCAAACACGGTCCTGCCTGGTTAGGTACCCACGCATTTGAAAATCTAAGCAACAGGCTGATGAGCAGAATTTAACTTGCTAAAGGATGCAGAGAACTTGACAATTTTAAGAAATCGGTGAGCAGAGGAGGTGCTTCCCTTCACATGACCGCAGCTTGAAAGTGGGCAGAGAGGCTGCCAGGTAATGTGGAAAGACAGAGTATCTCACGGCACCTGGAGAGACACCGACCCCGGGCGAGAGC
The DNA here is from genome assembly GCF_963662255.1 of Cinclus cinclus. Lineage (NCBI taxonomy): Eukaryota > Metazoa > Chordata > Aves > Passeriformes > Cinclidae > Cinclus > Cinclus cinclus. The sequence continues at coordinate 59,751,258 of NC_085050.1, read as the reverse complement.
CGGGAGACCGGGGCTGCACAGCGGACACTTCGGGGGTCCTTCGGCGCTGATACACGGAACCGTGAGTAGCACACGGGCCCCGAGGCGGCCGGAGATCACGGAATAATGTTCGTACACCGGCATCACGCCACTACTCAAACCCCCTCCCGAAGTAAGCACGCGGAGCAAACTGGACACGATTTTTCACGCCAGGAAAAACCCAACCCGGATGGCACCGCCGGGCGAGCTCACGGCCCCTCCGCTGCCGCTGCCGAGAGCCCGCCCGGCTCCTCCGCCCTTCCCCGCAGCCGCGCCTGGGCAGCGGCGGTACCTGCGGGCGGCCCGGCCCCGCTGCACCGGGACGGGACCGGCGCCGGGGCCGCCGCCAGAAACTCGGGCGCTGCGGACAAAAAGTAACTCGGAGGCAGAGCGGGCGGTAGAGCCGGCACAGCGCCCCCCCCGCGGGACGCCGACCTGCGCTGACTCCCCGCTCCCGAGGCAGCGCCAGACCCACTCCCGGATCCGGCTCCCGCCGCGCCCTCGGCCCCCCCCCCCCCCCCCCCCGGGCAGGAGCGGCCGCCCCCCGCCGCGGCATCGCCCCCACCCGCGTGGGAACGCGGCAGGTTCGCGGCATGTGCGTGGCTCGGCGCAAAAACGTATATTAAATCAAAACAAAACAAATCCACAACACCAGAAACCTTCCCCAAAGCCCGGAGCAGCCCCAGGTGGTGCCTACCTTGGCCTCGGCGTGCGGCAGCCCCTGCGCCTCGGAGCGGGAGCAGCAGGACAGGCGGGGGTAGAGGCCGCGGCACATCGCCTCCCCGCCGCCCGGGGCCTCCGGGGACAGCACCCGCCGGTCCCGCTTCTTCAGCCGCCGCGGCGGGGTCCCGTTGAGGCACCTTCTCCTGCGGGCGCCGCTCTCCCCAAACTTGGCATCTCCCTCGAAGAAGCACAGAACCACGGCCACCAGCAGCAGCTTAAACGGCAGCATCTTGAGCATCATGCCTGAGGGAGCGTGTGAATGCACCCAAACCGGGGGTGGGGGGGGTGGGTGGGGGGAGAAGGAAGGAGGGGAATCCCACTGACTTTTCTTTGCACTTCAGATCAGGAAACCACCTCCCTCCCCCAGAAGGGGAAAGTCTGGAGGAGAATAATAACAGCAGCGGTTAAAGAGCCGACGGAGGAACACCACCTCGGCCACCCCCGCTTCTTCCAAAAAGGCGGACGCGGAGAGGCAGGAACGGGGAGGACCGAGCCCCCGAGCCCCGGCGGGAGGATGCTCGAAGCCGGCAAAGTTGTGCGAGCGGCACAGGTTTTAGCAGCTGCCGCTGCCGCGCCGAAGCGCCGAGGCTCGGGGCGGGCCGGGCAGCGGGCGGCGGCAGCAGCCCTTCACTTGTCGTCCCATAGGAAGGGTGTCCCCGCGGCGGGACTGCGGCGGCGGCCGGGCCGGGCGATGCTCCCTCCGCTGCTGCTGCTGCTGCCGGCGGCGGCGGCGGCTGCGGCTCGTCCGGGCTCTCATGTTTCGCTCCCTCTTTTCTTCTTCTTTTTAAGCGGCGCGCGGGGAGGTGCTGCCACCGCGCGCCCTGCACGTCACCCGGCGGCATCCACCGGCCGCGCGTGCCGCCCGTGGGGGCCCGCCGGGAAGCGGGAGAGGCGCGGGGGCCGCGCCCGGCGGGAGGGAGCGGCGGCGGGCCCCGCCCCGAGGAGATCCCCCCGGCCAGGGTGTCCGGCTGCCCCTTCCCCCCGGGGGAGCTGGAGCCGGGCCTCCCGAAGGGCCGGCGGAGAGAGGGAGGGAGGGGGCGGGCGGCTTCCCGCTCCCCTCTCTCGGTGGGAGCCGGTGGGATCGCGGCGGTGCCCGGCGGAAGGCGAGCGCCGTAGGTGGTGCCCGGGGCTGGGTTCCCTCCCCTCGCTCCGAGGAGCGTTCGGCTCGGGGTCTGCCCGCCCATTGCCCCCACAGCTCATCCCCAACGCCACGGAAGGTTCCAGAGGCGTGGGGCCAAGCGCGGGGCGGGCGTCGACGGCGGGAGCTGCTCTCAGCTCCCCGTGGCTTTTTCCAGCGGAGCTTCGGCTCCGCGGCTTGCCCCGAAGGTGCTGCGAGCTGGCAGAGCCTTGCTGTGTGTGGGCGCAATGACCGAGGCACAATCTGCTGGCGATGGCGGCACGGCGGCCATCACACAAAGGTGTGAGGGAGCGGCATGTGCAGGGGTGAGCGTCCTCCCGTGTGCCCAGAAGGAGAGACCTGTGTGTGGCAAGAACAGGAAGATCCAAGTACCTGGTGGGCAAGAAAGCACCTGTAAGGCCAGCAGCCATCTAGAAAGGGAAGGCCAACAGGCATGAAATGGAGGAAAAAGATGGAAGCCCAGAGAACCCCAGCCCTCAGAGGTAGCTGAGGTGCAGGTGCAGCTACAGCAGCTGACTTGGAGGTGAAGGGCAGCTGCATAACCAAAGTTGGAGGTGTGTTTACCAGGGACTGGCTGCTTTCATCCCAGAAACTGAGGAAAAATTGGCTTGTATCCCCTTTAGGGATCCCATTTAGGAGGGAGAAAGGGTAAAAAGTACTGCCTTAAGTTCCTCACGCGCACTGGTGTCTCTATACCGACTACGCCCTGTTCCTGTTTTTCACCAAACAAAGCGGGTCTCTTCATATTTACACTTGAGCTCTTCAACAGCCGTACTGAACTAAATAGGAGTTTGGCATGGATAAATAGCACTGAGTAGACACAAATACTCTTTCCTCTCCTTTCAAGTGCATTTTTGAAGGCAACTCATGACTACCCCTTGTCTTGCCACTAACTCTCATTTGACCGAAGGTTTTCCTGACCAAGGCTTGAGCTATATCCACATGAGTAGGGAAGGCCTGTGGTGCAGTTTGGGCTTCAGCACTCATGTTGGTGAGTGAAATAAGGGTGTATTCCTGAGATACCGTATCCTTGCTTTGTAGTTTTAGAGAAGAGTTCTGATTTGCAGTATACGAACTTGTTCCATGAGCAACCTGACATAGCAGAACTCTAGCAGTGCAGTTCTACAACAAAGCTGTACCCTTCCCATTACTCTGTGGTACTGCATTGATTATTCTGAAATGAAAGTGATTCTGGTATACAGCAGAATGACAGTATCACAATAAAGTAATTTTTATTTCCAAGCAGTTCCCTCACAGGGGGTTACACTGGCAGAACTGTAGTGGCCTAAGGACAGAGCAGGAGGTCTGTGTGTCTCCCTGTGTAGGCATAAATATCTGTATCAGTTCTCAGACGAGGTGAGTTTGAGGTGTATTAATTAGATAGAGAAAGATTTCCCAAAATGGACTTTAAATCAAGCTGCCAAACTAAGAAAGAACTGACAGTTTGTGAGGAGCTTTTTCTACACAGAAATTTTACATGGATCTATGATGGAGACATTTCCCAGCGATTCTGGGGAATGCCCTGTTGACCTTGTATAATATAAAGTGTTCAAAACTTCAAGCTCTATATTGATGGGGTGATGTAAAGATATATAAGCAAGACTTGAAGAAGGTTGAATGTTCTTTAAAACCTCTGAATAGAAATTGCTGATTCTCGGGATTTTGTGCAAGATGACTTGATTTAATCTAATGTTCCTTTACATCTTTAAAAGTACAAGTTGGCTTCTTTTCTAATGAAGTATTTTTCTTGGTTGATACAGGATTTTATTTTAATTTTAATAATGCAACCTTAAGATCAGTGTTAGCATATGCCAGTTCAGAGTGTTAACTTCAGGCGACTTCCATTCTCTGATGAACAGAGATAAGGGAATATTTATGAAATAAAAAACACACATAGGAAATATGGGTAATAAACATGTCAGTTTTTTAAGGCAACCTGGATTCTGTCACATGAAGCTCATTACTAGAAGTAATTAAACATGGTGATGCCATAAGTGAGCTGAATAAATTCTGTTATTTCTTCAGATGAGAATCTTTGTAGGACATAAGTAAGAATCTTTGGGTCACAATGCAATTATGTGTGAAAGGCTTAGAAAGTTTTAGAAAGGGAAGCTGTTTCTGCCACACTGTTTGAATGTATCTAGATTTTCTTCTAGTTCTGCCTGGGAGATAAACAGACTGTGGTTAGTTACACCATGACTTTAAGTCATCAGTATTATTATGTATCTAATGCTACTTCCTTGGGTACCTGTATGGTGTGGATTGAATGTGTCAGAATGTAAGGCTGATTGTGGCATGCACTTGAACTTACTGTTTCTCAAATTATTTTATGCTATATCCATTTTGCAAGGGAATTCAGCTGCCCCAAGAAACTTGCTTTCAGGCTTGAAGCCCTGTTGGACATCAGGAAGAATTTTTTTCAGTGAAAGGATGGTTAAAGCATTGGAACAGACTGTCCAGAGAGGGGTGAAATCTCTGTCAAGTGTTCAAGAAACAGCTGGTCATGGCATTTAGTGCTGTGGTTTAGTTGGTGTGGTGGTGCTCAGTCAAAGATTGGACTTGGTGGACTTGGAGGCCTTTCCCAACCTTAATGATTCTGTTTCTAGGTCCATGAACTCCCAGCACTTTGAACAAAAGACGAAAGGTGTAGCAGCTAGAGTCACTTTTGGGAAATACAGTTACACAGGAGTTTGCAGATAGGAGCAGAAGTTGGGCAAAGAAATTTCATGGCACCAGGTTTGATAGAAGCAAACAGGAGCATCAAATTATCCCTAAACTAACAACAGATGTTGTTTGATTTACACAGATTTACATATTTACACAGATTTACATATTCTTGTGATTCACAGGGAAACTTCCCATGTGGTCACCTCACCTACACCTGAGATGTGTATTCATCAGGGCTAAATTCCAACCTTCCACACTGGTGGCAAATACCTGACATGCCACGAGGATGAATACTGGAGTGTCGGAGAAGGCTTGGAAATTATGATATTATGAAATTAAGATCTTCTGAGAAATTATGGTATTTCAGATACTAGTAGGGGAGCATCACCCCTGTGGGAGGGGTGATCAAGAGCACAATTAGATAAGGCAGTCTTTATCAGTCTTCAGTCTGAAGACTTCAGTCCCTGGAAGAGTGTCTCTGCTCTTGTTTTAGCTGGAATTTGAGTTGAACTTCTGAAACACATTTATTTTGTAAAGAGAAAAAAGCTTTTTTCTTTCTTTTCAGATCCACTTACTTGAGGGTGAAATCTCTCCATATCTTATTACGATTACTCTTTCCAGTGAGTCCTTGTATAAACTGTAGGATGTGTTGTGAAGACAATGATTCCTTTTCAGTCTAGGTAGTTCTATGAAGAGCAGGGAGTTGGGCTGGATGATCCTTATGGATCCCTTCCAACTTAAAATATTCTAAAATTCTGTGGTCTTATCTGTATCCTAGACCAGTAAGAAACACTCGGTCATGGATTCTGTGCTATAGATGCTCAAAACTAGAGTTCTATTTCCAGATTAAATTCTTAAAAAAAAAAAGGAAAGCCTTTAATTTGAAATTCTGTATGTTTCCTTTAGAGACAAAAGCAGAAAAATCTTTCTAGAAGTCCCACAGTTTGTTTAAATTACTTTGAAACAACACCAAACTTGAAAGCCCAAGCTCTGAGGCTTCTACCTCAGCTGCAGCTCCTGAAAGTTCAAGTTCCCATCTCCCTGTTTTCTGTCAGCTAGATGGACAGAGACACAGGAATCTGGAAATTTGGAATGAGGACCTGGGCAGGAGTTTCAAGGTTTGGCAGTCTGGGCTCCTGTGCTTCTGGCTTTTTTTGGGTGAAAGCCCAACTGTCCTTAGAGTCCCATTAGAAGTGAAGCTGAGTTTTTTCTGGCTCTGGGCTGCATCGCTGGGGCTGGGGTTCCTGTGGCTTCAGGGCAGAGAACTGAAATATCAGGAAACTCTGACTCTGGGACAGTCTTAATGGCAGGAGTTCCCCACAGCTGTGAACTCCACAAGTCCACTCGCTGTAGCAGCTCCTCTGGTAATGAAGAAGGAAAACTGCTGGAATGGTTTCATTAAAATGTCTTGTGGTTAGTCAGAAGTTTATAAAACCATTATATTTTTGCTTATATTTTTGTTTTGTGATGTAACAGAATTTTTTCAGTTGGTCAAAACATTTCTGGTTGGTTCTCCCCACCCTATACTATAGCCCACATAATTTCATGGGGTTGAGAATAACATGTTGCTTGTCTTTGCATACCACAAATACAAGGTGTGAAAGCTGGTATAGCATGAATGAACAGGACTTCTTACGATATTTTTTGTGGGAAAATAGGTGCCCAGACAGTCACAGAAAGGTTTTTAGGGTACACCTTTACCACCGATTTCCCCATTGCTCTTAGAAAATTTCTCACCCAGCTGAAGCCACCTGGACCATTTGAGTCTGTAAACTAATGCGTCTCCTCTCTACACAAGACTTCAAAAAACCCTGATTCCCATATGTGTACAAAAGCAGTATTGGACTGATGCTAACTCCACTTGACTGGCTCATCAGGGATTAGGACCTGCAGATTGTTTTAGCACATCACGTCAGCTGCTAACACAAACCTTCAATTACGTGTGTTCAGTTTTGCAATGAGGACTGGTCTAACTAGGAGGCAGATAAAGCAAAGCATTTTATGAGGGAATGAAGACTCAAGAGGCCCTCTTGCCTATAGCCTGCATACTTTCACTACCTGCTGTAATTCACCTCAACAGCGGGTCTCTATTTATGTGTGTTACAAAGAAACAAAGGAAGCTGCTGTGGGAAAAATCTTTCTTTCCTGCCAGGGACTGTGGTAATCCCACTCTGTACTGCAGTTTACAAGCCAGGTGTATGCTGTGCCTTACTCCAATATTTGAAGTATCCATAACTTGCTGTAGGAACAATTTGCATAAGAAGTCAAGAGGAGAACTCTGAAATGCTTGTAATACTTACCAAAGTAGTAAAGGTCTTTCTGAATAAGTGATATTGTGCATTCCAGAACTAAATAATGGACTTAAATATTTGTGCCTAGTATTCTTTATAGCCTGCTGAGTGTGGGGATGGAAATTCTTCCCTGGCAGTGTTAAAAGTAAACGGTCATGAGGATCTGCTGTGAGCTGCCCAATGACTGGGATGTTAGACAGGATTTCCACAGGTTTTCCCTGTGTTAATTCAGTGCATATGCATTTCCCTTTATTCCATAGATCAGTGTGAGTCAATTGCTATTTGATACAGAAAGTACCAAATATTCTAATTTGATCAAGTCAATCAAAGTTTGGGGAAGTTGTTCATTGTAGCTTTTGTATAATACATGCTACAGCATTGTGTACAGCATTGCTGCGTATCGGGCATATATGCTACATTAACTTGGGGCTACTTTACAATTAAAGAAATCTTTTCTCACACAGATGAAAAATAACAGTGGAGTCAGCAACCATTGCCACATATTTTTCTGGAACAGGATGTGTCCAATTCATATATATGTGATGCAGCTTTCCGAAAGACATCTCTAGTTCAGTACCATAATTGATCTTCTGGAAAGTAAGGAGTTCCTCAATTGCTCTTTGTTGCATTGTTCTCACAGCTACCCAGGGTCCTACACACGGGGGAAGCCCTGTACGTGACACTCATCCTCAGTCCCGTGCTGACAGCCTGCCCCAAATCAGTCATTCTGCTATGTTAAGTGATTCCAAGCAGTGCCAAACGCTGCCTCACATTTCTGGCATCACACACGAGCTCTGCAGGCTCACAGACACTTCTGTGCAGTGTCATACATACATCAGGCCATTGTTTCGAAATGTCTATCCAACCTCCACTCACCTGTGGTTGCAAATTTTACCCTCTCTTTTCTTTACTTTTACCATCTTGTCTCCCTGTTTGGAACATTGTGTTACCAACCCGAATCTGGAGAGGATTAAAGCTGTAGCCTGAGTCCCAGTCTTGTAAAGCAAAAGCTGGTGGAAACAGGTCATTTTGTAAAAAGCTAATTCTTACCGATGATGTTCTTTGGGAATCCCTCACTGAAGTCACTCAGTTTGGCCTGCTTGCCCCCACTCACACTCCTGTGATGCACAGCAAATTTCAAGCACAAGGATTTTAGATTATGTACAATAGTGCATCTTTAAACAAAAAACCATGCTCCAGTTCCCAGTGATTAAAATGGAACGCCAGCACATTTTTGGCCAGTAGCTTAGGATGTGGCCAAAATCTGCTTTATCTGCACAGAGTACTGAGAAATCATCAGGTTTTGGGACTCCCTGGTTTTGCAGTCTGATACTATTCTGCCAGGAATGTGATCTTCAAAGACAGATCGGACTGTCTAAATTCTTCAAACCTTGAGGTGAAGAGTCCACTAACTTTGGTGAGAAATAAATCTAAGTAGGTGGTGGGTTCACACACAGGTGGCAATATGTGAGTAATTTCTTTCATTTGACTGCAAGATGCATGAACAAAGAAGATCCTTGGATAAAGATGTAAACTGATGTGGATGCCAGATGAACTTTGACTGAACTTAAGGCCGAACCACATTTTAAAAAATAAATAAATTACCCAGGATAAGGAGACACAATAGCAGATGCTGGAACCATCTGTTCCTAGACAGCTCTAATAGAAAACTCCTAGTCTATTGCATGTTTCTTTCTCTATTAGATAGTAGTGTTCTCCCTGTGAATATGGTCTGCCTGTGGTAGGATATGAACAATAGAAGCCTTGATTTCCAGGTGAGTTGTCCTCAATCCCAGAACTTCCATATGCAGCCTGGCTTCTGCAGCATTTGAAATTCTGCATATAATCAAGTGATTGAGTTAAGCACTCCATCCTAACCTTAAGGCATGTATTACAATCACTATCAAATGAACTTTAAGGATGAGCTGTACCACTCCATGTAATTTTTTACAGATGTGAGGGAATCCCTAATTTCCCAAGGAATGGTCACTGCAGACTAGATGTTGTCTGAATGAGGTAAACAGACTTCACTTAACCCTTACGGCAGAGGTTCAATTTTAATTTGGGCAAAAACATGATTTAAAGTCATCACTATTCCAGCTTTTTAACTTTTCCTACTCCCCATATAATTTTTTATAATAAGGCCAAAATTATAAAACAGAAGAATAGCATTGGATGATACAAAGTTACAGACTACTTTCTGTGTTTGGGACAAGATCAGTAGATATAGGTCACCACTCAGACATAGTATTGACTTTCATGAGGGATCAATTTTTTGAGACACATCCAGTGGAATAATGATTCTTAATGGTTTTTAATATGGAAATACATTGCTTGCAAGATCATGTCTATGTCATGGATGAGTTGTTGAATCTTGCTAGAAAATCAGTCAAGCATCAGTGGGAGGCAGATGAGTTGTCTATTGCCACTCGACATTTTTTTGGAAACTCAGGGGTCAGCTGGATATTCACAAGGGAATTCTTTGTTCCAGCATAATTATTTTTTTGTCTAATACAGAGTCTGAGATGTACTTCTGTGGAACTGCTTATGATAAACTTATCTGACTATATGTAAGGAAGGAAGGCTCTGAGGACCTTCGAATCCTGTGCCTCTGGCAGCTTGAAGGAGCAGAGGGACTGTGTGGCTTGTTCTCTCTGGACCTGTGTTTTTTCTAGTAGAACCTCACACCAAACATTCATTTCTTCTGGGAGGCTTGTGTATTGCTCCACCAAGCATGGCTTTCCAAAGGGTTTGAACTTTAACACCAGGGGCACTTGCATGTCCCAGGAGGAGGTAATCTGTATAGACAAAACTTTGGGAAACACTTCTAAGTGACAGCTGCATGTTCCCTGAGAGTGCTGTTGTACCAAGAAATCAGTGAACTAGTCTGGAAGTCTGCACAATCAAATTGTTTTGACAGAGCTGAGTGGGCAGGTAATAATTCTAAATTTTTCAGTATTTTTGGATATGAGACAGAGTTTTAAAGTTTTAATACTGATTTGAACAAGATGTTAAAAATGTAATTTCATGCAGATAACATAGTAGTTATGAGTTATTTATCTTTCTGCTTTCCTACAGGGAGGGAGTTATGTAGGCCATAAATAAGACACCTCTAGAAAAAGAACTTGATGGGGATACAGTCCTGTGCTTCCTTCTTACTGATCCTTAACTTAGAGATTTCTGGAATAGGATTCCACACTGATGGGTAAAACTAGATAAATATCTTTTATTTGAAGAGTGTTAAGATTCATGAATAATAATAAAATGAGACTATAACTGAAAAAATACTGAAGAAAAAAAGAAAAGAGCAACAATTAATGATAGAATAGAGAAGGGAAAGTGAGTAATGAAATCAAAGTTTCTTCATGCATTATCCTCTCCATTGTGGCTTGATCCAGAGCCCATTCAACAGGTTCCTCTGAATTTCATATCATAGAATCCTGGAATGGATTGGGTTGGGAGGATCCTTGAAGATCATCCAGTTCTAACCCCCTGGGCAAGGGGCAAGGATACATTCACGAGACCAGATTGCTCAGAGCCCCATCCAGCCTGGCTTTGAACACTGCCAGGGATGGGGCAGCCACAGTTTCTCTGGGCAAGCTGTGCTAGTGCCTCAACACCCTCACAGTGGAGAATTTCTTCCTAATATCCAACCTAAACCTGTCTTCTGTCAGTTTAAAGTCATTACCCATTGTTCTGTCTTGATCCTCCCCTCACTGTGGAGATCCTTCTCTTCTGGACCTGAACTTCAGCTGATACTTTATTTATTGCTCACAATCCTTACATACTTGTTTGAGGAGTCTTATGGAAATGCAAAGCACTTCTTAAGATCTAAGTACTGTTTATAATAGAAAAATTTTCTTCCATTCCCAAAGCTCTTAGAAAATTATTTAGCCAGGCTGTGCTGTAACTTTCTGTAGTGTTTAAATGAGAATAATGTTCATTGCTTCATTTGGCATGTAAGATGCAGTCTTTGTGTATGGCAACCCACAAAATAGACAGGAACACTGTAGTTTGTGTTGCTAAATTGCTACATGTGATAAGCATGCATTTTTTCATTGGCATCAAAGGCTCTGAGAAGCTGCTTCCACATAAAACAACAAAAATGGAGAGATTTTGTGCTTTGTCATACAGGTTTGATGCTTTGTGAGTCACAATTTATAAACATTGTGGAATATTTATTACTGTCCTGATAGAAAAGAACTGAAGATCTGTTGTATCAGTATATGCAAGAAGCATATGAATACTCAAATATTCCTGTTCAAATGAATGATAAAGATTCTTTCTTTTTCATAGTTGCAGTTTTACATTTTCAAAATGAAATGTAAAATACTGTGGAGATGCAATTTCTTGAATTTTCTATGTTTGTGGAAACACAGCTTTCCAAAGAGCCGTATTGGTTGATGGTCTGATTTGTTTACATATCTGTGAAAAGAAGACAATTGGAAATGATGAAATCACTGCTTTACAGGTAGCCAACACCCTTGGCTGTGTGGATCTTGGCTGAGATGGTGAGGAGTGCTGCAACCCAAGTGTGATTCCACCGCCAACTCCATCGATGCTTCATACTGAGAATGGGTAATTAGTTTTCATTAAACACTTTAGCTGACAATAAAAAATATGAGTATTGCTATGAAACACTATTTGCAGGAGCTGTATTGACATTTTGGTACAATGTACATCAAAATTAATCTTATTTTCACACGGTGTCATGGGTAAAACAGTGTCTGAATCACCTGCTTTTGGAAATTTACTACAGTCATGGTACTGGAATAAGACATGATGAAAGAGAAAGCTAAATACAATTATTTTAAAAATCTTCATTATATAAGTTAGTTCAGTACAACACAAGTCTTTTATTTTAAGCCTGTTGGAAATTAATTTTCCATTTGTATTTCAGTATTTGTATGTTGCCCCACACAGTGGCAATCTGCATTTGATTTTGTCATTTAATTCATATTACAGTAGTCAACAGAGTAACATTAGAGTAAATTTGAAGTAAACTAACGAAATATGGAGATTGTAGAAGAAACATTTATTAGGGTAATATTGTATAGGGAGAAAATGCATGCTTCCTTCTATTATTAAATTAAGCATCTCTGGGCAGTAATTGAGAGTTGTTGAACGATGGTGTGAACTCTGTTGATTTCCTGGTTTTGTCTTTTGGATAGTTCTAAGTAAATTAGTAAATATTTAATATTTTTTATAAGTAAATGTTAAATTAATAGTTTGATTCATTTACTTATTAGTTGTTTTGGTCTTAGTGTAAATTTTAACTTTGTGAAAGGAAAACATAAGCCATTACTCTCTATGAGATTGGAAATTCCTAAATTACCAAAAATTTGCAAAATTCTTAGCTGCTGAAGTGTCTGTGCTCTAAGAATTAAAGAAAAACCTTCATTAAAACCTGTAGCAGAGTCAAATTTTGTCCTTGATGTCTGAGGCACAGAAATTCTGTGCTGGGACTTCCTCTGATCCTTTTATGGGAACATTCAAGTCCCAGTTGTAAAAGAGAAGAGGAGGCCCATCAGCTGTTTGAAACTGTCACATCTCTGTTGATTTCCATTTGCATAATTTCTAACTACGAATTTGTCTCAGGGTCTTTCTGTAAAGACCATTCTGTGTTATTTTTTTTTTGAGAGGCAAAAAAACATACCCCGAAAACAGCAACAAAATGCTTTGTGTTCCATCTTGTGCATTATCACTTTAGGATACTGAAGTGTAGTGGCACTTCGGTAGCAAAAGAAAGGAAGGTAGCCTGCCAACTAAAGCAGGATGCAATTTCTTTCCACCTTCTTGAATGGCCTTATGATGTCCTCTTTGTTGGCCAGCCTCTCTTGTATTGAATTTGTCTTCTACACATTATTTTAAATTCCAAATATAGAAATACTGTTGGTGCTCATAAGGCAGAACGAACCAGAAAAATATTACACTTGTAGCCATGGGACTTAAAATTACAAAAAACAAAAAACCTTCTGCTGTTTCACCTGTTAACTTAAGACATTTGGTAGACAAGCATTACCACTGAGAGGTCCTTCCTTTGGTGACAGACACTTCAGAGACAGCGGCCTTGAAAAGTGGTGACAGAGATGGTGTGGAAACACCATAGGGAGAGTTCACAATATCCAAAGAATTCTAAAGTGATTATTTTTCAGTTTGCTGTCCTGGATGCTTCACATTCCCTATGTCATGCAGGAAAGGAATGTCTCTTTTTGGTTGTTGTTTTCCTCCCCAGCTCCCCACCTACCCCACAGAATCAAGTGTTATTCAGCTGTTGGGGTTAGCTCCAATCCAAGTGCAGAGGATCATGGCTTAAGGTGGTGGGAAAACCCTACGCAGTAGGGGTGAGTAAAAAATCACCCCCAGAATCCTCCAGTTCCAGGATGTTGATCATTGCCAGAAAGTTCTCTGCTTCCCTTGTTTTCATTGGTTCCTTGTTGCTGCAATAATTTTAATATTCTTAATCACCTTTCCCTATTGGATCCCCTCCCTAAACTCCGCCCTAATTCCTTTCCTCCTCCAAGTTTATAAATACCCCTGCCATGCCCTAACACTTTTTGCCATTGTCCTCGTGCATGGAACAGACTTCCCTGTGCCATCTTTCCTGTTTCGTTCAGTACAAACTGTTTGGCTTGCTGTTTGTTGCTTTCTGTTAAAGCATTTTAGTTCCTGAGCAATCGGCTCAGATTTTCTTTCTGCATAAAATCACTAAGTTCAGTGAAGCCACCGACCCTAATAACCAGGCTAGGATCGGACAAAGGCTTCACTCAGTGGAATTCACCTCGCTGAAGAGCAAGACTTTTCAAGGCTCCTGGGCTGCTGCACAAACATGGGCTGCTTTTGTTGTTTTGGCTAACAGTTCAAGTATCCCAGCAAGTCCTACTTAATAAGATATCTGATAAGGCTTGATTGTGCTTCACTGTGTTTGAATTTCTTGGGGATCTGTTTAGATGATGAAAGTGCTCCAGTGCCTGCATTTGTGTAAAACTCCAAAATTATAAAACACAGCCTTTAGTGTCTCTCAAGGTCTCAGATGATTGGAATACCAAAAGGATTTGCATATTGAAGCATTTTGCTCAGTATTTCAACACTGGCATAGATGATACATTGTGTAAATAATATCTGTTAATGTTTTGGTTTCTGTATTACGTTTTGTTGGTGTGACTGTTAAATAGAATAGTCAGAAAGCAATTTCACAGCTCCTTGCAGTATCAGAACCTACAGAAGGAAAAGGTCGTGTGTAGATCATCTAGTTTTTATTTCGGTAACAGAGGATTGTGCCTTGTATTTTAGAGAGATTCTTCTGATTTGTTGAGCTTTAAACAGTATTATCATATTGTAGGTGATGCTATTTCCCTTTGGCATTATATTTCCATTAAATAATGTCTTTTGAAAATGGTGTGTCCTCACAGACTGACAGTGTCTTAACATTAATCTGCAAAAAAAATCTGTGTTCAATCTTAACTGTTCCTGGGTAAGTAGTGAAGTATTCTTGTTGTTATTATGCAGTGACTTTCTCCTATCTAATTGCTCATCCTTACAAATTATGGAATACAAGCTTCCATTATGTACTTGGCCTGAGCCTTACATTTTCAGAGCTATTACACAAAGGAAAAAAAAAAATCAAGCAACAGACTATGCTGTGACAAATAAGGAATTCCAAAGGAGGTTACAGGAAACTTGCTGCAGTTAACATGTTTCAGACCTTCAGAATGCCATACTTTTCTGCACACATTCCTTTACCTCACATTGAAGTTATCCAGGTGTGGTTCTAGTGATAGCATTGTTGTAGCTGTGTTTGTTTAGCTTTTTTGTTTAAATATAGTTCTTCCTTTCCCTTCTGCCCTGGCATTATTTTCACTATTCACAGTGTTTTTACTTAAATTCATAATTTTAATAATTCCAACTGGACAATTCTGTTTCATTTACTTATGGCACTTCATGTGAAACAGTTCTGCCTTCATTTCCTGTTTATTTTTTAGTTGCTAATTTTCAGAGTTTTTCCATTCCCTTGGGTTTTTTAAAATCCTGTTTGGTACAAACCAGGGTGGTCCAACTGGCAGCCCAAGGAACAGTTCCATCTGGCGTGCTGCATTTGCCAAGGAGGAGCTAGGAAATGCCTGTAAGGGCATGCACTACCCTCACAAGCACATGTTATCTATTGCTCAGATACGTAACCATGCTTGACGCCCAACTGTTGTGCCATGTCCACCTGGAAAAAGAGATTGGCACTAGACCTTCCTTTCCCCCAGCACAGCCACTTGTCTAGAGGGCTAGTTGTCCTTTCAACAATCTTTAAAGAGGATGCTACAAGTGGAAGCTGCCACCTGTCCCTAAAAGAGCTAGGCCACTGTCATTTTTCCTGGTTAGATTGATAAATTAAGAGATAAACTGATAGGAAAACTGCTTAAGCCCCAGGACAGCAGAAGCTAGTTAGAATTTTAGTATCAACTTCAACAAAGCTGATGTTACCAATTCATGGGTTTATTTCAGGCATTGTATCTGCCAAGTGCCCTCTCTCAAGTCACCCAGTCTTTTTTCCTTAGACAAGATGAGCATGATGGTAATAACCAAGCACTGTGTGTTGAAAGCACCCTAAGAACCAAGTATATTTTGTCAAACTGACAATATAATTTCAAAGGGTTTCATTTGGTAACTTTGCAGATTTCTTTTCATTGGAGAATCCTGTGCCTTCAAATGCAGATGGGTGCCTCACTTGAAATCAGTGCATCTGCCAACATGCAATTTCTCATAAGAAATTATCAAAAACTGAGCTGATCCCATGTACTCCATTATATTGTACAATAATTGCAGCAAAATGAGCCCAACTAAGCATGAGGTCTAACCAGTGCCTCATAAAACAATTATATCACATCTTTTGATGTGTATTCCATTTCCATAAAAAATATTTATAATGTTGAGCAAGAATGGGGCAGACTACAGCTTGGCAAAAGGCTGAAATAAACAATCAGAAGCAATATACCCCAATGTCAAATGTACATTTACTGTTGCCATGTGTTATTGTGTGACAACAGCAGAGCTCTGTGGTTTTATTATCCTTATTCAATATACTGTAGCACATAGAGGTATCAGTAACATATAGCAAAAAATCCCTCCCCAATATTCAACCTGTTTTATATTATTCTTTTACCATCCTGCTTTCCTTTTCAATTGTAGAGAAACACCAGATTAATGTTAATAACTTACCTCTTTCTGGTTTAGAGTGTACAGCAGCACAATTGCTCTAGTCACTCTGTGCTCATTTATTTTAAAATATTTATTCTGTTTATTGTCCTAGTCTGGTCTGTAGTGTTCCCCATTATACGAGGCATCTCCAATTTTGGTTAAAAACACCCCTTATTTCTGATCTAGATCATCTCCCCAGGGCGTATTATTTTTTGTCTTGATTAATCTTCTTTGTTTTCTCTGTCTTCTCTTTGCCTGTTCTTTCTTATTGTTTAATCTTTATGCTATCTATGGCTACAGTGTTCTCCCCAAGTCTTTCTTTCCTTTGCCTTCTTTTCTCCTTTCATACACAGCCCTCTTTTGTACAGTGATTTGCCCCATCCTTCTTTGGTGTTCACTCCCTCCTCAGTTTTCTTCCCATATTCTTTAGTCTGATGGTTCCCTTCTGTTTTTGCTCTGTTCACTTTATTGCACTGTCCTACAGCCCTCTTGGTTTTCCTTTACCTTCCTTAATGTTGTCTTATATTTGCAAGATGACTGATGATAACAGAAAAGTGGAAAGGAAGACAAGAACTGAAGTAATTTAAACATATGCCAACTTTCAGAGAAAAGCTCTGTTCAGGAATAAATAAGTGAATTGAAGCATCTAACAGGAACAGTAACATACCCACTGATTTCTTATGGGTAACTATTCGTTAGTGAAACCGAATTTTACTTAATGATTACAGTGAGCCATATTGTAGAAGGACTACATGATGGCATACTTAAAAAGAGATAAAGTTTAAGTGAGGCAAAACATAGTTATAACTGCTAAGTATATCTAGTAAATAGTTGCAGGGTTCATACCTTTAGAAGTTTTCACAGAGAGAATAACGGAGGATAAGGCACTGGAGGATAAAAGAGGCTGGTGAAAGGTAAAAATGCATAAATCAGATGAGGAAACTACACATGATGTATGAAAATATGGTGAATCAGAGGCAATAAAGATTTTCAAGAAGTCTTTGGAGCTGGTTGAAAACCAGAAAAAGTAGCACAGAACTGAGAACAAGCAGTGATAATTCTGTTACCCACGATGGAAAAAACAGGAGCAGTGGAAATGGCAGCAGAACCAGTTTACTGGGTACCAGACACACACTATTAATTAAAGCAATTTCAAGAGGGTGCAAAGCTTTATGGATAAGACAATGAAGTCCTAGGAAGCCAATGGGTTTGAAAAGGGGTATATTTCATACTGGTAAATTCTTCCTTGTTTGGCTTGCAGAAAGTATTCAGCTAGAGGAATTTAGGTCATAGTTACCCATTGAACAGTGGTTTGTCAAAATTTTTGCATCTTACTGTGATACAAAGGTTGGGTCTAAATTTTTCTATTTGTATTCATGTTTTCTAACAAAAATTTATTCTCAGAGTTGTTACCCTGATTTAATGAAATCATGACCACAGGCAGAATATAGTCAGTCAGTGGCATTGCTGGAGTAACAGTCCTATAAAATAATCACAAGCTTTTCAATTGCAATATGTACAAGGACTCAATTTCCAAAATAAAAGATCATTTTAGTAGCTTTGTCAGCAATTCCAAAATCCTGGTCACCCCTCATTGGCTCCCAAAGATTATGATTATGTGGTGTGTATTATAACAGTCTGATGCTTGCTGAAAACCAATGAATCCTCTGTACTGTCTGACATTATTTGCAGTGTACAATCCGCATAACCTTTGTTGCTGGAACATTCTTCTGCTTGAAAGCCACATTTCCCGGAAGTCTTATGTTAAAAAATGGTTTTACACATCTGAGTACCATGAGTGTTGTTAAATTAAAAAGATAGAGGCATATTCTTAACTAAAACATCAACAAGGTGTGCAGCATTTTACAGGTTAGATTAGGGGTGGCCATCATGGCTTCACCAAGGGCAAATATTCACCAAGGGCCAATTGTGCACAACTGATCCTGCAGCTTTCAAGGGTGGATTAACTGCATCAGTGAACAAGGGAAGAGCTATTGATGTCATCTCTCTGGACTTCTGCAACATTCTTGCCTCTAAATTGTGAAAGACATTAATTTGACAGAAGAACTATTATGCAGATAAGAGTCAGTCAATGGCTCGGTGTCCAAACGGAAACCAGCAAAGAGTGGTGTCCCTCAAGGGTCTCTACTGGCACCAATACTGTTTATTATCTTCACTGTGTCCATGGTGTTTGCATATAAAGAACAAAGAGCAAGAAATGTTTTATCTGCTAATTGTTTTCAACTGTTGTCTGAAGGAAGAGAAAAATAAAATAGATTATAATGTTTTCTTTATTCAAAACCAAAGGAACATTTTATCTGGGACTAGATTTCATGTTACAGGTTCATTAAGAGGAGTGTTATTTTGACATGTGAATTGTTAATTTTTATTGCAATCTAGAGGCAATAAGGGAGAAAGAACAGGGAACACTGTACTTTGAATAGCTGTGGACGCCCAATCTCCAGTCTTACCAATTGTGGTAGGCATCAGTTGTCTCAGTATCAGCATAAACCATGTATGTATATCCCTTATTACCATAATGTGTATACCTAAACAATTTGCATGACAGTTTATTCTGTTCAAGTCAATTGTCACTTAATAGGAAAGAAAAAAACTTTCCTTAGCTTCTGAACCATCAAGTGTTCAGGACAAGTAGGACTGAGAGTGATTATAACAGCCCTTTGATTTCCATGTTATTCTATCCCCTTACTTGCTATGAATTAACTTTTCCTTGAGGGCATATAGGGAGTAAAATTTACTTCTGCATAGTGTTGTAATCTTTTTTTTGCAGATAATTAAGTCAGAGAAAGTGAGCACAATGTAGACTCATCCTTTTTGTTTAAAGTATTGATTCTATTACATAGTCATAGTTGTAGGAAAGAAATGAAGGGGATTCTCTCCCCCAAGTGAAGCAGATGTCTTACTGAGCCAAGTCTGAGATTTTATTCTTTGTAAGGAAGCAGAGGGAATGCCTATTTATGGTATTTTGCAGCTACACTGAAGGAAATGTTCTCTTCAGATTATGTTGAGTGGGTCCATAGTGTACAACGTTTGTGGTCCTTCTGTTGAGCCAAGAGCCATGTAAGCAACATTTACGCAGACTGGACCTTAAGAAACTGATCGTCAGACAAGAAGACAGTCCCTCATGAGTTTAACATTCAGGGAATTCAAGACTCTTTGCAATATTTTTTCCTGTCTGAGTCACATAGGTTACTAAATCAGTTGCTGGTTGTGCTTTTCAAGTTCTTTGAGGAAATGACTTGTAATTGCAGCTGTCCAAAAGAGATGGAGTTGAAATCCATTCTGTATCTCCAAAGTTATTCAAGGTGTAAGTAAAACATGGTTTAGTTTTATGTTCTGGTGCAACAGATTTTAATGGAGGGCAAAGACTTAAGGTTTCATCTGCTTCCCAACTAAATGTGTGGAAAAGCAGAGTCTCTTCTCCTGGCTACTTCTGAACTGACATGAAAGCTGAGTGTATTTCAGTCCTTTTGGGTTCCTGTAGCCCTACATCCTGGTTCTTAGCATGCACCTGTTGTTTATAGTAATATCAGTAAATTCTGGGCAATAAATTTATTGTAATTAATTCAGGAATCCTTTATCTTACTAGCCCTGTTGGGCAGTAGGGTGTTTTGTCCCAGAGGTCACAGCGTCTGTCTTTCAGGCAAGCCTGTCTATCCGTATATGGAGCTGTGTTGCTCCAGTTAAATATACCTCAGATGAGCTGACAACACAGCATAGCTTTGTGGTTGCATAATCAATGTTTTCCCCTTTTGCTTTGTTTGTGACCTCTAGCCAAACCCTGCTTTGAGTAACTAATTTCCATGTGGGATTTTCTATGCAATTGCTGCTATATTAAATGAGTTTCCTGAGAGCAAGAAATAATTTACTTTGTGAAATGAGCTCCTTTCTGTGCCCCCACAGAAATAGCTGTGTACTTTAAAGACTGAGAGCAAATCCCATTTTGTCATGAATTCCTGTTCCTCAGAATGCAGGAGACTTTAGGCCTGATGACTCATATGGTTTTGAGGTCTTTATAGAGACTGAAGTGTGAAAAGCAGAGATCTTCTTGACTTGTGTCGCTGTTGTAAGAATTCAGGTCTTCTGGCAGACTTCAGAGGCAGAACAGTTCCAACAGAGCAGTCTTCCATTGCATGAGTGAGACCTTGCTTTCTCTTCCCTCACCTTTCTCCTGACGTAGGCTGCTCCCTCAAGGGCTAGAGTGCTGTTCCTTCCTTCTGGATCTCCTCTTATTCAGCTCAACAGGGACTTTTAAATTCACATTCAGAAGAGAAGACCAATCTTTGATTTTTCTTCATTTCAGGGTACTGTCTGCCTTTTAGAAGAAATGAGGCAGAAGTCTAATGACAATGTCCTTATTCAAAGCCTAGGCCTTAATTGTTCCCTAAACACTGACTATTGAATGAAGCAAGGATCTCAAATATATTAATGTAAAAACAACAACAACAGCAGCAACAACAACAAAGTAGATTCTTTCTGCACACAGGAAGCAATTAAAGATTGTACAGGTGAAGCTAATGCTGACCTGTTTTAAACTTTGAGTAAGACTTTGCAGCATGTGTCGTATTTTCTCTAGATTTTAATGTACCATTATATCTGACACGGTAGAATGTAGTAAAGGAAATAGGACCTTCCTGAAAAACAGAATTTTTCTTAGGTGGAGATACACAGGCTATCTTGGTATTAAATAGAGATTTTACTGACCTGTGGCAGAGGCTTTTGTGTGTCTTCAAGTGAACTATTTGGCAACAGCTCTAAGCTGTCATCTCCTTTGTGGGTTGACCACACTGTGGAGAAGACTCATGCAGTTCAGCAATGACTTTCCCAACAGGATACCTACAGCAGAGGAAACTTAAAATTTGAGAACTCTGTCTCCTATTCCAGATTCTTGTGGGAAGTAGTTGTACTTAGTAGTACTAAGTTGGAATTAGTAGTACTAATTAATATTTTTCACACTTTTTCCAGCAGTTTTTCCTTTCAGCTTTTCTCCTGTCAAGTCTCCCCATACACTTTTCACTCACTTTTTTTATGAGCACTGCATCTTCCGACCCAAGTGATTCTTTTTCTGAACTGTGTGTATAACAAGAAGAACATTGAGAACACAGGAAGACTGTTTGCCTCTTTTCTGTTCCAGTGCCCAGTGCCATAATTGTTTCTGGCAGCCATGAGGAGCTGTTGCAAGGAAAAGCTCTGTTCAGTCTGGAAGACAAAATGTGAAAACAGGCTCTGTAAAGAATGTTGGTAGATACCCTCTAGCAAGCTTTCATCGAGCACGTGCAAACTCCTGATTTTTCTCAGAAGTTTAGAGCATGTCTGCACAGGGTGAGACTGCATAGTGACAGTGAAAAGGATCCTGCCAAATTTTAAGTCCTTTCTTCAAAGAAGGAAGATTGAAGACCCTCTCAGTGAAACAGCTGTAAGAATTTTTTAACACAGGCAGAAGTGTATAACAAAGCTGCTTATTGGTTCTTTTAAAGAAATGGGGTTAGGTCCATTAAATTGAAGTGTGTAAGCACACACAGATTTAGAGGACTCCTAGAGGAAGCATTATTTGCCTGACATCACAGAAAGTTCCAGATTAATCTGTAGAACAGGACTTCCTAGAAAAAAAAGCAATCTTTTTTGTGGGAACCAGAATTGTCACTGGGAGTTTTTAACATACGTATCTGACAGTTTGCATGAAATAAAGGTTGTCAGACAAGCTAAAGCCTAGCTGACACTTGGTCTCATTTCAGAAAAGAAATCAAAAAGGAATGACTTACCCTGCTGTTCAATAAATACTACTGTAAATGAATTCTTGCATAGCAATGGGACCACTTTGCATTCCTTGAAACCTCTTTGGCAATTCATAGTGTGGTCAGCTTCAGTATCTGCAGAGAATGTGTTAGATCTTGAGTATAAAGCCCCTCTTTCCTCAAGTAGTCAGGTAGCACTTAAATGATTTGTTAATCCCTTCCATGGCTGGTGACTACTCTGAAAGCTACCTTTGATAGCCAGGTTTACTGAAGAATGGTACAGGAGAATTTCAGAGGGAAAAGAAGAGCAAGCCCCTGCCTATCTGATTAATGGCTGGGGAGAATGAAAGGACAAATTAACAACCTAACATCCTCTGCTGGCCGTACTGAAACCACACAGTCATTCAAGAAGAGACAACAAACAAGAGCCCTTCCTAAGGCAGGCTGAATTGCCAGGACCACTACCTCATCCTCTGTTCCTTCTGGGAGCAGTGCTGCACTACAGTAGCCCTAAAACGTATGAAGGGTGGGAAACGAAAACTCCTAAGCTCTTGCCCATCAGGCTTTTTCCTCACACCCATGCAAATTGCATCCAAATGTTTATTGTAACGTCCTTTGGCTCAAACTGTCCCTTTTCCCTATAGCCTCATATTCTTTGCTCTCTGGACTCCAGGTTCCATCAGCTCAGTGTGCAAATGTTGCAGGAAGTAATTAGAAAGCTATGCGCTCTTTACTGCCATGTAAATTGATCACAGCTCACTCTCCAGATAATTCATATAATCAGGCACCTCCCTTTCTGAGGTCCTAAAGGAAAGGTATAATTTTAAGCTGTCTATCATTAATAAGTTGATTTAGTTTCTGTTTGATTTTGATATGTTTTTACTGAATTAAACACTCTTAATTTGAAGAGAGATTTTAACTGTGTGGAATTAAAGCCAAATTCTGGTGACTAGCAGCGGCAGCAGTCTGTGAATTACTGACGTATATGTTTAATATTTCCCTTGAGAGCTGGAAAGTTCTTCAAACGTTGAAACTGGCTTAAATAATTTAAATTCATATGAATGGTGAAAATTCTTTGGCTAATAATGTTAGACTGATCACTTCCAATTTAATCTGGAATATTTGGAATAGTTGTTAATAGTATGTTGACTTATTTTAATATCTTACTCAACAGAATGGTTTGCATCCTTACACATACACCTTAGGACTGACTAGATTAATAATCTCATTTTGATATAAACAAGTATATTTTCATCAAGAAACCTGGTTTTGTTTGTTACACTAACAACTAGCAAAATGCCTGGCTATTTTTCTTCTCTGTTACTACAAAAGCTGCTAAGGAGGGGTAATTTTTTTTTTTCCCCCTGAAAATGCTACTTCATGATCACTTTTACTAGGAATGAAGAAGAAAGAAGAAATGAATGAAAAATATTTAAAATAAAGGGAGCACTGGGATTGGGTTGCAGAAAGTTTCAAATTCCTGGTCTGACATTAAAATAAGGACACTGACAACTGATGCCTTTTGGCTGTTCTGGACTCTGTCTTCACTGCTTTTATGTGGGGAAACTTTGAAACTTCTGGGGTTAACTCTAATGTGGGGAAGAAATATTTTTGAGATTTCAAAATTTCAGAGGAAAGGAACTATTTACCGCCCAGATACAATGTCAAGAAATAGCATGAAGCAAAACAATTGTCAGCAGCAATCATTCAAAGTAATTTCTTGTTCAGGTTTGAAACTTTTAGTTCTTACCCACAGAATAGGTTATTGATAGGATGGTCCTTCACATTCCTTTAAAGAAATTGATCTGTTTAGTTTAATGGTAATGGAGTCCTTACAAATAAGAAATGGAATTTAGCGTGAAAACTGTTAGGTAGTGCAGCCGGTACATTAGGTTTTCATCTCTTTTTTCCTTAGACCACTTTTCTTTCTCTGTAATTTCAAGACCTGATATCTCTGTACCTGAATATGTGTTGATCACATTTGTCTATCTCCTTGCAGAGAGAAATAAGCAGCACTGCTCTCACAACCATTTGATTCTGGTGGTTTATATTAGTGTCAAGGCCTGCATTAACTTTTACAGGACCTCTTATTCTCCTGCTGTTTTCTTATGCAGCCAAACCCAACTTTTTTTTTACAAAGTAACTGTTCACCTTTCTTATAGACACAATCACATTTAATATTTAGCCTCATGAAATATTTTAATTGTATTTTATTCCTTGAAATTTTGTATTTCCTTGTATTTTACTGTCCAAAGGAAAAGTATTATGATACCTGCCCTAATTTTAATGAAATAACCTAACAATGCGCTGGTGTTAGGTATAGTAAGGGAAAAGTTATGCTTAGTTTCTTTATAAACCTTAATTGTGAATGTGTCAGGATTATGTGATATCAGGTGATATCAGGATTTCATACTAGCTGTCTCCAAGGGAAAAATAAATACACTTTTCAAGTTTATAGTAGCATCAACATGGCAAGTGCTGCCAAGTCAAGAAGTCTTGTTAAACTGAGGCAGGACCAGAGATGTGTAAATGAAACCTGCACATCTAGCACAATGTAAAAGTACCCAATACCTGTATAAATAAGCAAGTTTAACCACTGGCAGAAATCTTGCTGGGGAAACGTGCACGTTTTCCAGACTAAATAAGCTGGTGTGTTTGGCCATGGCCATGCAGCAGAATGTCTTCTTGTAGGTGGCTTAAAGTGAGCTTGGACATCTCTGCACTTCAGCCTTTTGTACAGTCCTTTCTGTAATGTAAATTAGCAGTGGCACTACCCTTAAATGTTATGGTATTGCTAGATAAAAAAATATGCATCAGATGATTATGTTTAGAAAAGGTGTAGTAAATAAGTACTGCTAAAATAAAGTATAATTTATTGTGTATTTTGATCAGCAGTCAGGAACATTTCAAAAAATAGAGTTAATGAGAGGCAGAAACAGTTGGGTGAAATTATTCTCATAAGCCCCTGAAAAGGCATAACTATCAGAAAGTATATAGCTTGCAGGACCAGAGAGAGGCAAAATCAAATTCAGCTGCTGAGAGTGATGGCTTTTGACAGTCAAAAGTTTTGAAGCTTCTGTCCTGTTAGACAATATTTTTCTGATCATTTTGTGTTGCTGAAAATATTATATAGTGTAGTCACTCATTGCTAACTACTTTGAGAACCATTTTTTGTGCCTTATAATGCCATACATGATGTATATCACAGTCTTTAGTTAGTTACTTAAGACTGCTTAGTTATAAAATGCCTTTTAATAAATATGACAGACTATCACCTTCTGACAGGCAGCATGTGTCACTGAAATAGAGGCAGTCATACAATAGCTTTAAAGGAGGAGTGCCACAGCTGAACAAGCAGCTTTTATGTTCTTTTTTTGTTGGACCCCCTCTGGGAGTAAGGGGTAAGTTTAGTTTATTGTCTTAGTTTAACTTTCAGTTTAGTGCTAAACTAAATTTTTCTGGCAGCAAGCTTGAATACGATCTCAGTAAGATAATCTTCCTGAAAATACAGTAGAGCAAATGCAGTCAGACATGGCCAGACAGAAAATGTAATAGACATGAAACACTTTGTACACTGTCTTTGTTGTGATGTTTGAGTGTGCAGATACCTGTACCTATGTGACTGCATGTATAAAACTTGATTTCTGAGGCGGGGGGGAAGTGGTACTCATTTGTATGAAAAGAGCCAATATTTTACTGGTGGATTAATATGCATCAGAAATAACTACACTGAAATTAAAGTAGTGTAAAGCAGTGTGGGAAGTGAATCACACCTTCTCTAGATCAAGAGCATTGATCAAATTTGGATATTTTGTGAAATATATTGTGTGCAAACACAGGCACATCCACTCACAACCTGTATTAAAAGAACAGTGTTAGAGTTCTCAAATCCAGAAGTCAAATCATAGGACTTAATGCATTAGCATGACCTGTGCAGCTTGATTTGAGCTTTTGTGTATGCACCACATTTAATTACATGACCTCCAACTTTTCGTTCAACAGTGCTTAAGGTATGACTGCTGCTGCAGGCAGGCTCATGGGATTGCATATTACTGTATTTCCAGAGTTCCACCTGTCAAAAAAATCAAGTTTTCAGCCGTGTTCTTCTTTAAATAAAATAACCTTGAACTTAACTCCTGCTTTGTACACATGTATTCCTGTAATGTTTGAAACTGGATTGGGTCTAGGTCCAGTCATTGGAACAAATAAGTCAGGCTTTTTTTCTTTTTGCTGTTTTGAACCACCATGAAAACACAGAGGAGGAGTTGCCTTGGTGGAATGTAGGCTTGGAAAAGGCAAACATATAT
The DNA here is from genome assembly GCF_963662255.1 of Cinclus cinclus. NCBI lineage: Eukaryota > Metazoa > Chordata > Aves > Passeriformes > Cinclidae > Cinclus > Cinclus cinclus. The sequence continues at coordinate 59,725,172 of NC_085050.1, read as the reverse complement.
AAATAAATGGAAGGAATTGGGAGAAGAACAAGAGCAGTGTGGACAGTGGGCATAACAGAGCTTCAATAAGGGATAAGGAATGAGAAAAAGCCTAGGAGGTTTTGATGGAGTAAACTCCATCCCTTGTGTGTTTACATTTGATTATGAGATTACACTATTTTTCCACAGAATTCCTACCTCATGCAGGATGCACTTAATGAGCAGCTATTAAATACATTGCTTAGCCCTTATCATGCATGGCTCCAAGCCCTACTTGTTACAGACATTCCAAATACTTGCTCAAAGGTAGAATTATTAATTTTTTTCTGACATTTTTTGTAAGGCTTCTGTCAGTCTTCACATTTTAAGTGGCATTGTACCAACACCACTAACTCCAGTGTTTTCTAAATTTTCAGGGCTTCAAGTCGTAATCTCAACATGTAAGTTTTTTGCGTATAATTATATACATACATACATATATATATATATATATATATATATATATATATATATATATATATATATATATATATATGATATAGTGTGAGCAAACAGTCTGATGCATAAGTGTTACTGAAGGACAGAAGGCTGCTTTAGTTTTCATTTTATAAGGACAGAAAGTTGCATGAGGGCATGACGAACTCTGAAAATGACTGACAATACAAGAAAGCATAGGTATTCCTTACTATTTTTATCCATTGTGTTACATCACGTAGTTCTGCAGCAGATTAGTCATCACACTGAAAGGTTGATGGAAATAATAGTGAAAAGCACTTGGCGGACTTTGTACATCTATGAGGTAATCCAATAGAAGTGACAAATGACTTCTGGCATTTAAAGGTGAAATGGAAAAACTACAGCCAGAAACCTGACATTCCAGCTCTGTTATGGTTGTTCTTTGTTTGGTTTCTTTTCCTTGGAATTTTAAAAAATTCCTGATTGCAATATGTTGATAACAGTGCAGGTTCTAGGGGTCTGTTCAGAAAATTATGTAGAGTACAAGGTTATCAGTTATAATAAAGTAGTTCTGTGATTTAATTATTTTTAGGTAGCGTAGTCTAGAGAGTCCATGGGAGAAATAAGCAAGATGAAGTTCTTTCTGGAATGGTTAGAAATGTGATATTTGAGGGAAGGAAGCTGGTGATTTCTAATTCTTGTCAGTATATTCGGACACACTTCTCCCTAGAACTATATAATATCTGACAATAGTCTTTATGGTTCCTTGAAAAAACTTAGATTGATTTTTCAGCAAAGCTCTGCCACGGTACTTTGCAATGCTGACATAAAATTATTGACTGGCTCAATTTGGTGGAATCCATGTTGAGCATCATATAGTTAAGATGAAAGGAGTAAAGAAGAGAGTTTGTTGTTATATTTTTTATTTTAGAAATAAAATAATTTCAACAGATAGGAATAGTACATTTCTAGAAAATTACTGCTATGTCTCCTATTAGCTTCGATATGTCCTTATTGTTTCACATATGCAGCACCCATTTAGGCTTACATGTTAGGACCTTCTGTGGGGCTAAAACTTACAGGAACAAGAAAAACAAAGCATATGAACAGTGAGGAAGTAGATGAAAGTTGTATGTGAATATATTAATTGTTACTGGACTGATCAAAATAATATATTTTTTTTTTTTCAAAAATGTATGACTAGTATATGCATAGTAGCAGTAGCAAGATTTTGTAAGGGATATGACATAAAATGAAGATAAAATTTATTAGACATTTTCATCGTGTGATGAAATGGCAATACAGGTATTTTTGTCAGGTTAGGTTCAATAACAAGTTATAAATGTTAATGTTTACGCAGCAGAAAAAAATAGATGAGGGGGAAAGATTTATCTAACAGTTCTCTTTCTCAGTAAGATCCTAAGGCAAATGTGGAATAGTATGCATTTTAATAAACAGAGGATTCAGTGCTTGCTAATGTGATATGTTAGTTTCTTGTTTGTACATATTAACTATGTCACATCAACAACTATTTACTTGAGCATTTAGTATTCAAAGTGTGTGCTGTGAAAGATGGTGGTCAGTATGTTCAGTACCATATGAGTTTAGGGCTGCAGTTTCACAGTTGGTGTAAACCAGTTTAAGTCCATTCTGCTACTGTGCCATCACTTTTCTACTCCAGGCAGTGGATTATAATGCTTTTCTTCTGCTGGCACCAACATTGAGGCAGCTGTGTAATTGGTTAGATCAAAAATCTGATCTGCCTGAAAACTAATTAATTAATTTTTATAGTTTTCAGCTGAATAGAGTCAATCCATCTGATCCAGTGCTGGCACAAAAGAGGGGCCAATGGCTTAATGAAATAGGGAGAACTTTCCCTTTTGGTGGCAACGTGGCCATGGATTGTGAAAGAAACTAGCTGTGAAACTGTGCCGGAATTGTGATCAACAGCATAGTCTACAGAGGATGGAGAAATAAAAAATGAACTAACAAGTTGTAAATGGGTGCAGTATAATCAGTGGAAGTGTTGCAGGAAACTAAAAACTCTGTTTTGAAGTTAATGCACTATATCATGGAGTAAGGAGGGAGTGTTTCTTCTCTGTGGGCCTACTCCAGTTCTCTTATGAGTCCATAGAAAAATGATCATGTTTTCAATAAAGATGGGTAAATTTTCTCTTTGAACATGAGTCAAATTGAGTGGCTGAAAGAAAAATAGTAGTGACAAGTTTACCAAGGAAAAAAATATCTTCACTGAATATTCATTAACCAGTGAAATTATTACATATAGTTATTTGAAACTTAATGTATGAACAAAATATTTTGTGAATTTGGAATGTAGTATGGCTTGGTGTTTGAAAAAAAATATTTTAAAGTTTATTATATTTGGTTACTAATGAACACAAAAGTTATACAGTATTACTACTGAGTCCTGGTCAAATACATGCTATAATTCTCTTAAATTCCGATTTCTGATGCAAATGCTTAATTTTTGTTTTTCATTGATACTTGTTTTAAAATTAGTTCCTTGGGCATAATCGAAGTACTTGTTGAGATGAATGCAATATAGGTAGCATCACAGATAGTTAATTTCTTCATTGAATATAGCTTCATGGATGTAAGATTATGATATTTATTTATCCCAGAAAATTGCAGCCTGCTTCTGACCATCAAATTTCAAGGAACCTTGGACAGGGCAGTGAAGAGACAAGGTTACCACTGTGTTTTAAAAGATAAGGTATATTTTTTTTTCAATATTGTGTTTTCAGTATAGCTTTCAGTATATTTTCACTATAGCTGAATGAGTAATTTGTTTTCCTGGGAAAGATTCTTGAAATTAATATTAGGATTCTCTCTTTAGCTAGTTAGGTGAAGGTTAGTAATTAAGTTAGTTGCTGTCCAAGTCATCTGCCTTTTTTCCTCCTCTTGACCTTAATCCCATTTCCCAAGGATGCAGTATTCATCTAACTTAGATAGCCTTGAGAATTAGATTTACAAAGTTCTCTGGCCTTCTAAGTTGCTTTTCTCACATTCATTTGACTCTCCCCTGCCAACTTAGCCTTCTGTCCTCCACCCATCCCTGTTTTGATTCATTTCCCTCATGCCGTGTGCCTAAATATTGCCCAACCCGTGTGGAAAGTCCTTAATTCTTGTCAAGACAGGGTCATGACTAGCCCACCCAGGAAGATCAGAACCATGGCTCTGAAACTGGGAACAAGGCTTGCCCACTTTATAGTATAAAAGCCATTATTCCCTCATGCTCTTCCAGGCCTTTGGGTTAGCAGACAGTTGGAGCAGAGGCACAGAAGGCATGTATTAGGAGAGATGGGATGCACTGGGAAATAGCAACAGATTTATCAGGGACACACGGGGGACGATGCAAGGGGTGAGTGGGTTACTGAGACTGCCTTTGAGACTGTGCACAAGAGCAGTAAACTGATGTCAGAGGTATGGGACAGGAAGGGTCAGCAGGTAAACCGTGCAGGGGAAAGAGGTCTCAGTAAGTTGGCCAGTATGTTTTCCCTTAATTAAGTCTGGGCATTTGTAGGAGCTAGCAAAACAAGCTTGGCAGAGGACCAGCAGACCACCTACTCCAGCTTTCTTACCCCATGGGGGAGGAATGAATTAAAAAGAATTACTGAGCAGACTGAGGCTATGCAGGGCTTAGTTGTGGAACAGGCCCACCCTCAGTTCTGTGATGCCTTTGGCCACCTCCATCCAAGTCTTTGATGGGTGTTGCCCTTGGTCCACTGGATTCTTTAACTGCACAGCCTAATAGTCCATTGACCAATCCATGGCCTGTAGGATACTTGGAGAATTTTAAAGGCTAGTGAATAATAAGAGGAACAAATCAAGTGCTTTGGGGATTTGAAAAACTGAAAACTGATCACACAAGGATTTTAAGGAAAGGCAACTTTTTGACAATGGTATTGACAAGCAGCAGGACTTGAAGAAATATTAGAAAACTCCATTAATCCAGCTGTGCCTTCACCAGATGACAGTGGACATATGGCATGAATATAATTACCATTTGTAATACCAACCTCTGTTTTGCATACCTAGGTCAGATTTCTGGGATTTGTGTACAATCTGTTCCAGCCCATCCTCGTGCTATCCTGGAGACAAGAGCAGTTCTCTAATAGCTCTCCAGACAGCAGCCATTTCTGACTATTCTGGTGCTCTATTTATCTGCTCTCAGGTAGCAAAAGTATTTTGTGCATAGAAGGACTTAGAGTTATCTGCTTTCTGGAGAAGAATGGAAGAGGCAATGGTCATGCTGAAGAAGCTGTCATGATTTAACTTAAATATATTTGGATTGCATCACACAGGCCAAACCTTGTGGCTACCTACATGTATATATGTTGTTTTACAGATATTTCAGTTTTTACCTGAGAGAAGGCATATAAAGCATGGGAAATGCTTAGATCTATGTCCTCAATCATTTTCTGAGGTGGGCTTCAGCTCTGTGGGATGAGAAGTCCTAATTTCTGAAGTCTGGTCATCACAGTGGTGCAAAGTTCTGGTTCAAAGGCAGTTACCTCATTCCAATCAGGCTCTGCTATTTATTCCTTTCCAGAATGTTGTGTCCTGTGGCATCTGGCCAAGTAGTGTAAGTTCCTGTGACACCCTTTGAAGTCCTTAGCCTTTCTAATGATTGCCAGGAAATGTGGAATTAACTGGACCATCTGGCCCTAAATATTTGGCTCTCCTATATGATATTTGTGACCTGGAATAATCAGAAAAGTGGCTTATTTGGCTATGAAGTGGATAACCTCAGTTTACTGTCATTGTTATTCAACAGACTCCTTTACAGACCTTAATTTGGGTCATCTTATCTGTGCTTTGTGTGGAGGATGTTCATAGTAGTTTATTAGAAATCTATTTCAAGAAACCTCTTAGGAGAAGGACACCATGTACAGCAGAGATCTGGTTGTTTCCTCTCAGAGCTCACTATCTAATCCACACAGTTCATACAGAATTACTGCAGGGAATTAACAGCAGGAACCAAAGGATGACAGGGATGTACACGGGAACTGTACATTGTACAGATGTAAAGAAAAGCTAGGGAGAAGAGAGAGTGTTCACAGCTCTGCTCACAAGTAGAATACATGAAAGACGAATGTATCAAGGGAAAAATAAAATGCTTTCAAGGAGCCTATAGAATAAATTTCCTTATTAATTAGGAGAAACCCTATTGCTTCAATCTACTCATGAGAGAGGATAAGCAAAAGGCGCAAAGCACTTCTGAATGGACAAGGGCTGGATGAGGTGACCTTATAACTATGCCAGCTGTAATATCTCAGCACACACAGTGTAGCAATACTGGTAGGAACTGAAGTAAGAAGAAAGCTCACTACAGCTATTCATAGCTGGCTCATCCCTGCTAAAAGTTGGAACACAAGCACTTGCAGCATGAAGGTAGAGTGCTTCACCAATGTTGTGGCATGCTCACTGAAAGTACCAAAAGAATGTTGCTCTCCCCCGTTGCAGCTGTAGTATTTGTAGTACATTTGGGTTTTTTACTGCCTCATGTATTGAAGTTCCCATTTGATTTATTTGGATGTAAGGTGTGAAAAACGTTTTATTTTAGGCATGATAGTTCTCCCAGTTCAACTAGGAAAATTGATTTCAATCCTTTTAAGATATGCTCCTAGATGGGAGCTAAGAACTGTAAAGTGCTTACTTTTTTCAGAATTAGTTTTGAGACATGAATTTAATGTCTTCCATTCTTTGGCATTTGCCTGAAGCTTCTCTGTTTATATCATAGGATACACTGGTACTGTTTTATTTTTTGTCTGGAAAAGTAATTCTGGTTTCTTTTGACTGAAATTGAACTGATAGAAATTATTACTTAGAAAATCATGCAATTACTAATTACTTGTGTAGATGATGGGACTGTGTCTAATTTTCAGGAGCTTGAGGTATAGTCATATCAAACAGTAATAACACAGTTTAAGTAATTCTTCTCGAAGCCTGTTTCTCTAGTCATGACTAGGCTTGATTATTTTCACTAAGGCACTTGCTAAGGCAATAGCACTGCAACATCTAGCATTTTTAGTAATTTACTCTAAATCTTCATGTTATATTTTCTAAGTAAATTGCAGTAAAAGAAAGAAAAGAAAAATTCTGTTTCTTTCATTTCTCTAGGAATTCTGTTTTAGTGTGAATGCTAAAAGTTTTAATACTTGCTTTCAGAAAGAGTATTATGTGACAAACCAAACTATTTAATATAGTTTGAGACACTATTTCTATGGACAAAAATTAAGATAAATGTTTATTTGGCTTTGTAATAAAAAATGGGCTTAATGCTCTACAACCTATGGCAAGACATAAGCTGACAGTACTATGCTTTTGATATCAGTAAATACTGTAACTTTGTTTTAGTCATGTATCTGAAAATTTGGGTTTCTGAAACATTAGCATTTAAATATAAAGCAAATTATTTCTTTGAAATAGAGCATGTACTTCTGTGGCTAAAAGGTTGAAATCAAAATGTTGTTTCTGTGAATGAGACCATTTAGCACTATAATTATCCAACAGTGATCATACAGTTTTACTCTTTATTCCAAATAGAAGTATTTGTACCCAGGTGTTTCCAGTGTGCAACACGATGCTAACTTCAACAGGTTTAATCTAAAAGCACTGAAAAAAGGAAAAAAAAATAAAAAGAGAGATTTTTAATAATCTTAACTTTGATTATGTTGTCAAGACTTCTACAGTGCAGTTGTCCAAATACAATACAATTGTCCAAAGCAGAATATTAAAGACCAAGATTTAAATATAAATTAATAGTCTGAGACACTACTGCCAAAAAGCAAGTGTAATTTATGTCCAAAATAAGTATGTACATACACAATATATGCCTGTGCATGTCTTTGAACATAATTTATCAACCCTGCTGTGTCTATTCTATGATATTCTATCAACCAGTGATATATAGTCACAGGGATGCCTCTTTGTGTGAATTATAACTTTGTATGGCATTGTCTTGTCCACTTCATAGCTACTGGTATTTTGGAGCTGTCTTTGAGGGAGGTAGGAATGGTTTTCTGAAGGTGGTCAACAATTCTAATTCACATTAGACAACACATTGGCCCAAAAGCATGTACAACCTCTGAGCTCAAATAGAAGTTTACATGCTTCAAATATTGAAATAAAGTGTGTATGGAGACCTACCTGAGTAGATGAAGGGTAGGCTTCAGCAACACATGCTGTATGTACCAAAAAAATGGAAGAAATCCAGTAGCCAGTTACCGTTCTTCATTTTGGAAAAGTTACTCAACTAGTCCCTAAGAAAGGGAAAATTTATGTTTTAAGATGGATTTGCTACACCAATTATTTTCAGGTGACAAGTGACACTCATTTGCAAATGCAGTAGCTGAGATTGTTAAATACATTTACTTGACATAAGCGTTAGTAGAGATAAAGTATTAGTATGTCTCAACTGTTACTAATATACTTGTAATGTAGTTGTGAAAGGAGAGGCAAATCAAGTGTAATTTTAATAATATTGATGTTTTCTGGTGAGAGGAAAACATCCAACAAATGTGTAAATATTGTAATTGAAGGAAATGGGGAGAGGGTAACATCTGATATTTTTCTCTGTGACAAATATGAAGTAAATATGGTGTTTAGAAACATGGCAACTCATGTGAAATTCATCATGTTTGCTCAAAAACGTTTTAATGAAATGTAATACTTCATTGTAAGACAAGCAGGAAATGTCTTATGATTTTCATTTGCATTTAAACACTAAACCATATTTTCTGTATTCTTAAATTTTCTAATTTGATTCCTTATTCTTTGTCTGGTGATACTTAACTGGAAAAAGTGTTGGTGGTTTATTATTGTATTTAATGCATTAATTGTTTCAATGTTTTATAGTATTCTGTAAGGATTGGGCTTTTTAAAAATACAGTACTTGCTTATAAGTACCAGTGAAAGAATCTATTTCAGAAAAAAAATTTGAAGGATATGTCAGCTGTACCATTTCTTACAGCACCATTTAAATATTTTTATAGGCTGTTGGAAATACAGAATGAAAATACATAAACATAAAATATGGAACATACTATGAATGTACATCAGTGAAATGTTAGAATGAATTATTTTTTTGCAACTTGGTGTGGCTTTTGCTTTGGAAGTCATGCATCAGTTTTCTAGTTTTGACTGAAATAAGGACCACCCTGAAGCCAAGCATAACTGAAATAAATCCCTTAGGAATCTCTGTTTATCACTTTGTTGTAAATTTGGAAGCTAGAAAGACACAACAAAATATGCAAATTAGAGATGAAATAAATTTTACATTAAACCAAACATTTAAATTGAGATATTGAATGAATTCATCATGGACAATTGATTCTTTGAGGAGACAGAAAATTAAAAGTAGTTCTGAAAAATTGCCAGGGAACATAGTACTAGAAGGTGCAGGGTTTCTCCATACCAAACTTTAATAGTTTTTTTCATAATGAAATACTTCTGGAGAAACAAATACTGTTAGTATCTTAAATCCATTAATATTTACCAACAAGCATGACTCTCTTAATCTGTTTTCTTGTGTTGATAAAGGAGAGCCTCTATGAATAATTATCTTGTAGGGGGAAAAGAAATTATCTCAGCATGTTTACTGTCCTCCATTCAGAAGAGTTTTGAAATCTGAGCCAGTCACTCTCACTGCCAATTGCTGCAGTCTTTAGATTATCACTTGATACAGAGTGTGATGTTAATCTCTGTTGGATGCCTTTATACCTAATAATTGGATTTTGGAAAAATATTATTAAAAGTGTGACATCACTCTGACTAAACATCATGGAGATGTTGGTAATAAACTGTTCCAACTTTTGTGTCAGTTTATCACTGTGAAAAAAAGGTTCTTTGGTTGCTGCTACATACTGTTGTTCTATGAAAAAGAAGCAAATTGTGAAAGCATTAAATATTAATAGAAAAGTATTTTTAAAATGAAACTTTATATTTTATTTCTTTGTGTCAGAACAATTTGGTAAATCTAAATATCTTTTACTTATCATGCATGTGTTTTGTATTATTTTTGTCATGCTAAGGAGACTTAACAAGGTTTCCCCCTGTCTTTACTGCTCACAAAGCTTGAAAGAATGAATGAAAATGAGGAAAAACACTCAGTTCAGGTGATTTGATCTTGTTTTGATCCTCAGAAATGTCAAGAAGATGCAGAAATTCTTGTTCTTTGTTGCTCTGTAGCAAGAGAACGTACTGCATCCAAGCTGCTTTCAGCTTGCAGTGTGGACTTACTGTTGTTTCTTCTCCCTTCAGTTGCTCATCTTTCAAAAGTGTATCACAGTTCATGACAGAATTCTTATCTGTTATTTGGCAGTTCGCAGTTAGAATACTTTTCCTTTGATTGCCCACCAACCCCTTTCCAAGAACACATGTGGAATATTTAAATGGATGTTCCTTGTAAAAGTAATTAAGGTAGGTATTTCAGAGTACTTTCAGTGGTTTTTGGCTCCGACTGGATGATGTGTTTTTCTGCTGTGTGCTTTGTCATATTTTGCATGATGCTATATTTAATGGCAATGTGCACCTGCACATTTGCTTGCTTGCAAGGTGCAAGGTTTGCTTACATTTTTGATCTGTCTCCCACATGGCCACCAAGATAAAAACAGATTCTGCACATGATTACTCCTATTAAAAGGATTTAGTAGTTCAAGAACTAGGAAGAAATACAGTTGGAAGAAACAAAGACAGTTGTATTTACATGTCACATACACATCTGAAATAACTGCATTATAAATATTTTTTGGATTAAATACCTCTTGAAGTGCCAGACACAGTAAGAATGGTCTTAGGAACAGGCTGCTGGAACAGATACAGTCTGGGTCAGTGTGGTAATGGTAAATGGTCCTGGGTGTGAGGAGTGGTAACTGAAGGTCCTAGGCCTACAAAGTGACAAGTTGCTGCCTATCTGTCAGAGACAGATAGACAGTGGTGGCCAGCTTTACACCGTCCCTAAGAGACAGACATGGTGTGGTTTAGGAGTTTGAATTATAAATGCCTTTGAATTCTCTGATTAATACTTTCAGCACAGGAACCTTTTGAAGCAAACCCTCCTGTTTACTCTGGTGGCTTCCCATTCAAGTATAGGACTATCTAGTTCCAAATCATTTCACAGAAAGCAATCACAACTCAATCAGACATTGCTCTGGAGGAAGGTGTAATGTAAGAAAGTTGTACTGCTAGGGTGAGGTGGCTGTGAGAATAATGCATCTCCTGAGATGTGCGGTAAAGACTGTGCTGGGATAACAGGCATTTTACGACCTACTGTCACAACAGCTTGCAGTCATAGCTTTTGTGATATTTCATGGCCTTAATAAAATGGCAGGATTGAGCTCTTAACCATGCTTTTGATTTCTTTCTGTACTTTAAAAGCAAAGTCATACACATAGTGGTATGTTCAAATTACTTATAAGAACAATATCAGCCCCATCAGTTAAAATGAAATAGCACCATAACTCTGGTCTATTTTTAATGTGTAAGAGCATGAGAACTGGTAATTATTTATTCTTATGTATAAACTTATGTTTGGGACAAAAAGAGTTATAATTATACTGGAGTGATTTCAAAATTATTACAATGTTTATGTTCACTGAAATTACAGGAGCATTTTCAGGCAAGTCATTAGCTTTTAAAATTTGCTGTCTGTTCATCCCTGGAATACCCTGCATATGTCACTTTTTATTCTGGTGACAAAACATTATTTGGTAGTTTATGTCAGCAATAAGTTAAGTTTATGTCTATTTGCACTTCATTGACTGATAGCTCTTGCCCAGATAAACCCAGCAAAGGTATGAGGATGAGCTCTGCTCCTTAGCCAACTTAAAACTTGAAGTCAGTTTACTTGCCATTCCTACAGGTCCACTAGAACTTTGAAGTATTAAAATGTAGACTTAGAAATAAAATTTAATTCAATGGATTTAGCATTTGGACTCGAGGATCTGAGAGGAGTTTTCCTGCCTAAATGATTCTGTGATTTTATAAATCCTTTTGTTACCACCTTCTGAAGGATGATCCTACTTCATTGCCAAAAGCAAAGTGTTGAGGTTAGTCAGATCAAGCAAATATTAAAGTATCATCTTGCTACAGTTCAGATGAGTAAAAACTGCCGTTGAGGTAGACAAAGATTCTCAGAGGAAGAGTGTAATTCAAGAAATGGTGAGGAAGCCTGAAACATTTCTGTACATTGCACCATGTAGCCTGTATACTGCTTCACCTCCAGGCTTCCAGTTCAGTTGGGTTCCCTGAGCTTGGATTTGTGTGGTCAGACCAGGAAGAATGCAACTGTATTTTACTGAGGTAGAATATAAAAGCAGAGGGTTTATACTAATATGTAAAGAGAATTAGATGAGAAATGTTCTATACCTCCATGCTTAGCCACTGCACTAATGACTCTGAGCACTGGAAGCTTAAAAGCTTCTGTTCATTTCATTCTATTTTAAAACTTCACCTGGATAGACTATTTTCGCACACCACTATTTTTTTTGATAAAGTGAATGAAATCCCACACTAAGAAATATTGATTTAGAAAAATCATTAAATGTTGGATCCATGTCAGTTGGGTCTGCAATAGCGGACTTCTATTTATAGGGAAGCAATTACATGAACAATCCCATTATTTATTAATTCTGCATCTTTAAAGTGCTGAGTAGCCTGTAATCTGCTTTCTTGGAAATCCTAATTATCCAGTAATTCAGTCTGTAATTCAGAAAAATATGACATTTGGTTTTATGAAAATATTTAAATCACAACAGCAAGCTACTGCACTGGAACTCTGGCTTTTGGAGAAAAGGATGGGCTGGTGAAATTGTTCTCTCACAAATGGGACATTCAGAAGAATTCCCAACTGATTTCTGTAACAGATGAGTTAAGTCAATGTGGAGAGCATCTGAAATTCCACTGTATTTTAGCAACGTTTGTAAAATGGAAGCAGCATCTAAAATGCTGATGAACAGTGTTCAAATACTGATCTAAATCAACATTTTGATTTATCCATTCATAAATTAAATATATCTGTGTGATTCAGAATTTATCAAACTATTTGTGGCATTTTAACATATGTGCTTTTCAAATATGTGTTATCAGATCAATTTTGGGAGTATTTTTTATAAGGCTAATTTTTGCTCAGATTAATTTTCAATGGAAATAACTAAAGAATTCCTATTGCTTTGCATTGCAAAAGATTCTGTTTTTTATAATGCTGTATGGTTTCTTACAAACTTCGTGGTAGGTAATATATTAGCAAGGGCAGCAGCAGCAGCATGCAGTATTGGCAGTGTCATTAAAACAAGGCCTTAAAAATAGGTACCTGTAGACAAGGCCAGGCTTGACCACTCTCCCCAAATCCCATCAGTTACTGTCCCTGTTGAAAACAGAACAGTGGGCTGGATGGACCTTTCCCTCACCCAGTGAGACATTTATTTCCTTATGGTCTTAACAGTGTTATCTGCTCACTTTTGTTGCTACAAATACACAGTGCAGTGTATTTTACTTCATACACAGACAAATGTAATTCCAGATGCTGCTTGAGTGGACTTGCAATATCAGAGAATTTGCGTATGAAATGTCAGAAAGTGATTAATAAGCTTTGCATGACAAATAAGGTTATCTTCTTGAATCTTCAGCTTTTTGTGTGAATTTTTCCACTTAATTGAATTTATTCACACTCTTTGCATGCTCTTCTTGTACACAGCGACTCTAAAACTCTTCAGAAACTTCCAGTGAGTTGGCTGTTTTAGACCTACTATGGGAGCTAGACACCAAAGCTCCTTTCTGAACTTAGGACATACTTTCCATCCCATGTTTATCGTACAGCAATGCAAAATGCTACATTTCTGCCATGTCAATTATTACCACTTGTTTTGCTATTACCTAGCCAGGAAACTTTGTGGTAGATTGCTGCTGTACAACACTGGGAAACTCCAGGCAAAATTCTCAGAATCCATACTTTGTGGACCTGACAATAGTGATTTTCCTTAGGACATTCAGTCATTTCCTCATTAGTCCATGTAAAGAGCTCATCATTTCGACTGGAACTGGTGGTTAGTTCTTTGGGAGGTGTAGCACTGTCTCAGAGGCAAGATTTACCTTGTCAGTTTTTAACTCTCAGATTTCTGCAACTGGGAATCATGGTGATAGGGACAATGGAAATTCTCTGATGGACAAGCTGGTGTCTCTACTTAAAATCCTATTTTCATACTGTGTATTCCTTTTTTTCTCTCATGTTTCACTCCTTGCAGTTAATCTTACAGTCCTGAAATCCCTGCCACAAAAACTTCCCTCCACCAGGTTTTACTTCCTGACAGTATTCGGATAAATACATTTAAAAGACTTACACCTGTAAAAAACCAAACAGACCCACTGAAATTGTATATTTGTGGTAGCCTCATTAGTCCTATTTTCATCAGATTTTCTGATAGCCATTTGTTTCTTAATTTGTTCTCTTCAAATCTCTTAAAACTTCAAAAATTTACACCAATGTGTTCAAAATCTCACTGATAGTTCACAGAACATTTTGGAGTAAATTTTCTTGATCCAAATCATTTACCTGATTGGAGCTTAAATCTATAAACTTTCCACATCTGAAACATGTTCTTTTCTTGCAAAAACATCACACACCGAGGTTTTTTGTTATGTTAAATTTATTGTTATAGAGAAAGATAAGGGAGAGGGCTGAACTGAAGTTACAATGAAAACCAAGACTTCACAACACCATGCTAAAATATTTCTAGAAATATTGTCTTCTTTCAGTGGACATTTTAAGACTTTTCTCTAGTTTCTACCTTTTTCAAGTAATAAATAGGAATTATATCCACTGAAAAGAGGCTTCTGGTAGCTGGTTTGATATAATGGAGGATAGTCAATTTATTGTCATACTTTTTAGGACATTATCAAGTTAATTTTCTGAAAAAATTCTTTATGGAATGTCTAAGAAGCTCAGAAATCTCTAAATTAGTAAGATAATTCAGATGATTCTGTATGATCTTAGAAGAGTGCAAGTTTTCAATGTTGTAATGCTGATATTTAGAATAATTTCAGGAACAGGATTTAAACTGTTTTTTAAACTCTGTAGCAAGCTTTTCCATAATAGGGATTTGAACCCTGTTTACAGTTCCAGACTCAGTGAACTCCAGTTCAGTTTCTAGATGTAGCCAAAGCAGATGGGGAAGTCCTGTCCCTACCCCAAGATGTAATGAGAATCCACACTCATGATATCCAACAGGAAGCTCTTTGCTTCTAATTCTGCTGCCTTCCCGAGGAAATAAAGAAATAGTACATAATTTTCAAACACAAAATCTATCTCTCCAGGCTGCCCTCACACACAAAAATTCTAATTTCAGATGTCTCATCTGAATCAATACCAAAGTAAGTCCCCTAATGCAGTGCTTTTGGAATGAGAAGGACATATTCAGTTTCCCCATGAAAACGTGTGGAACTGCATTTTTTTAGAAAACTGCTGATTTGGATTTCATCAGACATGCAAACTGGTGATGTTCATCATATGCAGTTATTAACTTGGACCTACAAAAACATGGGGGCTTATAGCGACCAAACTCCAGGTTTGATTTGCCTGTCTGCATCTCCTTTCAAGTTTCTCTTAAGGTTGGATCTTTACTTTGCTGCTTGTCTAAACTTTTAAATGTTTTTGAAGCCAGCCACTGTTTAACAATTGCCACATTTCCTCCCACAGGCAGTAATGTTTCACTTGTGGTTTAACTAATCTGTAACATGTTATTGGTTACTATGAGTTTGTCAAAGCATTAGTATTGATTTACTAATATCTTTGAAAGACAAAGAAAATCTCATTCATTTCCAAAACTGAGTGATACTGCCATAGAAACTCCCTAAATGATGGTAGTTTCTCTATGGCAGGGGACTATTAAAAGGGAAGGATCAAAAAAGGGAAATATTGTTCTGGAATGAGATCTCATACTGCATCACTGTTGTGGTATACCATGAGAGGGAAACACAGCTAAAATGCAAACCTAGACAAGGAGTTTCTTTTTTTTTTCTTTTTCTTTTTTTTTTCTGAGTACTTTTGGCCTCAATAAATTTGGGTTTGGAACTGAAAAAAAAGAGGTGGAAAGAGAAGACATGCATGCCTACTAGTGAAGGAGAACTTATTTGTATCTAACATATTGGAGAAATTGTTTGAGAACAGTTCATTCTAGTGAAAATATTACTTTTGTAATGCTGCCAAGATCAGTGTTTTTTCATTCATGAATCAGAGTTCTTTGCTCATTTGTGGTTGCTTTCTTCTCATCCTCTTTCCTTTCCTACTGTCCTTTTACAGCAAAAAGCTGTCCACAATTGCCTAGCTAAGCACTTGCTCAAATATCAGTGATGAGGGTTCAACAGAACAAGTTGGCTAGGACTGATGTGCTCTTCTTATTTGTGTAGTTTACACAACTCTTTGATTTTGGTTCTTTTGCAATTATTTAGTTCTACTGCAGAAGAACTTGTCTGTCTTCTGGTAAGAAGTGTGGAAAAGGTGTTGAAAGGCTGGGCCTTGCTGCAGGTGTGGGCGGTCCAGCAAAAGCAAAAGCGCAGTGTGGGCTTTAATTCCTGCCACCACCTGCAAATTAGGTGTGGATTGAAGACCAAGTGAATGTGTGCTTTAAAATCTGGAGGTGCTGGGCAAAAATATGGAGGTAACACAGGTGTAGGTGTCTCCCTCTTAGAAACTGTTATGTAATGACTAGATACCCTTTGGATTATGAAAATACTGGTCTGTCACTACATCTACCCAGGGGTTACTTTTCTGGGATGGATTTACTGGTTCTACCTAATTCTGTTCATATGAAACCTGAAGACGCCTGACAATTACATAGCTGTGGATGTTCTGTGCAGGAGAATATTGGCCATTTCATTATAACAAATCCTACTAAAACAAAATGATAGCTGGGGAAGGAGGAAGGCTTTATTCCTTGCCACAAAACGTTCCTCTCTTTCTCTTCCTCCCCTAAGCAAATGAAGAGTAGGTTCTTTATGCAAGCAGGCCTGTGCAGGAAAGTTACTGAAGCACTGACACAGAAGGGAATCATACAAGATACTGTACCTGGTTCCAGTAAAATGTGAGTGTGTGGGTGGCAGGGAACTTAGTTCCATGTGCTTTCCACCCCACAGGCAGCTCCACAACTTCCTGTTGTGGAGGTTTCTCCTCTTTCCTATGTGGCTTTGTGCAATAGGCTTGCCTTCCCCTTGGTTGATGTTATTTGCAGCCTGTGTACAGTAAGGAGCCTTGTGCAGTTTGCTCATCCAAAAAGGCTGCATATAAATTTGACTTATGAACTCTGTAGGGTGGCATTACGAAGAATTATCTCAACTAAGAATAATTTTTCATTAGTTAAACAGGAGATGACATAGTCCCTAATATTTTTCCCCTGGACTTTTCAAAATGTCCCATTCAGGAATCAGGACCAAAGACAATGTTAGTTTAGTTCTCTTTGGAATATATTTACTCACTCCCAATGTTTTCTGTTCTTCTTAAAGTGACACATGTTTACTCAGAAAGGAATATACCAATCACCAAATTGTATATTTTTTGCTTCTATGTGAAGTGGTTTTTGGCAGCTGAAAGAATATTTTGAGACTAAAATCTGATCTCACAGTTTAAGTAATATGTCCTGGCTTTAATGATTTACAAGCTAAATTACATACCTAGTCCCTTTGCTTCTGAGTTTTCAAACTAAGGGTCATAATGAGGGCAAGCTGTATCTTGCTGAAACATAGACAAGTGTAACTGAACTGTTAAATTTATACTTTTTTTTTTTTAATCCTCTTGATTTATTAAGGGAGAAGACAGCAGAATGAATGAAAGTGTAGATCAGAGCCAAAACTTTAATCTTTAGTGTGGATCAGATCTGGACAGCAAGGTAAATGTTTTGTGTGGTTGAATGACTGTCAGGGAGTAGGAAGAGTGATTGAGTAGCTCAACGTAATACACATGTAAGAAATTTTTTAATGATTGGAAACCTAAGTGTTTTGACCACTAACATGGAGAGGTGTAAAAGCCTGTTTGATGACATAAGATGTGGATAAATAGGATGAGGGGTTACAACATTTTATGTATATTTATCTTTATCTGTCAGTCATCATCAACAAGCATTCAGATTCTGTTGACACAGTAGTATTAAAGTTGTTTCAGCTTCAGTAACATGAGTTTGTTTTACATTTCAAGGGATTTAGCTAAAAATTGGTAATGAAAACGTAATACAAATTTCCATTTACCATTTTGGTTTCACCAGTACGGGTCAAACAGCTTTGTATTTTATTGCCTTGAATATGTAGAGTATATTACAGTGGGATATTTCATGGCTAAGGCAGACTAATTGTTTTTCAAATTGAAGGCAATCACAATAAATTTTCATAATGTAAGTAGCATCAATAACTCTTGAATAGGCACAGATGTCAGTTGCTTCATTTACCAGATAGTTTAGCCAGGATACTAAAGTTAAATAACAATTTGGCTGACTTTGAAGAAACTATTTCATATGTCTAAAGAACAAGTGTACAGTCTTCCTGGACAAACTATAGATATGATTTGAACTTGTAAACAATATAGATTATATACTCTTCTACCATTTATTTTACTAACAGAGTTTTCACTTGCTGTCTAACTGAAATCCCAATTTAAATACAGAATAATAAAAGTATCAACCTCTGGTTTAATTGTGATAGCAACTGTGAGCTACTAAGTCTATTTTTTTAGCCCATTAAGCCTTTATGTAGTTTTAATAGCATTTATACTAAATACTTTGGGAAGAGTGAGAAAGTTTACAGATTCTGATCCTCTGTGCAAATCTGCTTGAGCGTTTTGTTTAGTCACAAAATAGAGTGCATTTGGTTGGTCCAAGTACCAGGCACATGAGTCCCAACTGGCCAATTTGTGTGGGAGTGTGGATCTTTCATCCAATACCTCATTCCTGGCCACTCTTTTTTCACTTTATCCAATCCTCAATGAGCTGCTGCACACACAATAATTACCCTGAGCAGACAAATAGTCTTTTCTGTTTCTATCATAAATGCCACTCAATGAACCAGCCACTAGGTCATGCTCAAGTGCAATGGAATCTTGTTTTTCCCTCCCAAATATCTAGCACCACCTCCACCCTGACTTCAGCTTATGTGAAGCCAATGAAGTCCTTTCACAAATACTCTTATAGTGGTTGGTATAAATAAAATGGTTGTAGGTTAAAAGATACTAAAATTATAAACATTTACAGGAATAGGATGTAGAGGTAATTGTTGAATATATATATATATATTTTTCCCCCAAAACCTCTCTCATATTTTTAAAATGGCTTATTTTTTCACTGTGGAATTAAACAATACTGTAGAAGGCCTCCTAAGAGTCAACCTTTCTGAAATCACCTTAGGGATTGTGTCACCAATATTTTCTCTTTCATGAGGACAACAGGAATTGAAATATAAAATTCTTTGTCTTTTTCCCTATACTTTCATCAACAGATCACTATCTTCAATCTTTGTTTAATTAAATCTGCTTTTTTAGGTGTGCATTTAAGAGAAAAATAATAATGAAGAGTGTTGCCTGTGAAAACAGGTTAAAATGTTCATCTTCACACTTCTAGTGTCAATACAGATTTTACTTGGAAAAAATTAATCAAGAAAATAAGTTACTAAAATGCTGCAAAACAAATAGAAGAAAATTCTGGGAGATCTTCATGCAGAAGATATTGCAGATTTTTTGGGTTCACTTTCTGAATCACTACTATGAAAAGAGTCTTTTAGATGGAGAATATAATCAGACATAAAGCCATTAACTTCATGTGTGGTTTTTTAGCTTTTTCTGCAGTCTTTATGAAAACTTGAGAGGACTAATTTGCTTTTACATAAGATTTTTTTTTTTGATGGAAGACTGTTAAATTACCATAAAGATGCATTTTAAGCTTATTTGAAGTATGTTGCACATCTGAAATTACTGAGAACCATTGGCTTGAACAGACATTACCTAACCTTGCAAAGTCTGTGTTTGTGGAATTTGATGAATACATGGAGAAATACATTGAGTGCTGCACTCTTTCCACTGGCTTAATCAGTCCTATGGAATTACCTCCCCTTGATGGTTCTTCCTCTAGCAGCTTCCCTTTGAGAAATTTCCTTGCCTTCAGGTAATAGATCAATTGTGACAGTACCAATCTCTTGCAGTGGCTGCTGCCTCACTTTGTAGCTTGTACCACTCACTTTTGTGTCCTGTTTACACTATGTGACTTAGGATGTAGTCTTGAGCACAGAAGAAAAGCTGCTGAGCTGGTTAAACTGGTGTTCTTTGTTTAAGGCATGGTGCAGAACTCTAAACAAGTTGTGTAAAAAGGACCCAAGAAACAAGGACCGTCTAGCAAATCAGGTATAAAGCTAGGATTTGAATTTAAGTCTGCTGCATCGTGATTTTTTGTTCTTTTTACTGTATCATCCTTTTTTTTCCTGAGTTCTGGCTAATCTTTATCAAACTGTGTTATTGACATGCAGCTCCTCGGCCAATACATTGCAGAGTATTTGGAATTGAACCAAAATACATTAGAAAGAAAGGTGAGATAACTGTTAATTAAAATGGGGAATTAGTTATATTTTTTATGTAGGATTGTGGAAATGAAGATTTTGTTGGTATTTATCTTAAAAAAAATCCATAAAGGTTACTAGGAATCACTGTGGAATGAATATGTCTGGCTGACAATAGTTGGTTGAGGAATGGCTGTGCAGAGTTGCTACTCACATGGACATTTTGCTGATCTGTATTGGAGGCTGCAGGGAAAGACTTTGAGAACATTTGAGACTCACCCATTAAGGATGCTGGACACAGGACTAGTGGGAAGGTGATGATGAGGAAAAGATCAAAGTGCTTAAAACCCAACAGCTTCTGAGAAGGAGGATTAAACTGAGACCTGCAATAAAACTTTTCTCTGCCTGAGAGTTTTAAAAGGAGATCCGCTATGACATTAATGTAGTTATTACTTCTTAGCTGTAAATAATAACCAGAAGTTTATGAAATGACTCTAAAGTGACAGACTGTGGCTGGAGACTGTGTCTTGAAAGAAGGTACAGAAGAACTTCAGAAGCCTCAAATCCAGCAAATATTCTGTAGGCATTCTTTCTATTCTCAATTACACTCATTTAATTCTTGTTAAGTTGGGGTCAAGT